>NC_090925.1:241787799-242116481 GCF_040938575.1 Ambystoma mexicanum
GTGCAAAACACTACCTCATATGGTCCCTGCAACCGGGGATTGTTCCAGCGACGCACAAAGTTACAGATGTAGACGTAATCCCCTGGCAGCAGTGGTCTAGCCATTATATGCTCAGGATCTGTTCCCGTTGTCTGTGCAGCATCAGGCATCTCCGTAGCCAGAGTTCTGGGAGGTGCAATCCGTCGGGAGACATATTTAATGGCCGAGTTGGTGTCGTCAAATACTCCCTGAATTCCTCTCCTAACACTGCTGCAGTCCTATGCGCATCAGAAACCCTTCTCACAAGGGACACATGAGTATGCATGTGCTGACCAGTAATCACCTCGTGGGGCAGCAGGTGGTGGTCTTTACTTGGTTGTGTGCATAAACTAAAAAGGGCCAGGGCAGACAGTTTTTCTTCAATGTGGTGCACAACTTAAATAACTTACTGTTGAGGAGTCCATTTATCCTCTCCACAATGCCATAGGCCTGTGGGTGATAAATCAAGCACATCTGATGCCTGATACCCAGTAGTACTTTAACATGCTGAAATAACGCATTGAAGAAATGTGTGCCATTGTCTTATCTCAAAACCTTGCACACACCCTAGCGCGTGTAAGCGATATTCAATCAACACTACAGCTAAGTCAATGCCTAGTCTGGGATGCTGAGGAAAACCCTTATTGATGTATTTTTATATCCAGTTCAGTACTCTGGATGACAACCCTTGTATAACACCCCCCTCTTAGAATCTCCCTGACCCCACTGAGCCAAGAAGTAGGTTTGTTTTGCAAATTAAAAAGGTTTATTTGGACAATTCAACAATATATATCTATCACACTTTATAAATAAATTGATAACTGATATCACACTTCAGAATATGAGCAGTAGTCAGCAAGAGGTAACTTATGAATAGGAACAGAAGAATAAGGTGGGAAAGAATGCTTTATATGGTTCAAGGAAACGCAAGGTGGAATAAAATGCAGTACAGAAATAACTTGTTATGATTTTAGCAAAAGGTAATATGATCACTTTTTCTTTTGACAATTCACTCCCCCCCTATGCAATACAAGAAATGGAAGGAGAGCACACAGTCTTCAAGAATCCCAACAAATCACACTTTATAATGCAATACACAGTTCCAGTTCTCCCAGCAAGCTTAGAGAAAACAGGGATGAGTTTTAAACACAGGCGAATTCCTTTAATGTGGTTTGCAAGGAAGTGAAAAGGTGCTAAAATTGCTTTTAATTCCCTCTAGAGGTTCAGGGTAGGTGATGGCTACTTAAGCAATAGAACCCGAACGTCGGGGGCATTACCGTCTCAGGTAATGCCCCGGGGCCCATAGGTAAGGTCCTTACCTATGGGCCCCGGGGCATTACCTGAGACGGTAATGCCCCCGACGCGAGGGTTCTATTGCTATTAGTACCCCGGCCCGCAAAAATTGCGTGACCGGGGCACTAAAAGCTTTTTTTTTTGTCCTGAAACGCTGCGGCATTTCTGTGCTGCAGCGTTTCAGGAGAAAAATAAAGACCACGAAAATGGCCGCCACCATGGAAAGGGAAAACAGAGTCCGTTTTCCCTTTCCATGGCGGGCAAAGTACCTGCGTCCCCGGCGGGGGACGAGGGAAGCCTTCATCCGTGTGGCAGCGCGTGTCTCCACACGGCTGTAGGCTTTCCTCGTCCCGCGCCGGGGACGCAGGAACAAGAAGGTAAGTGGGGGGAGGGGTGGGGATTTAGAAAAAAAAGAATCCTTACCCGAGTCCCCGGCGGTGGGCGAAGGCAGCCTCTCAGCCGCGGGGAGGCTCGGAGCGGGGATGGCCCCGCTTCGCGCCTCCTCATTGGCTGAGGGGCTGCCATGCCCCCCGTCAGGAACAAAGGCCGTGGAATCCCGATGAAGGGAATCCCGGCCGGGTAGGGACCTGGCGAGAGCCAATCAGAATGGCTCTTGCCTTCTGATTGTCTCACGCCGGGTTACTAATTTATATTAGTGTAGGCTCACTTTAACAATACTCTATGAATGATTAGCAGATTGCAGACGAATTTTAGCAAAGAGAAGCAAAAAGCTGCTGATTTCTACAGATGAAGAAATCGGGCCAAATCGCAAATCGCAGTAAATTTCGCGAGTGCGTGTATCGCGATTGCAGAAAAAGTATAGGAAGTCGGTTCTAGGTTCGTTGGAAAGCCTAGATTCTAAGCTTTCAATCTCGTTCCTAGCACAAACGGTTCCAGAGATACGGATGATTTAATAAAGGTAGATTTTCGGATTTAAAGTAAAACTCAAAATGACAGGTGACAGCTTGCAGCTGCAGAATTGACAGGGGACAGTTGTGCAGCTTTAAAAATGACAGATGACACGATTTCTAGGAGGCTGTTCTAATTAAGTTAAAATAGCTTGAATTAGATTATTTCAACTAAGAGATTGGGTTCTGCACAGTTCTGGCGGATACTCACTCCTAATTTTGAAATGAATGGGCCTCGTCACGGATCTGGTCAACTGGACTGGACTTCGGTTCTCTCTGCTCGGCGGGTCAATCAGGCACCGGTTCTGCTCACAGCGGTCTGGATCTCTGGTTCTGCTCACAGCTGTCTGGGTCAGCTCTCTGGATACAGCGGCCTGTGGTTCTCTGGATCTCTGGTCTGGTCTCTGGCAATTGTTCTTGGCAAAGAATTCAAACAGCTTGCCCGGCTGTGGAATAGTTTGCAACTGATTTTAAGGATGCTGAGGCCTGCTGAGAAAAGTTCTCAGTTTGTGGGTTTTGGCCCTTGCTTTAAGTTTTGAAGTAAAGTTCTGGTCTTTGGAGATTGATGGATGTGAAGTCTGGAGTCTCCCGGCAGAGCGTCCCACAGAAAATGGAATTGAATCCTCTACCTGGGTTTCAGTGGCCCTTTTTATGTGTTTTGAAAATGGGTGTTTGCCTGGGCCTAGCTAAGCCTGCCCCTCTCACTTATCATTGGCTAAGCTTTCCTCTCTCCCTTGATTGGGGGGAAGAAATGGAGTGTCAGAGTGATGCTGTAGGTTTTATGGTCAGAGGAACCTTCCCTTGTCAAATTGCACACAAATCTATTTCTGATCCAAATACATATTTATCTATGTACCATTTTTCTCATATTATAGGTCCCGTTTACATATTTTCTGTAGCACCAAACCATCCAATCCCTGTCTTTGTACGATGTCGTGTCCACTGATGACAGAATTCTCCCCTTTTCATCCAGATAACGACCTCTAAACCTTTCCAGATTTTACACAAATGTGCACCAGGGAGATGGGTTTCAGATGATAAAGTGTCATATTTTTAACATGCATACATTTGGAGTGAGACCCTATTTTTCACTAGCAACCCCCCAGAATACACCACAGGGTCCTAACGCCTCTTAAAATGTGCACGGAAAAATCCCAAGAATAATGATATTAATTATATCATTTTGACCAGTCCGCACTATGAGTTATCTATCTTTTTAAAACTATGCCCTGGTCAAAAAGGGGTGTGGCTTCCCACATCACATGGTGGAATAACTGGTTTATCCACTTCCCCCAAGCTCAGCTTGCTAGGAGAGGCACTGCCCCTCCCAGTTTCTCCCAAGAGGAAGCCACTTTACGCCCCCCCAATATAACATTTGCCTGAGTCAAAGAAGGCCCATTGTTCAATGTCCTGCAGTCACCAGCAGCCACTCCCCTTTCAATCAACAGGGCCATGTGGCCTCCTTTCAACTCCAGTCGGGGGTAGTTGTCAGGCAGAATCCAGTTTCATTAAGCCAGGTTTCAGCTAAATGTCACTTTTTGTTCCCAGTTTTCTACATTCAAATCAAACTGACAATTTTTACACATGCAGCTAGAATGCTGATTCTAAGTTCAAAACTATGACATTTCAACAGTTACAAACTATGTGACACTCAAAAGTAGGTCCCAAATTTAATTTAAACATTTCGATTTTAGTGGTTTTCAGTTCAGTTTAACTTAAGCTGCTGACCTCCACAGCTCAGCCAGTTTTGTTATGAACATTGTTTTGGGCTCTTTTTCTTTCCAGATTTTGTATGTACACAAAACTTCTTTCAGCCAAATGTCTGCTGGTGTTCAGTGAGATTTTTGAATATTCTGCAATGTTTGAAAATAGGCATTTTGAGCTTGCATTCAGAGAAACCAAGGTGATTTCAAAGGGCGTTTTAAGCTAACAGGCACTGCTGTTTTTCCTTTGGCACACATTCCACTCATGGCACCCCTGGCCCATCACGCTCGCACTGGTGGGTGGAAGGTTAGGCAACCATTTTGGTGTGCCACAAACTGCGCGGTTCTCCTATTCTGGCGTGAATGTGGGCGGCGATAGCTCATCCCCACTTCCACCCAGTCTATTGATTTAGTTTGTTCTGGGATAGAATAATGGGCGGCGACAGCTCATCCCCACATCTACCCAGTCTATTGATTCAACATGGGTCAAAACCCTTGACAAATCCCCCCGCCCGACTGCGCTTTGATTCAAGTCGAGGGGAAGTCGGGTGCAAAGGAGGTTTTGAGCCCTTGCGCTGGTATGTCCGCATTATCTTCTTCCAATTCTGTAGATGGCACAGTTCAGCATCTTTTCCTCATCCCAGTTGGATCGATCGGTTCTCCTCGCCGGTCCTGATGGGAATATTGGGCGATACCCCGGGCTCCTCGGGTCTCTGCTCCTGGTCCCTGGATCGTCCTCCTTGGCCAGTCTCCAGGTTTTCTTTCTCCTAGGACGACAAAGGAAAGCGGCAATACCTATTCGTAGACATTTCTTCCCCACCATTCATATAGTGCGGTGGCATATACATTTTATAGTCAAAACATTTGCGTTCTTATTTTAACAAAAAACAAGATACAATCATAAGACATTTCTTTTTTCCAAATCATAATGTTTTAGAGACTATATGTGGGATATTTTAGGGTTGGAATTGAATTACTCTGGAGCGGTCACCTCTGGTATTGCAGAGGACTCCTCCAGTTGTTGCAGAGTGTGCCTGGGATGGCAACACTTTAGCTGATTTATATGGACCCACTTATCTTCCCCCTCTGCCAAACTGCCTTTGGGGATGCAGATCTTATAGGCAACAGGGGAGATCTTGTCTATAATTTCAAACGGTCCATTCCATGTAAGCAAGAATTTTTGCTGTTTGGCCTGGTTCCGTTGGAAATTGTATAGATAGACCCGATCACCCACCTTATATTCCTTTCGGGTAGTTTTCAAATCATAGTGGGTCTTCATGCTCTCGGCTGATCTTTCTAGATTCCGCTGAGCATAGGCAAACGCATGTTGAAGGTGTTTCCTTAAATTCTCCACATACTCATGAGTTGTGGAGGCATTTATCAACGTTTGCTCTTGGGTTCTGTAGAGCAAGTGCTGGGGAAGCACCATCTTGCGTCCAGTCATCAACTCAAATGGTGACATTTTAGTTGCAGATGAAGGGGTAGATCTGATGGCCATTAGGACGAGAGGTAATCGGATATCCCAACTTGGCCCAGAATCTGCCACAAACTTTTTTAATATGCTCACAATGGTTCGGTTTTATCTCTCCACTGCTCCAGAAGAAGCTGGCCTGTAATCAATATGTAGCTTCCTTTTAACCTCCAGTATCTCCCACATCTTTGTCATTACTTCACTGGTGAAGTGGCTACCTCTGTCTGACTCAATCCTTTGAGGTAGACCAAAATGGGAAAAGATGTGGTTAATCATCAGGGCAGCTGCTATTTCTGCCTTGCAATTTGGGGCTGGGAGACATTCCACCTACTTGGTAAAAAAGCATGTAACGGTCAACATGTACTTGTTTCCTCTAGACGAGCGGATTAGAGGGCCTACAAAGTCAATTTGCAAATCTGACCATGGCAGTGTCATCCCCCTCTTTTGGAGAGGCGCACAGTGTGTGAGGGATGAGGGCTGAAATTGTGCGCACACAAGACACCCCTTCAAGTATTGGTCGAGGTCCTGCCCCATGTGTGGCCAGTATGCAACCTCTCTTAAGATTTCCAGTGTTGTGTGAAACCCCCTATGACCGGCGGTGGCCGCATCATGGGCGTGACTTAACATCAGGCTTCGGAATGAGGTAGGAACCACCCACTGATCATGGCCAGCTTGGGATTTCTTTACCAACAAACCGTCTTGGATTCGGAACATCTTTGGACATTTCATCAACACTCTAAGGTCCTCCTTCCCAATGTAATTGGTATCCGTCAGGGGAAAGTTCTCAGGGTCCTCAAGGTGTTGGTAAAACTTACCAATAATTGGATCCCCCTTCTGAGCTGTAATTAAATCAGCATCAGGGGTCTCCTTACTCCATTGTGCAGTTGAAAGATCATTGTGAGCATTTGTCTGGGACCTAGTGATAGCAGTGACCTGGATTTCCCCCAATAGGTACTCTATTTCTATTAGCTCTACTTGGATGGCCCCGGTTTTGGCCAGCTGATCAGCTAAGTAATTTCCAGTTTTGTCTGGTCCCTCTACTTTGGAATGACCCTTGATCTTTTTCCAGTAGATGGTCATCCCATTTGATGTGACCAGATCATCTATATTTTGGATTAGCTTCCCATGTTTCAGGGGTTTGTTATTAGCACATAACATGCCTCTGGTTTTCCAATTTACCAGGTGCTCCACGAACCCTTTCCGTACATAATCTGAATCTGTGATTATGACCAGTTTGTGGAGTTGATGTTGGACAGCAGTGAGGATGGCCTGATGCACAGCCATCAATTCTGCCACCTGACTACTTCGGGGACCAATTTTGTATCCAGCGGAGGGTTCTGGGGACTCATTCACCCATGCATTCCCTACTCCGGCCACCAGTTCTTTCTCCCCCTTGTTGTCAACATGGTACGAGCATCCATCCACATAGACAGTGGGCATTGCTTCACACTTGTCTTCTTCAAAGACTTTGTGTGGGGAATTAAGGTATGCCTCCATGTTGTCCTTGATTTTTAGACTTTCGTCCTCGAGACAGTTTTCTCTGGCACAATCATGCAAGTCAGCCAGACCTTGCGCGAGGGGACTCTTCTTGTTTTGGCCAAATCTGACCTCCACAGGAAAGCCTTGCATTGACAGAATCCAGGAAGTAATCCGGGAATTACTCACATTTCCGGCCCGGATTCTGTCACTTTGGAGATATTGCAGAGGCTGGTGTGGAGTCTCCACTATGATGTGTTCCCCCTGGATAAACGGGCAGTAATTCTTCAATGCCCATACCGTTGCCAGGAGTGCTTTCTCACAATCGTTGAATTTTTCCTCCACAGAGGATAAAGTTTTGCTCGCATAGGAGATTACTTTATTGACCTTGTCATGCTTTTGGTACAATACTGCCGTCAAGCACGTATTAGAGAACCCTGTCTCCAGGAAGAATTCCTTGTTTCTGACAGGGTAAGCTAGGCAAGGCGCTTGTGAGAGGCTACTCTTGAGTTGTCTTACTGCCTCGGATTGTTCTGGACCCCATTCCCACTTGACCCCCCCCCTTCAAGAGATGAATCAGGGGTCTAGTGATCTCTGCGTAGCCTTCAATGAACTTTCTGCTGTAATTAGTCAGTCCAAGGAGGCTCCTTAGTTCCCGCAGAGTTGTGGGGTCTTTCAGTTTCTGAAGTGCTTCCACTTTCTTTTCTTGGGGACAGAGACCCTGAGGAGTAATCTCATGCCCCAAGAAATTAACACTGGTTCTACACCACTGTGCTTTCAGGAAGGAAAGTTTTGCTCTGGCGGCCCTCAACTGTGTCAGAACATAACGGATCTCCCCTATGTGTTCTTCCACAGATGAACTTTTGATGAGGACATCATCTACATAAGCCAGGTTACCCCTCGCACCCAGGTCGGGCATGGCCTTATGTAGGAAAATGTTGAATTAATTGCCGGAGTTGAGGTATCCGAAGGGAGTCCGGGTCCATGTGTAGTGCTGGCCCCCAAAGGTAAAAGCCAGTTTGTATTGGTCCTCCCTACTGACAGGCACGGTCCAGTACCCATTGGTCAGGTCTATTGCAGTGAATACCTGTGACCCCTGGATCTGGGCCAGCCGTTGGTCAATGTAGGGAAGAGGCCATCGGGAAGTATGGACCCATTTGTTGAGCTCCCTAAGGTCAGCGCAGAGTCTCCACTGCCCGTTTGGCTTCAATATTCCCAGCACCGGATTATTGAAGGTGCTGTGTACTGGACAAATTATTCCCCGGGACTCAAGGTTCTTAATTATTTCAGTAAGGGACTCCATGGATGCGAGAGGCAAGCGATATTGCTTCACAAACACTGGAGTCATGCCAGGGTCCGTGGGAATTGTTGTTGTGTGGATGTCGGTCAGACCACAGTCATATGAGTCTACCGCAAAGAGATCTTGGAAATCCAAGAAAACTTGTTTCAACTTTTGCTTCTGTTCCAGAGTCACACAGGCATCAGCTAGGTTGACTCTCTCTTCCACCATCTGCCTGAAGCCTGGAAAGACCTCTGGTTTGGCTATCTCAGCGGCCTCCTCCAGGTGGGTGGAGAAGTCCCTGGTCAGAGTGCTGATTTGGACTGGAGGCTTCAGGTGGGAAAGGCAGCCCTCATGGACCTGGAAAATCACCTCATCCCTCCTGAAGTCACAAGTCACATCTTCCTTACCATAAGGGCAAAAAGTGTACACCAGGAAGTTCCCCCCATGCCGGGTGAAAATCCTGTCTTTTGTTGTATTGTCCTCACTGTCAATGTCAAAACAGTCCTTGGCGATTGGTCCTAACAGTTCATTTCCTAAATCAATGGAGAAATGTCGGTCATCAACCGCCATTCCAATAATGGTGCCTGCGGCTAGAGTAATACTCTTTAAGTCGCTGTTATCCACCTCTATTGGAATGGTGTCATGTTCTATGTTGACTAATGGTGTTGGGTTTACCCCTAACCCATGCTGTTGGAGAGAAGCATTTAGATGAATATAAGCATCAGGGTTTTTCAATTTTTGTCCTCTTTTAACTTTCACTTCCAGGGAGAATTGTCGGGTCCTTTCTGGGATGGTGACTTCCTCTTTAATCTGAATTTCAACTGCATAAGGTAGCAATTGAGCTGACCTAAATGCTTTTTCTGAATCATCAAAGCCCATCGGATTATCCGCTAATCGGGACCAAGCTTTGAAGTTTATTAGGTCCAAACTAATGGCAAAGCGATTGAGAATGTCACTGCCTAAGTAAAAGGTGGCAGTGACGTCTCGCACAACCAAACAATTATGGACTATGCTCTTGTTGCCAATGGAGATTTTGAGCATACACCTGCTTGGCAGGAGATGTTTGGAATTAGGTGCTTCCAGGTCCATTTCCCATTTGTCTAGCAGTTTGAATGTGGGAATGGCTGGATCTTTTGGGAGTTGGCGGAACATGGCTTCGCTGATGAAGCTCTTACCATTGTTCACACACACTCGAGCGAGAACAGAGTCCTTCCCATCATTTAACTGAACAGGGATGAACAACTGCTCTCCAATTTGCTGAATATCAGCCAGGCTCTTTCTGGACTATAGGAGTGGGAGTTTCTGATTGTGGATTAGTAAAGAATTTCAGGGTGTTTCCTTCCAGTGTGGAATACCACCTTAAACTGGAAGGAAGGTTGATTTTCAGAAATAGAGAGGACCCCCCATCACCAGTCTGTTGTCCTACTGCTATTACTGTCACGTCTGGAATTTGGTTGTTCTGGAAGTGAAATTCTATTTGGTCAGATTTTTGTTCAACCATGTGGCAGGTGCCATTTAAACTAACATGGTTGACACTCTGTTTTAATTTTATTGGTCGGCTAGTCTGGGTCCAGAGGACCTTGTTTACGTAATCTATTAGGGGTGACAACCTTCTCAGGAGGTCATTCCCTAGTAAACAAGGGGTGCCCTCTGGAGTCACTACTATGACCGGGTGTTTCACCTTGTGTCGCCCAATTTTGATGTCCAAATCTGCAGTCCCCTCGACAGGAATTTCCTTCCCGTCAAAGTTCTGCAGTTGTCCAGGAAGAGAGGTGAGAGGAATACGGTAATTCTCCCCCCTTCCTGCATTTAGTTCCTCAAAGGCCCTTTTGGACAGAAGGCTAGCTTGGGATCCAGTGTCCACCAGTGCCAAAATTGTACCCTGCCCCTGTACTTGTACCGGGGCATAGTATCTTCCCTCCTTCTCCTCAAGGGGGCACAGATAATGCACATTTTTGGACAACTGGTGGGCTAACTTTCTGGTTTTGGACATTGCTAGCGAAGAGATTTGGGCAGAATTCTGTGGAGAGCCTGGGGAATCTGAAAGAAAAAGTTGGCAACTGGAAATGGTTTCGGGTTCTGGGCCGCCCCCCACTTTTTGGAGGCAGTCATCAGGATGGGTTTGACCCATGGGATTTTGGTATTGTCGGTTCTGGGATGAGATGATGGGTGGCGGTAGCTCAGTCTCCACATCTCCCCAGTCTGAATTGGCATCCCTTGGGACCCATTCTTCCTTGGGAGGAGTTCCCCCATCTCTGAAGGAGAAGATCCTTTTCCCAGGATCTTCTGAGGATCCCTCTCCCTCAAATTGGAAGACCTGTACCTCCTCCACAAAGTGGGTCTGTTTGGGTCCTTTGTTTCTCCTACCTCCTCTCTGCTCCTTGGGTGGCAGACTTTCAGGGGCAAGAGATTTTGTTTCCAGTTCCTGGTTTTCCAGGGGCTGTTTACAAGTTGGGAAGGAAGCTTCCTCCCCGGGAACCAGTGGGTTATCGGGGTGCTGCCCCCGTCATTGTTCTGGGGCACCAGGTCCAGAGTTTGGGGCATTCTGCGGTGGCATGCTCATCTGAGGGTTCTGTTGAGCGCTCAGTATGTGACCCAGATCTCGTGCCATATTTTGGACCTGGCGCTCAAGTTGTGAAACCCGCTCAGGCTGATACGGGGCTCTATTTTCTCCCCTGGGCTGATCCCGGGAAGGGTAGCTATCCCCTCTCTGGTAATACCCCGGATTGGGAAGATTTGGGTACCCCTCCACCCTTGGCCTCCCCTCTCCCAGATTAGGTTGTCTGGGCTCAGGGAATTGGGGAAAGAAGGATGGATGATTTTGGGGCTGGAAATTGGGTGGATACCTGGGGAAAAAGTTCTGCCCAGGATTTGGAGAATTTCTGCCCTCCTGTGGGAAGTTGGGAGGGAAGTTCCCCGGGTCAGGTGCTTGGCTGGATCCCCCCCTTGGGCTGGAGGAGTCTATGCATAACCCAGATTAGGTCGGTTTCCCTTGTAGCAGGGACTTACATAGTCAGGGGAGCGGGGGACCCCATTTGTGGGACTACCTCCTCGACTCCCTGTCTGTGACTGGCCCGAGGGCCTTCTGGGCTGTGAATTATTTGGTGCAGGCAGGTTTTTATGCCCCCCCATCGCCAAATCTAAAACGGGGGCAACCTTTACCTCTGCCACCTTGGCAGCAGCAGGGGTGCTGTTGGTTTTGGGGTTTTTCGGCGCGTTATTTTTATTTTCGATGGGCTTCTGCACCTCATAGATCCGGGTAGCCTGTTCAATGACCCAGTCTAAAGATCTTTTTTAATGAAAATCTCTCACGAGCTGGGTCATTATGTATTTGGGTAAGGCATGGAAAAACGTATTGATAAATTCTCTGCTATCCGTGCGCACCCTTCTGGTGGTCTGCGCAAAAGCACGCTTTAATTCTTGCACAAACTCTTGTGGGGCCTGATCCTCCCCACATTGCAAATTGTAGGCTGCCTTGCAAGCCTCTTGAGGATTTCTGTGCACAGAAAAATGTTTCAAGATGGCCGCCCTGTATGTGGACCACCTTGAATGATTTTGATCCTCCAGCCCTGCAAAGAAACTGGAGTATTCTGGTGAGAAGGTCCATTTGACGTACTGGATGCAGCTACTGCTGTCCTTCAAATGGAAAGTCTCCATCATTTGTTCATAGAGCTCCAAGTGTTCCCAAACAGAATACTTGGCGTTCTTATGATAAGGCGTGATGACACTCCTTATTGCCTTTATTTGTTTCAATGGGTCCTTAAGCAAGGCCCTTTTTGCCTTATTGGCCTTTTTGGTTCGGGTAACCCTGGTCCATTCATCCTCTGACTCAGAAGCACTGCTCCCAGAGGTGACCGTCTGATCTTCCAGGTTTTCCCAGATTCTGCGAGCCTGGGAATGGCTGGCAGAATGTGGGGACCTGGTCTCCTGTGTCCTGTAGAGCTCAGAGGAGTCTTCAGATCCCTCCTTGCTGCCAGGATTTGATGTGTACCCCCCCCCACTGACCTACCTGGGCAGAGGTTTTCAGAATGCCCTTAATGGGCCTACTCTCCTGGGGTTCCCCACTAAATTGCACTGTGCTTGGGTGCCCATACCCAGATGCCGCCCCACCATTCCTGGGTGGTACTGGCCTATGAGCCCCATACTTTTAGCTTGATAGTAATCTGCCATCCCTGTGGCCCCGTGCTCATGTGTGCCAGGGAACATGGGGTTGGCAGAGTCCAGGGACTGGTAGAGGTGAAGGCCTCTGGCACTAGGGCTCCTGAGGTTATGCTTAGGAGTTTCTCTTTCCCAGCGAACCTCACCTCTATCCGCCCCTGTTCCCTGTTGCAATGCAAGAGCCTGCGATTTCAGTTCCTCAGTTAAGGCCTTACTAGACTCTATCAGTCTCTCCTGCATCGCTACCTGTTGCTGGAGCCTATCATTGTGCTGACAGAGAGCCTCATTTTCTCTCTGTGCCTCCTGATTGGTCCTGTAGTACTGGGCCAGTCTCTGCTTCAGGAGGGTTACCTCCTCAGTCCCATCCCTACTGGCCTGCTCCTTTTTTGCCAGAGCCTCCTCCACCCTCCTGGTGTGATCTAGCAAGCCGTGATGCTCTTTTTGGAGGTCACTCAGCCCCTGGAGGGCCAAGTGATTTTCTTCAATTTTTCTTTTTAAATGGCAGACTTCCTGGCCTAAGGTATCCCTTTCCTGACCAAGAGCCTGCATTTGTGATGCCAGGTCGTCCCTCTGCCTTTGAAAGGCACCAGCTTTCTGGCGTTCTTCATCAAACTCTGCCTGGGTATCCAGGTCTTTCAAAATCAATGTATTGCTTTCCTCTTTCTCTCTGTCTAGTTGGATTTGCAAGGTGGCTACCTGCTCTGTGCATGCCCTGTTGAAATTGATCTGTTGCTCCAGCTTTTTCTGGCTCTGCAGTAAGGAGTACAAACTGTCTTGGTGCTCCTTCTGCAAAGCCAGAATTCTGGTATCCTGGTCTGTCTTTTCCTGTTGCAGTATATCCATGTCCTCTTTTATTTTAATGATATACTGCCTACTATCGTTTTCTGACTCCTGGCTCCTCTGCAGCCTCTGCTCAGAAGGGACCAGGTCAGATTGGGCCTTTTCTAACGCCATCTGTTGCCTACTTGCCAGATCTTGGACTTCAGCACATTTGTCCTGCATGGCTCCCATATATAGATACAAATATGCCGCTATTCTAACCATCTTGTCATGTTCATCTTTAGCTTTAGGAGCCATATATAATTCACTCAGGGCCACATGTAATTGACCCTGATCTCTTCATTTATCTGATCCTGTTTCAGTGACCTGTTGCGCGATTGCCTGCAACCAGAGCGTTTGGTTCTGATGAGTCCACTCACCTCTCACAAATAGCTTATGTAAGAAGTGCTCTCTGGCTATTTTCATATCTACCAAGGTCGTCATTCTGGAATTTGAGTTCCTTCCTGACTTACAGAAGTTTGTATTTTATTTTGCAAAACAGACCGTTTCCTCAGAGCGTTCCTTTGAGGGGTGCTTTCACAGTGTAAAACAGCGTGGTGATCTAACCGGATATGTGTATCTGGTCAGTTGGCACACTGTAATAATCTGCACAAGTGGTAAATCTAACCCAGAATATCCCGGACGAGCCCCCACTTTTGTAAGTGATATTCAATCAACACTACAGCTAAGTCAATGCCTAGTCTGGGATGCTGAGGAAAACCCTTATTGATGTATTTTTATATCCAGTTCAGTACTCTGGATGACAACCCTTGTATAACACCCCCCTCTTAGAATCCCCTTGACCCCACTGAGCCAAGAAGTAGGTTTGTTTTGCAAATTAAAAAGGTTTATTTGGACAATTCAACAATATATATCTATCACACTTTATAAATAAATTGATAACTGATATCACACTTGAGAATATGAGCAGTAGTCAGCAAGAGGTAACTTATGAATAGGAACAGAAGAATAAGGTGGGAAAGAATGCTTTATATGGTTCAAGGAAACGCAAGTTGGAATAAAATGCAGTACAGAAATAACTTGTTTTGATTTTAGCAAAAGGTAATATGATCACTTTTTCTTTTGACAATTCACTCCCCCCCTATGCAATACAAGAAATGGAAGGATAGCACACAGTCTTCAAGAATCCCAACAAATCACACTTTATAATGCAATACACAGTTCCAGTTCTCCCAGCAAGCTTAGCGAAAACAGGGATGAGTTTTAAACACAGGCAAATTCCTTTAATGTGGTTTGCAAGGAAGTGAAAAGGTGCTAAAATTGCTTTTAATTCCCTCTAGAGGTTCAGGGTAGGTGATGGCTACTTTATATTAGTTCAGGCTCACTTTAACAATACTCTATGAATGATTAGCAGATTGCAGACGAATTTTAGCAAAGAGAAGCAAAAAGCTGCTGATTTCTACAGATGAAGAAATCGGGCCAAATCGCAAATCGCGGTAAATTTCGCGAGTGCGTGTCTCGCGATTGCGGAAAAAGTATAGGGAGTAAGAAGTCTGTTGGAAAGCCTAGATTCTAAGATTTCAGATGAAAGTTAAATCTCGTTCCTAGCACATACGGTTCCAGAGATACGGATGATTTAATAAAGGTAGATTTTCGGATTTAATGTAAAACTCAAAATGACAGGTGACAGCTTGCAGCTGCAGAATTGACAGGTGACAGTTGTGCAGCTTTAAAAATGACAGATGACAAGATTTCTAGGAGGCTGTTCTAATTAGGTTAAAATATCTTGAATTAGATTATTTCAACTAAGAGATTGGGTTCTGCACAGTTCTGGCGGATACTCACTCCTAATTTTGAAATGAATGGGCCTTGTCACGGATCTGGTCAACTGGACTGGACTTCGGTTCTCTCTGCTCGGCGGGTCAATCAGGCACCGGTTCTGCTCACAGCGGTCTGGATCTCTGGTTCTGCTCACAGCGCTCTGGGTCAGCTCTCTGGATACAGCGGCCTGTGGTTCTCTGGATCTCTGGTCTGGTCTCTGGCAATTGTTCTTGGCAAAGAATTCAAACAGCTCGCCTGGCTGTGGAATAATTTGCAACTGATTTTAAGGATGCTGAGGCCTGCTGAGAAGAGATCTCAGTTTGTGGGTTTAGGCCCTTGCTTTAAGTTCTAAAGTAAAGTTCTGGTCTTTGGAGATTGATGGATGTGAAGTCTGGAGTCTCCCGGCAGAGCGTCCCGCAGAAAATGGAATTGAATCCTCTACATGGGTTTCAGTGGCCCTTTTTATGTGTTTTGAAAATGGGTGTGTGCCTGGGCCTAGCTAAGCCTGCCCCTCTCACTTATCATTGGCCAAGCTTTCCTCTCTCCCTTGATTGGGGGGAAGAAATGGAGTGTCAGAGTGATGCTGTAGGTTTTATGGTCAGAGGAACCTCCCCTTGTCAAACGGCACACAAATCTATTTCTGATCCAAATACATATTTATCTATGTACCATTTTTCTTAAATTATAGGTCCAGTTTACATATTTTCTGTAGCACCAAACAATCCGATCCCTGTCTTTGTACGATGTCGTGTCCACTGATGACAGAATTCTCCCCTTTTCATCCAGATAACGACCTCTAAACCTTTCCAGATTTTACACAAATGTGCACCAGGGAGATGGGTTTCAGATGATAAAGTGTCAGATTTTTAACATGCATACATTTGGAGTGAGACCCTATTTTCCGCTAGCAAACCCCCAGAATACACCGCAGGGTCTTAACGCCTCTTAAAATATGCACGAAAAATCCCAAGAATAATGATAATAATTATATCATTTTGACCAGTCCGCACTATGAGTTATCTATCTTTTTAAAATTATGCCCTGGTCAAAAAGGGGTGTGGCTTCCCACATCACATGGTGGAATAACTGGTTTATCCACTTCCCCCAAGCTCAGCTTGCTAGGAGAGGCACTGCCCCTCCCAGTTTCTCCCAAGAGAAAGCCACTTTACGCCCCCCCAATATAACATTTGCCTGAGCCAAAGAAGGCCCATTGTTCAATTTCCTGCAGTCGCCAGCTGCCACTCCTCTTTCAATCAACAGGGCCATGTGACCTCCTTTTTGTGGGGCAGCAGAATGCAGCCAGGCCTGGGAACACAGCTGTTGATCCAGTTTCAACTCCTGTCGGGGGTAGTTGTCAGGCAGAATCCAGTTTCATTAAGCCAGGTTTCAGCTAAATGTCACTTTTTGTTCCCAGTTTTCTACATTCAAATCAAACTGACAATTTTTACACATGCAGCTAGAATGCTGATTCTAAGTTCAAAACTATGACATTTTAACAGTTACAAACTATGCGACACTCAAAAGTAGGTCCCTCATTTAATTTAAACATTTCGATTTTAGTGGTTTTCAGTTCAGTTTAACTTAAGCTGCTGACCTCCACAGCTCAGCCAGTTTTGTTATGAACATGGTTTTGGGCTCTTTTTCTTTCCAGATTTTGTATGTACACAAAACTTCATTCTGCCAAATGTCTGCTGGTGTTCAGTGAGATTTTTGAATATCCTGCAATGTTTGAAAATAGGCATTTTGAGCTTGCATTCAGAGAAACCAAGGTGATTTCAAAGGGCTTTTTAAGCTAACAGGCACTGCTGTTTTTCCTTTGGCACACATTCCACTCATGGCACCCCTGGCCCATCACGCTCGCACTGGTGGGTGGAAGGTTAGGCGACCATTTTGGTTTGCGCACAAACTGCGCGGTTCACCTATTCTGGCGTGAATGTGGGCGGCGATAGCTCATCCCCACATCCACCCAGTCTATTGATTTAGTTTGTTCTAGGATAGAATAATGGGCGGTGACAGCTCATCCCCACATCTACCCAGTCTATTGATTCAACATGGGTCAAAACCCTTGACACGCGAGAACACTGCCCGAACCAGAAACATTGCAGCACACTTGGCATCTGGGTGCGCACATGGTCCTGCTTGCATCCACCACAAGAAGTGACAGGCCATCACAATAAGGTACCTCAATCCATTACAATGGACCCCCATATCGGCGTTGTCTATGTGTAACTCATAGAATGAGCCAAAAGTGTGTGGCAATGTGCCCCATATTATCTGTTATGTCATGTTTGTGCTAAAACTTTGACATACGGTAAAATGAATGACCATATCAGTGATGCTTTCCTGAATATTTGGTGTGAACCAATTCTCCTGTATATCTGCAGCTATGTGTTTTTTCGAACTATGAGATGGGTAGTGCAATTGTTCAAATGGTACCACTAGCAATTCCCGGGGCATCACTGTCTTCCCAGAGCTCTCTTGTCTCCACAACAAATATGTTGGGGACTGCTTACATCCTCTCCATAACTAAAACTCTCTCTCCCATTCAGGCACCCTTCCTTGAAGCTCAATAATCTGGGAGATGGGTAATGCAGTGTAAGGCACTGGACAATCATCCCTCGGTGAGGCAGTCATAACATACTCAATAGATGTCTCACTTGACTGGTACACTGTCATTTTTGCTGCTGCATCAGCGGCTGCATTCCCCCTTGAGATTGTGTCTGTCATGTGAGTATGGGCAGTACACTTGACGACAGTTACACAAGATGGCTGTGATCATGCTTCTATCAGCTCCTCTATTAGCACAGCATGCTGTACTGGAGATCCATCTGCCCTCCTGAACCCCCTTCTCTTCCAACGTGAGTGACCCACGTGTACTGTTGTTGTAACGTACGCTGAGTCGGAATATATATAACATGATTCTGCCACTTGTGAGGAATAGTGTGTAAGCAACCTCTTCATAAACACAGTCTTGTACTTTCTTCCCACAAGTCAAACCACTGCTGCCACTGTCCAGCCTCCGACCTTCCTCCTGATCAATTGTGGACGACCCATGAACAAAAAGTACCATACCCTATGTTAATGCATGATTCCCCGCTTTTAGAGTGCCATCCTCCTCCCCCTCGTATTTGACACAGTCATGTACTGTCAAGTCCACTGTTGTGGGTTTATCTGCTAAAAAGGTGGCAGGATTCACCTTCTTGCACCTAACCACATGAATGTGAAGTTTCAAAATGATAATTTCATAGGGGGACGACCTTTGCATAGTCAGGGTGGACTTCGACCTCTCCAAAATAGCAAACAAAGAATGTTCCACATGCAACGTTACTGAACACCCCATCACAATTTTGGAACATTTCTCTATAGCAAAGGCAGCGGCTACTAATGCATGTTTACATGTGAACTGTCCTTGCACCACTGCATCCAGAGTACCAATGTAATAGGCCAATGGCTTATGGCTCAAAGTGCTCTTCTCTGTCAAAACTGATGTCATAAGCTGACCATCGGAATGTAAAAAAACAAATAGAATTCCTGTGTATAATCCAGGGTGGCCAGTACGGGTCCTGAGCTGAGCACTTCTTTTAAATCATCAAATTGTCTAACAATTTCTGCCATCCACAATGACGTGTGGTCCTTCTTTTTCTGTGCTTCCATTGGAGCTTTCCAAAGTTGCCTAGTGTACGCTGCTTATTCGAGGATACAGACCCTGCAGTAATTGCACAGGCCCAGAAACTTCGGCATCTCCTTAACTGATACGGGTCTGGGGGTGGCGCGTACCGACACTGCCGAGGCAGGTAGTATCCTCTTCCCATTCACTGATATAAACTTCCCCAAATAAATAACTTCCTGCTGGCAATATTGCAATTTGGCCTTGTCAACCTTATACCCTTTACAAGCTTGTAAGTGTAGCAGTGCAACTGAGTCTCTTCAGCAATGCTGTTCATTGTCACTACACACTAGAAGATCGTCAACGTACTGGATAATCGTGCTCGGCACCTGAATATTCCCTAAATCAAAGTGCATTATTCTGTTAAATATGCTCAGGCTCTCACAATACCCTTGAGGCAATCTAGTATGTTCGAACCTCATATGACCCTGTGTAAATGTTGTAAGATACCTCGACTGAGGATGGAGTGGGATAAAGAAAAATGCATTTTTCAAATCCACCACACTGAAATATGTAGATTCCATGGGGATGCTGCATAAAATCGGTGCAGGATTTGGAACCATTGGAAACTCTTTCTGTACCACATCATTAAGGGGGCGCAAATCTTGGATCATTCTCCATTTTCCCCCCGTTGATTTTTTAACAAGGTATATCGCCATATTGCATGGGGAGGTGGATGGCAGGATAATCCCCTGATCCAAAATAGCCTGTATGGTCTTCCTAATGCCTTCCACTGCCTCGCTTGACAGTGTATATTGTCTTACCCAGGGCAGCACCGCATCTGTTTTTAGGGTTATGCGCACAGGTGTTACATCTTTCAACAACCCTATATCATGTGGATTCATAGTCTACAACTGTGGTGGCACGTGCCGTAAATCTTCTTCAAAACATGGGGATGAAGTTACTACTGCCATTAAGGGACACTGCACTCTACGGTACTGTACCATTATGTCACAAGGGATGCACATTTCTAGGATTATTTCCCCCTCTTTGTCGTTATCCTCAAACAATTCATCATCTGTCACCTCCATTAGCTGTACTGTTGGATCTACACAGAGCACTGTACGCCATTCACATCCATCTCTATCCACCCCTAATAGGAAAATCCTTCTGTTCGACACGACCAACCCCTGCAAGTCCAGCAATAGTATAGGTCCTACCACCACCTCGGGCAACACGGCTGGATGGAACATGAAATCAGTGGGCACTCACCAGCACTGCTTGACAGTCTGGAGCACTGTCTTCACAAGCACCATGATAATCTAAATAAACATGTCTGGGTCTACGGGAATCCCATGGACAATCACCTCCCTTGCCATTGTAAGGACAATCAGCATCACACTTACAGCTCACATCCCAGGTGTAGAACATACTACTCCATGATCTGTAAAGGATATGGTCATGTTTAACTTACTGAGCAGAAATCTATCCAGTAGATTGACAGGGGAACTCTCGGAAAATACTAGGGGCACCTGTACTATCTTTCCTCCCACCTTTACATTCAAGTCCTCAGTGTATGAAACCTTGAAAATAGCCCTAGAGAACCACTGTGCGTCAAGATAGTTTTCAGATAGTGGAAAGTTGCCTTGCATGATACATGATTTGGTTGCACTAGAATCCGCCACAAATATAAATTGCTTGTGTCTTATCTCTGCCCCACCCCCAATGGTTCCTCCTCAGGGTGGATAGTCATTCACAGGACAGGACGAGCACATACTCTATGTGAACTGTCCTAGTCAGCATATGTGCTCTTTCCAGGGAACGAGAAAGGGATACCTCTTACTTCTGTTGCCCTCAAAAAAGGAGCGGTTGCCCCACCTGGTTCCCTGATTACGGGGGCAACACCACCCTGCTGTCGCTGTGCCGAATGTCGTGCTTGTGTGTCGGGGCTGCTGATTAAATGTTTTGTATTGCCCCCAAGGAAAATCCTGGTTCTGGTGCCCTAATCCTTGAGGTCCTTGGAACCCTTGGCCCTGCTGCTTCAGCCCGTTACTATACCCAGCCATGGACATGCTCTGGCACTTACTTGCAAAAGGTTCCTACCTCAAACAATTCCAACATTGAGACTGTCCAAACCTACCGCCTCTGGGTCTAAATCCTCCACCTCTTACTCCTCTGAATCCCCTCTCCCTCGCTGCGGCCCTCATTGCTGCCACTGTGAGCTGTGGGTACTGTTGCCCCCACTCCACTGGCCTTGTCCTCCTTCTGCCCAGAGTGCCACAATAGTGGCCCTCACAACTTGCTGTGTACTCTCTGTTACATCCATCCACCTGTCCTGGCTTTGGCACAGGCACCTGAACTGCCACCTTTGCCAATTGTTTCTCTACTAACTTTGTTTCATGCCCCTGCATCTCTGTTCTGTGTCCTTCTCTCGCTCCTTAATACTCTTAAAATGATGCACTATTATACTCTGTATTTCCGGCCACCCTGTCGCCTCAATACCCAAAATCTTATCTAATGCCTTCTGCACTTCCTTCGGCAAAACCCTCCTTACGATGAAATAGAACAATTGTATTGATTGGTCCCACAGCCCTCACATCTCCCCTCACCATGTCTCCTGCATTTGAAGAAAGAATCCAGCTGGGTCCACATTATCTCCCATGGTATATTGCATGAAAGGCTCTAGATCACGAGTATCTGGAAAAGGCCCAAGGTAATGCATCCCATACCAATGCTTTAACTTCATTGAATGATGCCCCATCATGCGCATCATCCCCCAAGGTTACTCCCGGCTATCCAGCCTTATCCCATACATCTCCAGCTTGATCCCCGACTATGGCAACCAAAAAGCTCTCAAGATACCCTATTGCAAGGGGCACCCCTGCTGTTTGTTTTTTGAAGTTGTATATCCACTTAATCGTCCCTACTGTAAACTGTGGGAGGGCCTGAATTAAATTGTTTGTGTCCATTTGGGGCAAAGGCACGCAGTGTATCCTCCCTTTCCCCTTATGTATAAGGGGAAGTTGCATCTTTGTCCTACTTCCCATACCCTTTTTCACAACACCTCTCCTTTTCACCACTGCCATCCGGCCAGCTCTATTTCTTAACATGCCTCCTGCCCATATACCTTCAGCTTGAGGGGTATTTTCAGCTGCCACTCCACCCCTCCCTTCGTCTTCACTCAGGTCCTCTGTGAATGTGACAGCATCCCCTCCATCCACATCCTCTGCCAAGACAATCAACCCTCCTGGGCTGTTTTCCTTCTCAACCCCTACACGTTTTAGACCTTCAACGTCCATTCTAAGCAATATTTCCCCCAACTTCCACTCTCCCACCCCCATTTCTAGTGCACTTACTCCCACCTCCCTGTTTCTGGGGATGTCTATAACCTCTGTAGGCTGTTAGCAAACCTGGCAACCTATCCTGAAACTCCCTAGACCTGTACTCTGTTGATGCTGGTGCTTCAGGTGGGTGGGTATACAGAGGTGGGGGAACGGTGGCCTGTAATGTTGCTGACACTGTGGGGGACCCTACTGCCGCAGGAGAGATCCCTATGGTAGCGGGTACATAGCTTCGATTGGTGTACCCTTCTGCGGGGTATGGTGTCAAGGAATATAATCCCTTGGTCACTACCTGTGCCCCACCTTCCCCTACTCTCTTCCCACACTTCTCATTTCTCTGTCTCTGTGCCTCTGCTCCATTCCTTGGATCCTCTGTGTCTTCAGACATATGCCAAAGATCTCTTTTCTCCTTTGTAGCTTCTTACCCTTGTACTTTGCTACTAAAAATGTGGACATGTGTTCCAAGATGCTCTTATTGTGCGAGCCCTGCCCTGGTCATAGACAGGGCATCCGCCTTCCTCCGGTCTCCCCAATCCACTGCCTATGATGTTCGTCCACCCTGTCACTCTACAGTGGCAGGGCCTTGTACATGGGCTCTATTGGTGATCCTCCCCCATGTTAGTGACGTTGATCCCTTACCAGCCCCACAAAGCCCCTCTAATGCACCGCACACGCTGCTGCTTACTTGTAACAATAAACACAAAAGAATCAGCCCCACCCTTCTCTCTCACCCTTCCAGACACACACACGCTGCTACAAGAGATCGGAAAAACATCACTACTGACCCTTCCTGGACCTGCTTCTTCACCCACAAAACATACTTGTTCCAGGCCTACTTCTTATATAAGACCACTACTATGAGAAACTAATTTAAATACTATTCTCACTCATGGTACCACCTTCCCTCCCCTTTCAAGGAGGGGCTCCCTTGCCTTACCTTTACCTTACCTTATAATTCCTTACCGAACTGATCGACTAATACTACAAATGTTCACCAGCAATAACCCTATCCTCATCCATGTCACATCGACGACCTCTCTCTCCACGTTCTCACAACCTGCTACATTCACGAGTGGAGAGGCATGTCTTGCTCAGATATCAGATTTCACGACTACGCACCCTTGGGCCTGGTTGAATAACTCCAGCAATGTTGATGTCAAATCATTTGAGATAGAAATTGGAAAAGTTGAAATGCTTTCCTCTCAATTTGTCATCATATCCGTCGGGGAGAAAAAGTTACAGGGGTTGTTTGTGTTGCAGAAATTGTGCTTTGTTTTAACACTAATATTGTGAGTCACTTTTTAAAGCACATTGATTTTTTCAGCGACATGTCTCGATCTGGTATGCCTGGGAAGTTCCCTACTCCGTTCTTTGAATTGGTGCAAACATGTACTTTGTTTGGAGGAACTCCAATTTGGCCTCCTTTATAGTGGGGCACCCTTGTGCTGTGGGCGCGTCTGGAGGCTCACTTTGTGTTAACAGAAACATTCTGAGTGTAACTGATGCATGAGACTGGTACTACTTTTCTAAGGAGTAAACAAAATGTACTGCTGGGCAAAGTTTTGTGAATTGTCTTGTGTGCGGGAGAAACAAATGCAGCACTTGCAGAGGGAGGTTCAGGTGCAATGAAGAACTTCCAGTAGCAAAGCTCCCATCACAGGTTCCAATCAGATCCTCTATATGGATATTTGAATTCTCCCAAAAGTGACCCACAGAATTGAATGTGTGACTGACACAAAAGTTCAGCATGCTACTAATTCCTTGTGCCTAGAAACACTTGGGTACAGGCTTGTTATAAATGACCTATCATATCATATATCAGTGTCCAGCCTCCACAATAGTGCCATGTCCTCGCTCCAAAACTCTCTGCACCACAGTACTCCCCAATACCCCAGAAATGTTTAAAACCATGTTTCTATATCCACTGAAAGTTTGCTGGAAATTGAACAAAAAGTTTGACATGCCCCAATGCCGGTTCTATGTCACATTTCCGCATTTTACAACCTGAACACAAAAAAGCCTGAATTGTTTGGGCCGTTTTTGAGTTGGCTTTAAGATGTGGCAATATTACATACTGCCCCCCTCCTTCCAACCCCACCCTCTCCCGCTGATTCTCTCATTAATGGGGGGTGTGGGGGGGTTAATCCCCAAACCGTTATTGGAACACCCACCACCCCCTTCCCGCCTCAACACACGCATCCTCCCCACGCATAGCACACATACCCGCACACACGCACACACACATACACACAAAAACTCACCTCTCACTCCTGCGACAAGCCTGCTGTTTCTCACAGAGCCTGAAAGTCCCTGCGCGCCCGCTTGTGCGGCAGGGCGTGACAGTTCCATTTAGAAAGACTGCATGGAGCGGTCTTTTGAAATCGGTCTTTCAGAAATAAGAAAACTATAATTTGACCTAATACCCCCAATGCCATGCAAGAGCCTGCCAGGAAGTGGTATAGCCATAGCATCCAATTGGCCATATGTCATGCACGCCACATAGAGCCAGTCCTGTTTTCCCCATTCTATGCTGTGCCTTGTAGTTTCGATTGTTTTTTTTGTTGGTTTTTTGCATTTTAAGTATGGGCCTTCTAGTCCCAGCATGCAGTGGGAAAACCAGGACTGGCTCAAGGAGTCAAGCCTGAAATGGTGGCACTTGGCAGCTAGCTATCAACTGCATGTGTATTTTAAAAAGCACCACAAATGAATACATAAATGAATAGGTCATGACAAGCGTTCACCCTGTCTCTAGAATGAAAGGGGCACAAAAGTGGCACGTCATAGACGAGAGAAGTGACCGAAATAAATTAAATAAACACATAAGTGCCAGTCTGCCATTCAATATGCTGCACTGACACGTGAAGGGGGCATTGCATAATGTAGTAGCTTCTAAATATGCAAAAATGGGACCAGCATGTAATGATTCATGGTTTCACATGCGGCAGAAAACCAACAGTGAAGGCAATATTTATATTTAAACTCGATGTTTTGACTTATTTTTCTTCAATAGTTGCACAAACTGTAACAAACAGAGCTTTACAATGATGTCAAAAGTAAAGGCATGGCGATGCCAGCACGTCTACATCAACCTTGGCGACCAGTGGCCTTTGCCCAAAAGAGTGAGGTCGCCAGCGGCAGAGGGGCAGAGGTAAGCGGGAGCCTTGGAGGCAGGGCGCTCACACCCGTGCACGCACCCCACCTCTCAGACGGCTCCTTTTAGCTCCCGCAGCCCCCCGCCCCGCATGCTCACAGTAAAGCTGTGAAAACCCTTCGCCCCGTTGGCAACCGCACCTGCCACTGCCACTGCGTGAAGTCGCGTTTGGAAACGTGATAATTCTGCCACAGAGCCAGGAATGTACATTTGAATAAAAATAAATAGAAACGGTAATGGGATGATTAATTTCGCGCCGTCTTCACCGTCTGTGTGAGGGCACCTGCTTAGGTGTAACGGTGGGCTTTGGTGCGTGTGCACCAATACACATCTGTACCTTTTACTCTCAGGTCTATATGTACTGGTGTACCTGTAGGGTGCATCTTGGCATGTGTGCATGCATGCGATTAATGCTCCACATGAATCCTGGCTTTGATCGCATGCGCACATCCTCTTGATCATGTGTGGATGTGTGCATGGTGTACCTATATTGGTGAATCTGTGCTGGTTATTATCAGCAGGCTTACTTGTGGGTCACATTATCGCACCGTATATGGCGTCAGGGCCGTTGGAGGGCATGGGCTGCCTGTACAGCCGCCCAGGGACTGGATCTCCTGCCAGCCTTGCTGGGACAGGGGCATAAAACGGTCTCGGGCACCAATGAAAACTGGCCCACAGGTGCACATGGTAATTCATACCTTTTGTGACACCCTTTGAGTAGTACCCCCGAAGGAGGTGTTTGATCAAATTTGATGCAAATTATGCATTTTAAAGAATATGTATTCAGTAACACTGGTCAAAACTAGTAGCCGCATGGAGAACAAACCTATCAAACTGGCCCACATGGGCCAAAACAGTGTCCACGTTGACCCAAAAAACGGCCCTACATTAGCAATTTGCGTTTTGGTTTGGGCATTGCCCTATCGGCCAGTCCGAGCCTGGCACTGCAGCACCAACTCTCCTGCGTGCATTTGAAATGTCTGCTCGTCGTCAGTTGCTTGGCTGATGAGAGCTGATGGGCCCCACACAGCTCCGCTAGTTGACTTTGGAAACCTGCATCTTCTCTCAAGACACCTTACACAGATTCACAATAACACCTTCTCTTCTATTTAAACTATTTAATTAATTGCCACACATTGTGTTTGTCTTCTTTTGCTTGTTTCTTGACACTTCATATTTTCTTTTTACAATGCACATGTTTACAGGCTGCAGGCGATGTTTCTTAAGGCATCACATTAAATCGCAGAACCAAGAGGCGAATGATTAGCCTGGCATAGCTTATCATTGCGTTACTTGTACACCTCCATTCTGAATGGGGAATACAAAGCTACAATCATACGTATTTTTCTTTTTGTGTCAAGACAAGGATTTATGTATTTATCAAATTGGTTTATAATATATATTTTTACTAAGCAGTCATTAGCAGATGTGTGGTGAGCCACCAGCATCAATTGCAAACCAGACTCAAATCCCAGCTTTTACCAGTAAGTAGTTTGTGATCTTGGGTAAATCGTTGTTTTTTTGTTTTTTTTACTGTACCTTATCTGCCAACAGTGCTAGCCCAAAGAAGTGATTCTGTTTATGGTATACAGTTTTCGAAAAAATCGAGTAGTTTTAAATCTATGAATGCTACTCCATTTATAATATTAGTGATCAGTCACAAGCATATCACAGTTATGTGTGTCCTTTTTTGAAGCTTTTCTACTGTAAGTGCCCGTGATGGACTAGATTACAAAAGATTGATGTCCTTGTGATGTCATCTTCTGAATAGTCCTGTCTGGCAGCGTCAATATATATGCAAATGAGGGGGCCTTGTTGGTCTTTTAACGCACACCGCATGGGTAATCCTCGAACTATTGTGTGGCTTAAAACACGGAACTCACACCCAACTACCGCATCGATGTGCAGGAATGCGTGCAGTTGTGTGCATTTCTGGCTGTGTGCTGTCATCTTTTACATAGTGTTGTTCCTGTTTGTGCTTGTCTGGGTGAATGTAATTGTGTCTGTGGATGTTTCCCTGTCATTAAATCGAGGACATTTGGTCGAATCCAAATCCATCTCATCTTTTTATTTTATTTGAAGGCATTCGGCCGCAGATATATGCAGGGGGGAGAACCCCAGCAGCCTCCCTTTCCCCACACCTTAATTATGACCCTTACCAACCCGCACATACACCTGCAGCCAAATTCGGGGAAACAAATTCGAAGGATTTGAATTCGACCAAATCTCCAGCGATGAAACCTCCTGATCCCCCGGGGGGCGGGGCTTATCATCATCAACACTGAGCATGATCTGCATGCGCGCCATTTTATGAGTGCATTCCCTTCCCGAGGCAGGTGTGCTGGGATCATATTCTGCAGTACCAGCAACGTGGCCGCGTCACAGTAACATCCCTCACACGTGCTCCAGGAAGTTGCCTTACCTCACCGTGTAGGCAGCCAGTCTAGCTGACCTGGGAGGCTCTCCAATATAAGCGCTGCTCCAGTCTTTTTGGTCCACAGTTCAAGGTTTCTGATGGCATATCCCGATAAGGTTACAATCTCCCCACTCCCTGTACCAATCATGTCATGGTCGCTGCAAAACGATACATTGAAGATCTTAACAGAAAATGGGTGTTTCTCTTGCACAAATACGTCTGTCTCAGTATCTTAGCAACAGCTATTTTATCAGATGTAACATTACTAGGGAAAAGCACGGGCTCACAACTTTATAGGATTCTGTTTTGAAGGGTGAACCCTATTGCTGTGTGACTCACACCTGTTCCATTCTGAATTAAAACCGGGGAATGCGAAGGCCTTGTTCTCACATGGATACGGTCAAGGGCACAACTTGGTAGATTCAAGGACTGATAATACCACAGATGGCCACCTGGACATAACGAAGATTGGTGTTCATATTTGATTTAGGAAACGTAAATGGACATTTGTTGGGGTTTAGATGTTTTGCACTGCAACCATAATGCCCCTACAACTCCTCTCTGTTCATTTCTATGGCTTTCATAACAGTATGTTAAGCAAATGTGCACTTAACAAAGGATGGTCAGTGAATACACTGATATGTTCTAAATGATACAGACCACACATACATGCAGTGTCCATGCCCAGTGGGCACTTCAGGATTTATGATTTTCTGGGGCATCTACAAGCCACACAGTGAACTAAAAATGGGAGCAGTGCAGCAAAGCAACATTCAAATTTGAGACCCGCAGTGTAAAGCCTTGTTCGGCAATGCATGCGTTTCCTGCAGTTTCTGAACTCTAAAGGCTATCTCTGCTCAGTTTCAGAGGTAGCTTTTGGTGCGGAGGGGGCAGATAATAGGGCACCACGGGAGAGGAAGAGGGGGTGAGTGACTGCCCCCCCCTTGCCCACCTGGCTACAACACTGTCTCTGCTGCATGTGCCACTTCAGAGTGGTTGCCATCTTGGGTTGGGACTTGTTCTTGGCACGGTCTATTGAGGGCCATAGTTTTTGTATCCTGCACCTGTGCTTACCTGATGCTTGCCCAATTCTCCTCCAGCACGATCACCACCACTGTTCATAATCCTGCACTCCTGCTCTTTGTGTGTTTGACCTTGTCACTAAGGTGCATCCCTCCAAGTTTGCATCCTGACAGTATTGCCTCACCTGAAACCTAATGTCCTGGATTTCGGGCCAAGGCGAGGCTTGAAAGGAAATTGGAAATGAGAAACCTTTACTAACAATACAGCATATACATAAGTGGCAGGTCATGAATCTTTGCTCGGCCGTAACCCTTCCAGTCTGCAAAGTATTGTAGCTGCCCAACATGAATCCAGAATGGCCTGCACATCAAATTCAGGAGTGCAAAGACCGGAGGGGGGTGCCTGTACTTCTGCTCTCTATATGGTAGAGGAGAGGCACAGAGGACCCCAGCCAAGATTCTCTATTGTGGTTGCAGTGGTCGAGCAATCAAGGCCTAGCTACTCAGGAGGTGATGCAGGCTGGTTCTTAAGTACAGTGTAGTCCCCAAGCACCCACAAAGGAATGTCTGCACACTGTATTAGTTAAAACACATTCTTTATTTAATTAATATTCAAGGTAATGTACAATATCACAATAACTCACTTTATACTCGTTTATCTATAATGGCGAATATACAGTTCTATGTGGTACTACAATTACTATTAGATCTCTTTAAAGTGCATCAACTGTGCGGTTAAATGACACACAAATCAATAAGAGGAAAGCAGTTGGTTAGAACAAGTGGCAGAATACTGGCCCCGATACCTAGACACATTTCTGTGTGGAGAGCCCACCACATGGGCAACCTGTAGAATAACGATATATCACAAGCCCAGTCCATATATTGTTCACAAGAGACTTTCCAATAGTTTTGCAACCCCAAAGTACCTGGCGTTGCAGCGTTCCTCGTCGGGGAATCGACAGCCCTTCTTTAGTGCCCTCCCGATAAGGCAGGAGTCCCGGTCATCGAACGTCCGAAGGAGAACAGGGTGAACTACGACTGTGGAGTGGCAGCTTCTTTCCAAGGGGTGCTCATCAATGGGGAAGCGTAAACGTCCTGCAAGGAAGAGGCATGCGGGGCACCTTGGTGTCGATAGTTCAGGACCGCAAAGAGTTTGAACAACTGTGGCCCAGCAAGGGCGTCGAGTGGTCGGCATCTCTGTGGTCTTTGGGTGGCAGGAAACCCACCAGAGGAACAGCCTTCCTACCCCCCTGAAACTTGAGGAGAACCACCTCCGGTTCCGGAAGCACCTCAAAACCTTCCTCTTTGCCTCCGCTTTCTCTCCCCCTCTCCCCTGCTAATACTACTGAAACTGCACTGAATCTGCAACTGGGCCATTCACCGTTCTCGGCCCAGCCACTCTCCCCTGCACTGCCTCCACGGCAACCCCTGCACTACGGGACTGTGTCTGTATCCATACAGCCCCCCTTCCCAGCACTTGTTTGCACTTACCTCGCACTTGCCACCAGCTGGCCCTTGTTATTTATCCTGTATGCTGTATGCTTATAACCCTGTACTGCACTTTCCCCTCTCCCTTTCCCCCATGCACTTTTCCCTTCCCCTCTACCCTTGCACTTGCGCGATCTGAATGACACCTGGCCTAGTAAGATCGTTGTCTGTCTCCCCTTGTTCCCCCCCCCTGCCTCGTCGCGCCTTGAAACACTTGTGTATAGGCGCGTTACAAATGCCATATCATATCATATCATATCAGGTGGGAAAAGGTGGGCGGCAGTACGGACGAGCGCATCCCTGAACCGAAAGTTCTTAGGCAACGGAGCGTGCGGCTCTGGTCGTCTGCGGCACAGCGTCAAGCGGTCCCCTCTTCTGGGCAACCCGGCTTCGACGGGCCTCCAGCAGTTACGGTGATACTCCGAACCTGGTTTATGGCAATGGACTTCGACGGTGTCGATGTCCAGGTGCTTTGCTTCATTCTCCTCAGCGGTCCCCGTCTCCGGTCGGCAGCCTTTTCGAGGGTCTGACTTCCAGGGAGCTTCAGCAAAGGTTAGCAGTGCTCGATGGTCCCTCAGAGCACGGGAAGAGGGCGCCTAACCAGGTCCTCATCTCGGATCAGTCCTTGATGAACTCGACAGCTTTTGGATCGGGTCAAAACAAATGCAGCAGCAGTTCTTCTTCTACCAGCAGGGCGTCAAAGATAAGCAGTTCCAGTTGCTCTTCACGTGTCAACTCAGCTTCTGAACAATTTCCAGTGGTGAGAGGTACCCAGATATACTATTCTGTCTCTCATCCATACTGCTGGGTCACACTCAGCAGCCAATCATACAGGAGGGCATTCATGCAGTCAGTCAGCCAATCAGGCATACAGTGCATTCAGGCCATACTCCTCCCTCTCAGACACTCACAACAAGGAATGTGTATTGGGACAAGTACCCAGCCATTCAACACTGCATTCATAGCAGTTTCGGGCAGGAATGTCTCAGTCATTGTGTCATATACCAGAAACCAGACATCCACAACGAGAAGTGCATATTGGTCACACACTCCATTCACCGAGGTCCCACCCACAGGGTGTACCCACTACATACAGTCACTGGGAAGGCTCCAGCCAGTCTGGCCTGGACTTCACAACAACACCATATATGGAACTTCCACCCAAAAGCCAGTCAGGGGGAAGGGACAGAGTCAGGGCTTCCCAGGACTTTGGGAAAACAAGGTAACAGGCAATAGAAAACAATAGGCCACAGGGGTTATCTTGTTTCCTATCAGGAATCAACTGATTTCAATGGCAGGGCCTGGATATCCCAAAATGGAGGATACACAGAGCACCTGTCAAATTCAGCATGGAGCTGCCACCAGCCCATACCCTGCTCTATGGGCCACACACAGGTGCCCAAAAACATCCACTAGGGCACAGGGTTGTACCCCCACCCATGGGTGCCATAAGGGTATCCCATGGGTCTGTACACCAAACCACTAACAGGAAGAGCTGCACTGCCAGGAGTCCCATATGTACTCCTGGGCAAAAAACAATACAGAACACAAATGAAAAAGGACTACAGGACAAGGACAGGAAGGCCCTGTCCCTCCAGTGCATTTCCAGCATCACAGTTGCCCCCCCAGACTAAGGTTAGGGTGCATAATCTCCCACGAGATAGACACCCTCACCCAGACGGTCAACATACCTTCTGGAAATGCTATTTGCATTATCGTGACTCTTCCCTGGTCTATGCTCTATGGTGATTTCTAGCCCTTGCAGGCTAATGGACCACCTGAGCAGTTTTGGGTTCTCACCCTTCATCTGCATAAGCCACTTCAGGGGCTTATGATCTGTTTGGACCTTGAAGGTAGACCCGGTAAGTAGGGTCTAGAACGCCTAAGGCTCCAAACTATACTAAAACATTCCTTTTCAACCGTAGCACACCTAAATTCTCTACCCTTAAGTTGTCTACTGATGAATATGATCGGATGTTCTCTTCCTTTGTCATCTAACTGGGACAAGAGAGCTCCAATTCTGGTGTTGCAGCCGTCCGTTTGAACGATAAAGGGCTTGCTGTAATCAGGTGCAGACAACACGGATGCCCTACACATACTTTCTTTGAAGCCGTCAAAGGCCCTCTGACAATCTTCAGTCCAATTAACCTTCCTCAGCTGTTTGGGTGAAGTCAGTGCTGTCAGGAGTGCAGCTATGGTTCCATAGTCTGCCATGAAATTGTGATAATACCCAGTGAGACCCAAAAAGGCTCTCACCTGGGTTTGAGTAGTGGGAGTCTCCCAGTCATGGACATCCTGTAATTTACTGGGGAGAGGTTGGATTTGACCCCCTCCTACCTCATGACCAAGATATGTGACTTTACCCTGAGCTATCTGGCACTTGGTTACCTTGATGGTTAGGTTAGCCCTTGTCAAGGCCTGCAACACCTTATCCAGATGTGTCAAATGCACTTCCCAGGTGGAACTGTAGACGGCAATGTCATCTAAGTAAGCCACACAAAAGGCCTCCAGCCCACTGAGGGCATGATTGACCAATCTCTGGAAGGTGGCAGGGGCATTCTTCAACCCAAAAGGCATGGCTCTAAACTGGTAGAGTCCCTCAGGTGTTGAGAACGCCGTCTTTTCCTTGGCATGGTCTGTCAGAGCTGTTTGCCAATAGCCTGAGGTAAGGTCAACAGCACCTATGGTGTCCACAAGCTCATCAGCCTGGGGCAAGGGGTGTGCATCAGTTTTGGTGACGGCATTGACTCCTCTGTAGTCCACAGAGAACCTCCAAACCTTGGTACCTGCCTGGGAACTTGCCTTGGGGACAAGGACCACTGGACTGGACCAGGTAATGGTTGAGGGTTCAATAATACCCAGATCCAACATCTTGGAGACCTCAGCCTTGATGTGGTTCTTAATTGTATCTGACATATGGTACCACCTGCTTTTGAAAGGCACACTGTCACCAGTGTCCATTTTGTGCCTACACCACGGTGTAAGGCCTGGAGTCAGTGAAAACAGAGAGGCATGCTGCCAGAGCAAAGCCCTGCAGGCCCTCTGCGGCTCTTGCATCAGATCAAGAGAGAGATGTACTCCCTCCAAGGAGCCATCCTGAGGGTTGCTATGCAGCAAATCAGGAAGGGGCTCACTCTCATCCTCTTCTTGCTCTGAAGCTGGAAATAGACATGATACTTCTGCTCTCCCATGGAAAGGCTTGAGCCTGTTAACATGGAATACCTGAGGGGCTACCCCAGGGGCTCCCGTGTCAACCAGATAAATGACTTTGCCCATCTTGGAGATGATCCTGAAGGGTCCAGTCCACATGTCTGCCAAAGCTCTAGGCTTGGTAGGCTCCATCACAACGATTTCCAGTCCCAGAGTCCAATCCATTTGCGAGGCTTTAAGGTCATGCCAGTACTTATTAAATTCCTGGCTGGCCTTGAGATTCGCTGTCACCTGACCCATCATCTGTGTCATCCTCCATCTGAGGCCTAACACATAGTCCCCCACTTGCTTGGCGGGACCTGGACGGGTGGCGACCCAACCTTCTCTGATCAAGGCAAGGGGCCCCCTCACATGATGTCCAAAGAGTAACTCAATGGGGCTGAAACCAACACCCTCTTGAGGCCCATCTCTGTCAGCGAACAGTAGGCATGGCAGGAGGAGATCCCATTTCCTCCTTAGGGGCTCTTCCAAAGCGCCTAGCATGCCCTTGAGAGTTTTATTAAATCTCTCAACCCGACCATTGGTTTGAGGATGGTAAGAGGTGGAGAACTTGTAGGTTACCCCGCACTCTTTCCACATGGTTTTCATGTAACTAGACATGAAGTTGGATCCTCTGTCAGAGACAACCTCCTTAGGGAATCCAACATGGGTGAAAATGCCCAGGAGAACCCTGGCAACCACCTTGGCAGTAACAGTCCAAAGCGATATAGTCTCAGGGTACCTGGTGGCATGATCAACCAAGACCATGATGAACCGATGTCCACCTGAAGTGGGAGGGTCAAGGGGACCGAAAATGTCGATGCCCATCCTCTCAAATGGTGTGCCAACCACTGGCAATGGCTGCAGTGGGGCACTGACACTGCCTCCAGTCTTGCCAGACAACTGACAAGTTGGGCAGGTCCTGCAGTGGGACTCCACTTCCACTCCCATCCCAGTAGAAATGGGCAGGGAGCCTCTGCTTAGTCTTCTTGGTACCAAGACGACCAGCTAAGGGCACCTTATGCACCAACAGCAGCAGAAAGGGCCTATAAACCTGGGGTACCACCAACCTCTTGGTGGCACCAGGTTCAGGCTTAGTGGGCTCACTATCAAGGATCTCACCCTCCCAATAGATCCAGAATGTCCTAGGCACTTCTCCCTGTGTCTGGGACAGGGCCTGTTTCCTCAGGCCCTCAAGAGAGAGTGGCACTCTCTCTGTCCCTTATAGAAGTCCGCCCGGGAAGGTCCCCCTTCAGCCAACAAGCATTGAAGGTGTGGGTGGCCCTCTGTGTTGAGAACCTCTTCCACAGGGGAGTTCTCTGCCTCTTCTCCCTCAGGAGTTGAGTTTTGGGTTTTCACTGGACCCAGCCCGTCTGGAGCATGGATCCCAATGGGTGCTGTAGGAACAGCAAGAAGAGAAGGCTCCCCCTTCACAGTGGCGGCTTTCTTGTTCTTTCCGTCTTCTTGCCTTAGGCCTCGCCTTTGGCTCGGGTACCAGACCCTTTGTCACCTGTGACCTAGTGACTGCAGCAGCAGTCATGGGGAGACCATCAGAGATCAACCCCAACTGTACTAGATCAGTACCATAACAAAATGTTATCAGCGACATTGTCCAGAACCAGGACAGGAAGCTTTGCTGTCTTGTCTCCAATCATGAGTGTGACTAAGGCTACAGGCAATAATTTAGGAGGCCCACCAGCTAACCTGGTGGTTCTCAGAGGAGCACCTACATAGTCCTCTGGCTTGAGCAGGGTCCTGTCCACCACTGCCATGCTTGTCCCAGTGTCTCTCAAGCCAGTAGAAGGATGGTCATTCAAGAGGACACTTCTCAAAAACCAACGGGTGTTCTGTGGCATAGTCACCAGTACTTCCACCTACTGGTCCCAGGCCCCAAGGAACACTAATGAAATCTCTACAGGAGCACCAAATGTGATCCCTGTAGACAAGGGGAGGACAGTGGCCTCCACCTCAGACATGGGGTAAGGGTAGGCCAGGCTGACAGCCTGGACTCAAAGTGCCTTACCTTTACACTTGGGGTCACCTCTCTTGTGACCCAGAGCCCCACAGTCCCAACAAGTGCCAGGAATGTGGGGTACGGTGCTGGAACCACTGGGAGCCTGCTTTGCAGCAGGTGGACCACTACTCTTATTCCCACCCACAGATGACTTATCCCCACTAGATGTTTGGGTCTTAGGAGAGGAACGTTATGGTTTACGTGACTGTGATTGCTTCCGGGCCTCCTCCTATTTCTGAGAGGTCCCCTTTTCTTTGTCCTTGTCCTTCCCACTGGAGTCCTTAGGCGACACCCGGTGGGAGACCCACTTGTCATCCAACCTAGCCAGCTTAAAGGGATCCAAAATGTTCTGGTCTGCAACATACTGACGCAGCTCTGGTGAACAGGCTTCCAAAAAATGATCAAAAAAACAAAAGGTGGGACAATTCAACAAACGTTCACTTTGTAACCATCAATCTCCCTATCATGTTCATGTGCGCAGCACTCACCCATTCAACCCAAGACACATTCGCTCATTTCTTAAAATCCCTGAACCTATTATGGTATTGGGTAGGTGTCTTGCCAAACTTGGCAATCAACGCAGACTTCATGCACTCATACTGACCCCTTTCTTCCACACTCATTTTCAGAATACAGTCATATCCAGTCTGAGGCACTCTGCTTAACAAACACTTAGCCCAATCTCGCTTATCAACATCAGGAATTGCACAAGCCATCTCAAATTCTTCAATCCACTGGATATCAGAACCCTCCACAAACACACCAACCAAATATTTCATAATCTTGGTGGCTGAGGACCTGCCACTCTCAACTAGTTTAGGTGAAGTCTCCAATCTTTCTCTAGCTGGATTCTTTTGTGCTCAGTGTCCCTATCTTTGATTGTCACTTGCTGTGCCAACTCCTCTTTCTTCAGCTCAGCTTCTGTTGCCATCTTTTTGTATTGAAAGGATAACTGTTCCCGTTGTAGCTCTAATATAAAAGTTCAATCTTCAGGGCTTCCCCCCAAAGAGGCGTGATGGGGTTTGGAACAGAGGCAGCACATATGGTGGCATTCCGAGAATCAGATTCAGCAAAAACCCCAGAGGCAGAGTCCTCATTGGTTCATTGAAAGAAGGAAGAAATATCAGGGCTGAGTACCACAAAGGAAATACACCAATCACGGGCTAAAAGAATTCACAGATCTTTTATTACTGTACAGTTTACAAAGCAAAACAGATAGCTATATGGCTCCTAACACCTCGCAGTGTGTACCAGCCAACAGGGAAAGGTGATAGAGTGCTGGACGTCTAAACATTTGTGTTTTTATATAATTTGTGTAATATTGCCCAGCCTCTCTTCACGTTAATAATTTGTGGTCTAGAGTTTGTGCCTAGTTCACAAACAGATTATACAATGTTATGCAAAGGATTACATAAGTTTGCATTTCCAAGAAGGCACAATAGTGATGTATGTTCTGGAATCCCGTGATAAGCCTTGTACAATGTTCCTTCACAATACTATTCAGCCTATGTATATGCTCGAGGTTTGTTCTTCATTGACCCAATGTTTATACAAGGATGAGTCTTGTGAGCGCAGACAACACTTAAACAACAGTTCATATGAAGCACAAGGTTTCATTACTCAGTCTAAACAGTTGACTCTCCGATAGCCTATTCATGAACAGAACTCAAAGGTCGAAAGGCTTGGTTGCAAGTTGAAAACATAGTCCACCATTTTAGAACGACCAACACATGAGTAGAAATCAAAATGGTGGGTGAATCTTAAAATGGTGGCAAAGTTAACCCAAAATCGGAACTTTGCAGCGCGGTTTTCCATGTAGCGCGAGTAGGCTTAGGCCAATATAAATACTAAGGAGGCACTATATAATTACCGTTTAACAAACCCTCCTTTTGGCCTAAGACAAGAGCCTTACTAAAAATATTTGCTTTGCTCGTAACTCCACGTTTCAATGTTCATACATCCTGAATCACATTCATCAGATATATCAATCGCCATCAAATCCTTAACAGTAATATCCTTCCTTACAAAAACATTAGTCATCTTCTCAGGTGTGTGTATTTTCGGTCCTAATGTTCCTACAGTTTGCGTACAACATCCCCCTATCATCGAACATATGGCAGGAAGACATTGTATGCAACAACAACAGAACAACAGAATAGCAAGGATAACCATTAAGACTGAAAGAAGTTTCCATCCCCAAGACCACAAAAAGTCCCAGAACCAAGTACTAAGAACCCAGTTTCCCTCTGGAACATGCACTTCAGTACTTAGGACATGCATGTTTTGTATTGCCTTGAATATGGTCGGGGAGGAGTCAGGTACGAAAACGCAACAAGCAGATCCCACCAATTTACATACTGCACCACGTTCAGCCAGGATGACGTCTAACACCATCTGGTTCTGTGGAGCCATTAATGTAATTGCTTTCTGTTCTAGCGTCACGTTGTAGAGCATATCAGTGGTCTGGTTGATGGTTCTCTCCAATACTCTTGCTAGTCTCCTAATATCCTTGGAATTCATGATCTGTCCCCAAAATGGCAACAAGGATTTCGCTACATCACCCATGACTTGTGAAGGAGTATCACCGTTCTTGTCCCACCTTAGACGAGCTCTAGAGACCTCAGAGGTGCTTGCTACATATACCCCTGGTAGCAAGATACACAAATAACAAGTACACTGCCAATCTCTAGGTAGCCACGGATAACCTTCATTCCTGCAAATTAAATAAACAGTATCACCTACATATAAAGGTATGTCCTCACTAGTCAAGTTCGCAACATTAGTACAACCCTCAAAAGTACCCATTTACTGAGACCCATTCCTTTGTATGCAGAAGGAAACAGAGTTGGGGTTATGATTGATAGTATAGGAAGGAGGCATAGCATCCCGGTTGCCTACGGGAGCTATCTTGAAAGAGATCAACGATAGAAAAGGTCTAGATAGTCTATCGGAAGGCCTAATAGAAGCAACGTTAAGCTTGCTCCTATTTGCAAAAAGAGAGCATCCCAGAGGAATCAGGACTCACCTTTGAAACTCATTCAGATTTGTCCCATCAAAGTTCCTTGAGATGCTATCGTTCCAACGACCAAAGAAAAACACCCTTAGAGAGGCATAGCATGCAGTAGTGAGAGGCAAAGGATGAATATACCAGCCCAACCCTTTTTCCCCGTGTTGTGGCAAATGCGAACAGATCCAACAATTAGTTCTATTCAGGATCGCATGAGTTGCATTAATTATTAACAGAAGTATATTATTATTATAACTCGGTCTGTGTTGGGAATCCCTAGGAGATAGAGTGTGCAAATGCACGAAAGGTGTAGACATAGTGGGAATACTCTCAGTAGGTAAAAGTGTTTCAAGTGGACGCACCACTGCAATGTACCAAAACCCAAGAGCAATTACTACTGTTAGACAGGTTAACATAATTACAATGAAACAATACGTCCTCAAGGACCATGTATTTTTCTGTCCAATGTCTTTGTTAGCCACACAATCGATTGGTTGCTCCGTACGAGTAGAAATAGCAACAGGCATTTTTCCTCGAAGTTCTTTCCCGAAAAAGTTCCTGCGATAAACACGGTAGTTCATTTGCTGGTGATCTCCTGATCATGTGATCTTGATTGAAAATAGCTTTTCCCGGCCCCAGCCACTTACTTATGTTTCAGTGCAAAAGTGGCAAAGGACGAGCTCAACAGTCGTTTCCTGTGGGCACAGCCGTGCTGTGCAGTAAGTCTAGTGCTGTGGACGCAGATTGTACCTTAAGACTCCAGGCACTGCATGATCTGCGAACAGTGTGTTGTTGCTTCCTGATATAACTGGTGAAACAAAGGTGAGGTTATTCAAAGGTGCAGAAAGATCAGGAGAAGAATTCAGAGACAAGGCAGCAGTCTCCCCAGGCCCTGTGGGCTCAAGAAGAGTCTCCGAAATACCCTTGGTGTTGTTCAAGACTGACTGATCATCAGAAACAGAGCAAGTAATGTTCTTCTTTTCTTCTCCGTCGTGTGGCAAAGGGAAAGGTATCCTCTTGATGTGTGTCACATGTATCCAATGTCGTTTACCCGCCACTCGTACAGCAGTCTGTGTGGCCAACAAGACCTGGAATGGTCCTCTCCAACACGGTGCGAGGCTGGATGCTCTCTCAAATGACTTTGTGAGCACCCAGTCGCCGGGTCGAATTCTGTGACCTGGCCCCCTGTATTTAACTGGGAGGGCTTCTCACACCTGTTGATAAATCAAACACCTTTTAATTTTAGTTAACTGGTCACAGTATTCAGAAAGAAGCAAATGCTCTACATCCTTTAATTGCTTTGTGTTGGGCAGGCTCCATATGTTAGCTGGCCTCCCCATAATAATCTCATAGGGGGAGAGTCCAGTTCTAGTCTGTGGGGTTGTCCACATAGACAGTAGTGCTATAGGTAACGCGTCTGGCCATTTCAAGTTACTGCTAGCACTGACCTTGGTGATTTTTTTCTTCAAGATAACATTGTGGCGTTCTAAAAGTCCAGCATTTTGAGCGTGTCTAGCCGAATGGGTTTTTTTTTTGATCTGTAATCCCGCGCATGCTTGCAGAGTAACAGCAGTGATAAAATGTGGACCATTAGCTGACCAGATGACCCTCGGAAATTCAGCCATATTCAATACACAACACCTTTTAATTTGAACATGCGGTGCAAATAAGATCAGTTTCATATCTTGTTAATCATGCGGAAGTAAGGTGTTGCATTTCCGTTCTATTAAATAAAACATCTACACAGTGAGGTACCACACGGTTAAAGTATGGCCTAGGCCCATACACTCGCTCTGCTTTACAGACGCAGCAGCAGCAGCAACAGCTCTCAAACATCTCGGCAAAGCGCATGCAACAGGATCAAGTGTGGAGGAAAAATAACCGCACAGTCTATTCTTCCCCCATGTTCCTGCGTTAACACAGCCACAGCCAAACCTAGGAAAATATTCCTTAAGCATGGTTTTCACCGTTGTCATTGCTGTAGCATCTTTCACAGGAAAGGCTTCAACCCAGTTGCTAAAGGCACAAATGACTACCAAAACATACTTGTATTTGTTACAGCGCTCCATCTCGATGAAGTCAAAATGAATCAATTCAAAAGACACAGAGGGGGGACCAAAACTACCTCTCGGTGTCGTCGTACCCTCCCCGCATTATGTTGTAAGCAGACCATACAATTCTGGACAAAACGCTCAACAGTTTTTGAGATGTTAACATTCACTCAAACAGATTCTAACATTTTGCAGATTTTCCTAGCACATATACGAGTGGGACCATGGGCCATTGTGATCTTGACATATGCATCGGGTAACATCCATCTTCCTTTTGAATTATCACCCAACCCCCTTCTTCATCCAACTTCGCCAAACCCTCAGCCAAATGTTTAAGTTCTTATAGAGTGGCATCGGCTTGAATATTCTTTATCGAGTCAATACCTTCATCTACAGTACAAGTGTTTGTGGCTTCCTTTGTAACATACATTTCTGAGTACAAATCAGTAGCAGTCTGTTTAGCTATCTTGTGAGCGAAAGCGTTACCTTTCCCTACATCATCTACTACTTTCTGATGTGCCGCGCACTTCATAATTGCTAGTTGAGTAGGGAGCGCTAGTGCTGAGAGTAGCTGAACTATCAAGGTGCCACGTTGGATTTTCGTTCCGTGTGAGGTCAAGAAACCTCGTTCTGCCCATAGTCTACCGAAGTTGTGAACCACCCCAAAGGCATACTGGCTGTCAGTAAATATATTCACTCTAAGCCGTTCAGAAAGTTCACAAGCTCAAGTCAGTGCAATAATCTCTGCGGACTGCACAGAGTTATGTGAAATTCTCTTGGTTTTCACGATCATGCTTAGTGTAGTGATGGCATAAGCAGCAGTGGATGTACCATCCGGAAGTGTGAAGCAGAAGCCATCACAAAACAGCTCCACTTGTGGATCATTCAGAGGTGTATCTTTCAAATCAATCCTGCCTTTAGTTTCTTGTTCTGTGATATAAAGGCAGTCATGTGACATTTCTTCAATGCAAGCAATATCTTGTGGGAGAGGTAACAATTCAGCCAGATTCAATACACAATACCTTTTAATTTGAATATGCTGTGGAAATAAGATCAGTTCATATCTTGTTAATCGTGCGGAAGTAAGGTGTTGCGTTTGTGTTCTATTAAATAAAACGTCGACAGAGTGAGGTACCAACACGGTTAAAGTATGGACTAGGACCATACACTCACTCTGCTTTACAGACACAGCAGCAGCAGCGACAGCTCTCAAACATCTCGGAAAAGCGCATGCAACAGGATCAAGTGTGGAGGAAAAATAATTGCACGGTCTATTCTTCCCCCCATTTTCCTGTGTTAAAACAGCCAAAGCACATCCATCATGTTCATGCACATACAACTCGAAGGCCTTATCATAATTTGGTGTGCCCGCAACTGGTGCTGTACACAGTGCAGTCCTGAGCAGATCAAAAGCTTGCTGGTGTTTCAAGTTCCACGGTAGTGGCAAAGAAATGCCCTTCTTTGTCAATGCCAACATTGGTTTGATCACTCGTGAGAAATTAGGGATCCACTGTCTACAGTAAGAAGCCATTCCTATCAAGACTTCGGACTTCCTTCTGTGTATTTGGGACAGACATGCTAGAAATGCTCTTAATTCATTCAGGTGTCAATCTTCTTCCCTCCTTTGACAGGAGATAGCCTAAATAGGCGATCTCTATTGACAATACTGAAACTTTTTCAATGAAGCGTCATGCCCATGCATCGCTAAATTAATAAGCAACAACACAGTGCCTTCCTTGCAAGCACTTTCTGAGTCTGCAGCTAAGTGAAGGTCATCGACTTATTGTAACAATGTACAAGTAGAAGGCAACTCAAGTGTATTGAGCTGCTCTTTCAAAGCCCTTCTATAAACGCTCTGACTCTCTGTGTACCCTTGTGGTGCACGGGTGAATGTAAACGAGCATCCCCCTATGGTGAACGTGAACAAATATCTTCTATCCACGTCTATAGGAATGCTAAAGAAGGCATTCTTAAGATCCACCACACTGAAATGATTAGCAGAAGTTGGAATCATTGTTAGTATTGTCATTACATCAGGCACAATTGGAAATTGTGGAGCAACAATCTTATTGATAGCATACAAATCGATAATGAAACGGAAAGGAATCGCATTAGCCCCTTTCTTATTCACCGGTAAAATAAGGCTATTGCACACACTTCCTGCAATTTCTTCAATTACTCCACGATGTACAAAGTCGGAAACTATACACTTCAAAGCCTGCTCACCATCAACTGAAATCTTATATTGTGGAATTCATGGCAACTTAACTCCTGGTTTCAAAACGATTCTAACAGGCTCAATTTGTAAAATACCAACATCATTGTCATCAATCGCCCATAAACATACCGGAACTTCACTAAATTCTGGCGGCAAAGGTCTAGTCAAAAACTGTGAGGCAGAAAATTGGTGCAGTGAAATCATCAAACACACTCCATCCGAAGAACAATGAATTACAACATTTAATTCCTTCAACAGATTCAACCCCAACAAATTCTCTCCACAGTTCATTGTCAGAAGAAACAGACTGTAATCCGTAAATGGACCCAGTGAAATCGGTACCGGCAGAGAAACCAGACTAACCACTGGCGTACCAGAAAACCCAACAGAAACATTATTCTGCCCTGACATTGGAATGTCTGGAAACCGTGAATGATCAATGGAACACTTCTGTGCTCCTGTGTGTATCAGAAATTGATGCTTCCTATTCCCCACCATAATCTCAACGTGGGGACCTTTCTGATTAACGGGAATAGGCGTCGGTTCCAGATCGTGCTTCGGGCTGAACTAACGGAACAATATATTGTCAAAGACAAGATCTTCAGAAAGATAGGCAGTTGAAGGATTATCAAAGATATGTCTGCTATCTACACTAGGTGCTGATTATCTTGAGAGAAAGACTGGGAATTTTGAGCGAACTGGCTTCTACCAGTGATATTCGACCTTTGCTGGAGGATCGGGCATTGTGCTCGCCAATTACCCTCTTGTCTGCAATAAGCACATTGGTTCGCGTGTACAGGACCCAACGGCACATTACTTTGTGGAACAAACTGACCTCGAAACTGCGTACTTCCACCTGAAGGCCCTGTTGCAGTAAATATATTCATCTGAATATGATCTGATTGGTCCACGTAATAGTAATGGACATAACAATGTGTTTTTTTCGTTCTTGCACTGATGTGTGATTGCGGCGAAAGACATAAGATCGTGTCACGGGAATACGTTTGTTTTTCAGTGTACGGGTAACGATGGAGATGAATAGATGGTAAATAGAGTCACGTGACACTGGTATCGAGCACACGTTTGATCACGTGACTTGCTTAGGACTGATCGGATTGGTCCACGTAATAATAATGGACGAATAAATAAAACACTTGGACGTTTACTGAATGAGTGCCGGAGAGTGACTTCGCAAAACTAGATGTATGGGAAACAGAGAGAGCACGTATGAACCTCGGCAGAAGTAAGTTGTTGAATCGGCGCAAATCCTAACGTGAGGTGTAGGCTAGGATACAATATAGAATTAAGGACGCAGTGACACCTGAAATTCGAAATATGATGGTTGGCTTTCGTTTTCGTTTGTGTTTCCCTGTCACATTCAGGACTTTCGAACACATACAATTTGAGGCAGGCGATTGTCTTGAGCGATGGTACATATAGCAAATGATGCATGAAAGAGATAACAGCATTTGAAGTTTGATGATTCCAGATAGAGTGAACAAAACTAAAGTTGGACTCAACACTTCAGTAACCTCTTTTTACGTCTGGACTGGATATGAACAGGTAATGTCCATGACGTGGAGGGGAACTCGGTGATGGATGACATATAGCAGATACTTCAAGTTTGCTAATAATGATTTTTCAATAATGAACAGATTTATTAATTGACCTCCTAGTGGGTCGAATTCTTAGAAAAAAACAACTAATTGAATTGGTATTTTCTAACTATATTTTTTTGGGCTAAAGAGAGGTAGTTAAAAAAGAAAAATGATCTCAACTTGATCTTCCTCACGAGTAACATAGAATTTCAGTTTTAATTAGAAGCATCTCGTGGATTGACTAGATGCATTGCTGTACACCGTTTAGAGTTGTTTAGAATCTCTCGTGTTGTTTCAGGATTTGAGCAGTCCAACATATTTGTTTGAAGACTCCCCTACAGGAACCGTGGTTTAAATAATTTCTACAAAGAAAGATACGGTAAGCCCTAGTTACAGTGAACTGTGACACTGGCTAGGAAGAATATCAGTTTATTTGTGGATACCGACTGTTGTCCCTTGTGTTATTCCCACTCTTGTGTCTCCCCAGGTTAAGAAGTGTGTAACACAGAATTAGTTGGGCATAATGAAGATTAATTTTTAAGATTGGACCTACCTAATGTGAAGAGATATTGGTGAAGGGTACAGATGGTTCCCCTGATGAAGTTCTGTAATACTTTGTCAAAGCAAATTGGTTTGGAACGAAACATGTTAGGCAATGTAATATATTGTGATTGAGTGACAATATAATCATTATACCGATACTTCGGACATTTATCCTCCCCAAGGTGGTCTTAATGGGGTTAGGAGTATATTGAAAAGATATATTACTTGCAGATAAGTATCCCTTAATGATAAGGAACTTATGAGCTACCGACCATTTGGTCTCTTTAGAATAAGTGGTCACCCAGAAGTCGTGTAGTACAAAGTTTTGTATAGGCAGGCGACATAAGGGTGAACATGACATTGGTGATTGAATTGTTTTATTTTTAAAAAAATGTTTTGTTGGGTTTAATATATTTTTTATGTATTTTGTCTAATTTTAAATAGTGTTTTACTATGACAAATATTGTGATGAAATTAAAATGGTAATGTATAAACTGTGATTGGGACTGAGTGCCTATTTGTTAAAAGCACTTGTTATAGGTAGACTTGGGGAATACAAGAGGGTTTAACAGGGTGACGTAGTTTGACCTTTGGTGTTAGGATTGTCCCGAAGCTGTTTTCAGGGAGTCTGGTCAATACGTCATTAAACTGACTCCATGTCTCTAGATAGTGTTTGTCCTGTTGCAGTAATACCTTAGTTTTCAGATCTCCCCTTTTGTTTTCAATCCTTTCTTTTTAAATATTGACTCTATTCTCGTACTACTGACCCACATGCAATACATCGAACTGTAATTTAGCTTGCCAAGCACTCTTGGAAGTCATAATTTGTGACTGCATATCAGGCAACAATCCATGCACAAATATGTCCACAAACAATCTTTTTCCTGACTCAGTGCTTAAATCCTGTCTGTTAAAAACTGAGAATACTTGTTTGAACCGATTAAAGAATTCAGTAGCACCTTCAGATTTTCCTTGGGTACAAGCAGTGAGTTTGTCCCAAACAATCCTTCTCTCAGTAATTAAAGTCTTCAATTTTGTTACTATTCTATCTGGCAAAGTCAGTATCACCTGCAGTGGTCTTTCATCAGCTGTCCTTTCCCCATGTAACCTAACCAAGTTAACCAATGTGTCACCTAACCCTGCTGGATCATCTACAGTCCTAATCTGTTTCCATAAATCAGCAGGTAGGAGCACAGGAAACGACACGTCTATATCACTCAGAGTAAAAACTGACAAATGCAAGACAGATTCTATTTCTTTGTAAAACCCTGTTGGATTTTTCCTAGTATCTGGAATCGACTGTCTAATTGTATTCACTTCCTGTCTTGAGAATGGGACGTGAACAAACTGTGATACGTAGTGAGCTTCAATATTATAGGCTGCTGCACCTGTTGCAATATTAGCTGGAATCTCAGCTTTGGGAACAACTGTTGGAGGAACCTCTCTCATAGGCAACTGAGAAGTAGGCAACTCTGAACGTTTACTAAGCAACAAAGCAAATCGAGCACTAAAGTGGTGGAAGCAGTATCAGATGCAAAAGCTCTCTTATAGATATTCAGCAATTCTGCGGGACAACAAATCTTTTTCTTTATACATTCATCCTGCAGGTATTCTACCATTAACTGTAACACTTTCCTCTGCATTTCTAGAGTATACTGACTATACGTATCATATACTTCTACAGGAGATATCGACATATCTGATATCCATCTAAGTGCATCCCTTGTACAAATTTGAATTTCTTCACTCATTGACTTACAAGGAAGAAGGAATTGTTTCTGCACGTAAAAAGCGTTCAAAATATCACCATCTATTTCATCATTCTGCAACCGTTCTAACTCCCTTCTAAACTCAAAAACCCTCTCAACATGCTCATGTACTTTCTCCGTAGTATCCCTTGAATAAGATAAAACATTCAAATCTCTCAACCCTTGTAGGACATCTGTGTCCGTCAATCTTTTCCACTTTACAGCCAAATGTATCCCCATCCCCTCAATAAAGACATTCTGATCGGGAATACTTTCTAGATTAGAGAGCGCAGCTAAGACAGTAGATTGTTCACCTTTCTCTATACATTTCTTAGCCCACGCATTCAAATTTCTCCTTGTCTCTTTGGAAACTGTGCTCCTTGTCACGACTTTTGCTTCAACACTCGCTCCTTTATCAGCTAGAAGCTTAGCAGAACCGCTTGGGAAGGAGAGAGTAGATACATCTTGTACAACAGGTAGTGGAGACACTACTACTGACAATAAAGACAAATCTACTGGAACAGTAATAGTCGGTAAAGGTGGAGGTACAGGTAGAGGAATAACAACAGGAAGCGGAGCAATAACTGGCGGCGGGGGAGCAACAGGAAGAACAGGAATTGCTATGGGAGGAGGAACAACAGCAGGAAGAGGTAAGACTGCAGGAATAGGCACATAAGGAGGTGGTGCAGTGGCACCAGGCCTACATTCATTTAAAAGTTGGTCAATTAGCTCATCTGAGGCATGAAAATCTTTATACGGATATATTTTCTGTATACCAAGTTGAAAAGCCCTATCCATGTTTCTAACAGACTTTGACTGTTTTTGTTGATCATATAATAATGTCTTTTCTGAGTTCATGTGTCGACGTGTATGCTTCTCTTTACTCTTAATTTGCTGTATAGCTTCCTTTTTCCAATTTTGTACTACATCAAATGCTGCAGGTCTAGCTTTTTTCTTTAACAATATGGATTCTAAATACTCTATTCGGGCAATCTAAATACTACCAATGATTGGTCACTGAAATTCGGAAGCATGTCTAGTTTGTCTGTGCCAAATATCATTGAATACTACACTACCAATGCCGTACTTACAGTACATAGTACATGTCGGCGACCCCTCCTGTGGTGCCGGATGGCCAAATTCCAAAGATTGTCTGTGTCTGTGGAATAAAACCCTGAAATAGGCAGACAATTATCCAGGCATATCAGATTACTGGTGTTACCTGGCACCAATTGTGCTTGTGAGTACAATACTACAACCAAATATCAGGATACTTAGGAATCGGGGCATGACTCACCTGATTCAAAAAACTAAGGGAGGTCCAATCAGATTACAAAGGACAACAAAGGACCCTCGTGGTTGGTGATTTCAGCAAAACTGCCCGCCTCGATATAGGGACCCTCGTCAAGATGCCGTCTCGGACCGCAAGCTCACCATCCAGGGATCGGAACATGCAGTAGTGTTGAGGTGTCGCGTCTCATCCAAGAAGGGGCCTCCTTTCTCACCGTACGATCCCGGTCTGATAGCCGCACCAATTCTTCGGGCACCATCTGAAAGAACAAAGAAATATCGAGGCTGAGTACCACAAAGGAAATACACCAATCACGGGCTAAAAAGATTCACAGATCTTTTATTACTGTACAGTTTACAAAGCAGAACAGATAGCTATCTGGCTCCCAACACCTCGCAGTGTGCACAAGCTGACAGGGAGAGGTGAGAGAGTGCTGCACGTGTAAACATTTGTGCTTTTATACAATTTGTGTAATATTGTCCAGCCTCTCTTCATGTTAATAATTTGTGGTCTAGAGTTTGTGCGTAGTTCACATACAGATTATACAACGTTATGCAAAGGATTACATAGGTTTGCATTTCCATGAAGGCACAATAGTGATGTTTGTTCTCGGATCCCGCAGTGTGCATTGTACAAAGTTTCTTTACAGTACTGTTCGCCCTATGTGTACGCTCGAGGTTTGTTCTTCATTGTCCAAATGTTTATAGAAGGATGAGTCTTGTGAGCGCAGACAACACTTGAACAACAGTTCATATGAAGCACAAGGTCTCATTACTCAGTCTAAACAGTTGGCTCTCGGATAGCCTAAACATTAGCAGAACTCATAGGTCTGAAGGCATGGTTGCAAGTTGAAAACATAGTCTACCCTATTAGAATGACAAACACATGAGTAGAAATCAAAATGGCGGGTGAATCTTAAAATGGCGGCAAAGTTAACCCAAAATCGGAACTTTGCAATGCGGTTTTCCGTGTAGCACGAGTAGGCTTAGGCCAATATAAATACTAAGGAGGCACTATATAATTACCGTTTAACAGCATCCCCCTTTAAGAGTTTCACCATCAGTCTGGTAGTCCACCAGGGCAGCTATAAATTCAACCCTAGACTTATCCACAAAGTCTAACTCCCTGGTTTCGCAAACACTCTGGAGAGCCTCTAAGCTCATCCTAGTCCATTTACCATTTGCAATAGACTCCATTGCTTGTAATGCAGTTATCTTGTACACAACTAAACCTCAATTTAACAAAGTGCAGATATTTTGTAAGTGGCACGGTTATACACTGATTCTTAAAACCATAAGCATCCGACCGCTGCCACCAGTGTAAAGACCGGAGGGGGGGTCTGTACTTCTGCTCTCTATATGGTAGAGGAGAGTCATAGAGGACCCCAGCCAAGATTCTCTATTGTGGTAGCAATGGACGAGCAATCAAGGCCAAGCTTCTTAGGAGGTGATGCAGGGTGGTTCTTAAGTACAGTGTAGTCCCCAAGCACCCACAAAGGAATATCCGTACAATTGTATTAGTTAAAATACAGTCTTTATATAATTATTATTCAAGGTTATGTACAATATCACGCTAACTCACTTTATTCTCAGTTATCTATAATGGCAAATATATAGTTCTATATGGTACCACAATTTCTATTAGATCTCTTTAAAGTGCATCAACTGTATGGTTAAATGGCATACAAATCAATAAGAGGAAAGCAGTTGGTTAGAACAAGTGGCAGAATACTGGCCCCGATACCTAGACACAGTTCTGTGTGGAGATCTCCCCACCTGGGCAACCTGTAGAATAAAGATATATCACAAGCCCAGTCCGTATATTGTTCACTAGAGACTTTCCAATAGTTCTGCAACCCCAAAGTACCTGGTGTTGTAGCGTTCCTCGTTGGGGGATCAATAGCCCTTCTTGAGTGCCCTTGCTTTAACGCAGGAGTCACGGGTCGTCGAACGTCCGAAGGGGAACAGGGTGAACTACGACAGTGAAGTGGCAGCTTCTTTCCTAGCAGTGCTCGTTGATGGAGAAGCGTAAATGTCCTGCAAGGAAGAGGCGTGGGGGGCACCTCAGTGTCGATAGTTCAGGACCGCAAAGAGTTTGAACAACTGTGGCCCAGCAAGGGCATCGAGTCGTCGGCGTCTATGAGGTCTTTGAGTGGCGGGAAACCCACCGGCGGATGCTCCTCGGCGCGTCGACGGCCTAGCCTTCTCCAGCGGGATAAGGCGGGTGGCGGTGCGGACGAGCGCGTCTGTGAATCGAATGTTCTTAGGCAATGGAGTGTGCAGCTCCGGTCGTCCTGTGGCATGGTGTGAAGCGGTCCCCTCTTCTGGGCAACCTGGCTTCGACGGGCCTCGAGCAGTTACGGCGATACTCCGAAACCTGGTCGACACCAATGGACTTCGATGGTGTTGATGTCTGGGTGCTTTACTTTGTTGTCCTCGGGGGTCCCCGTCTCCGGTTGGCAGCCTTTCGAGTGCCTGAATTCCAGGGAGATTCGGCAAAGGTTAGCGGTGCTCGATGGTCCCTCAGAGCACGGGAAGAGGGCGCCTAACCAGGTCCTCTCTCGTATCAGTCCTTGATGAACTCAACAGCTTTTGGATCGTGTCAAAACAAATGCAACAGCAGTTCTTCTTCTTCCAGCTGGGCGTCAAGGATAAGCAGTTCCAGTTACTCTTCAAGTGTCAACTCAGCTTCTGAACAGTTTCCAGTGGTGAGAGGCCCCTAGATATACTATTCTGTCTCTCATCCACACTGCTGGTTCACACTCAGCAGTCAATCATACAGAAGGGCATTCATGTAGTCAGTCAGCAAATCAGGCATACAGTGCATTCAGGCCATACTCGTCCCTCTCAGACACTCACAACAAGGAATGTGTATTGGGACAAGTACCCAGCCATTCAACAGTACACACTGCATTCATACCAGTTTTGGGCAGGGCTGTCTCGGTCATTGTGTCATACACCAGAAACCAGACATCCACAACAAGAAGTGCATATTGGTCACACACCCCATTCACCCAGGTCCGACCCACAGGGTGTACCCACAACATACAGTCACTGGGAAGACTCCAACCAGTCTGGCCTGGACTTCACAACAACACCATATATGGAACTTCCACCCAACAGCCAGTCAGGGGGAAGAGACAGAGTCAGGGCTTACCAGGACTTTGGGAAAACAAGGTAACAGGCAATAGAAAGCAAGAGGCCACAGGGGCCATCTTGTTCCCTATCAGAAATCAACTGATTCCAATGGCAGGGCCTGGATATGAACTATACTCAGCGCACCTGTCAAATTCAGCATGGAGCTTCCATCAGCCCATACCCAGCTCTGTGGGCCACACACAGGTGCCCAAAAACATACACTAGGGACACAGGGTATCCCATGGGTCTGTACACCAAACCAAAACAGGAAGAGCTGCACTGCCAGGTGTCCCATATAGGCTCCTGGGCAGAAAACAATACAGAACACAAATGAAAAATGACTACAGGACAAGATCAGGGAGGCCCTCTCCCTCCAATGCATTTCCAGCATCACAAGGAGGATCATACCATCCTACCAGCGGTAGCAGGTCTGACCTCAGTTTTCATTTAGAGCTGGTTTCAATAGTGATACATGAACAACTGTGTGTGTAAGCAATCTTCTGGTTATCTGTAGCTTCATAGTGATGTCACTGATAACTTAAATAAACCAAAGTGAACATGTGAAACGAAATCTAGAGATATTTAAAAAATGGGTAGAACACCAGAACTTAACTTCACGCTTACATGTTGGTCTTTTTACAGTTTGATCTGCAAAGCGTTTTTACAAGACTGCTGTAAATAGGTCACCTTCTCTTCGTGTGCTACCTTTGAGGTTTTCAATAGATTTTGTAACATCAGCTCTGGAATAGGATCCCATCAGGTTGGGAACATTTTTAGAGGCACCCCAAATGAAGCATAGAAAAGTGAATAATGAATGAGAATATGGACTACGTTGGAACATACAAACACTTCTCTGTGAATCCAGCAGGCCAGCTCCTCTAGATGTCAGGAGATGAAGCAACCCAAACATTGTTGACCCATTCAGTCTGTTCATCCAATTTAGGGTGGTAGCTGACATATGTATAAATAACCACACTCAATACACCCAGAGGTTATTTTAAACAACCAGAAACCAGACATCCACAACAAGAAGTGCATATTGGTCACACACCCCATTCACCCAGGTCCGACCCACAGGGTGTACCCACAACATGCAGTCACTGGGAAGACTCCAGTTTGCTGCTCTATTAGAAACAGTGATAGAAAAAACAAAGACAATGAAGAGGTCATGTATTCTTGTCATTTCTTTGTGAATTGGCTTGCAAATGAGAGTTTGGGAAGCAGCAAGATGAAGTGGCCACGTGGAAAAAACAATAACTATCAGTGTGTGGTGTATCCATTAGACAGCAACAATACAATCTCAGAATACATGGCAATGATCCACCAGGGACCTTGACGATTGCAGAGGTGACCCACTAGGCCCATAATTTCCATCTGAGAAGGCATAGCACTGACACATATATCATATTTAGCCACATACCCAATAACACATTTCCACAATCCAGCCCACCAGAAAGAATGTGCCTTCAGCATTATTTACATCTTGCATACAAATATAACATCAGCAACTACAAAACTTGGGATGGAATAAGCAACATGTCATCTTTACATTAGAAACCCCGTAAACATCTATGCTTGGGGGTGAGTGATGTACAAGTATCATGATCAATCGTTTTTTTGTTCTTACATCAACACCGTAAAGACGTCAGTCACTATTGCTGATCATAATTCCGACTCCTTAATGGTAGATGGCAAGTTTGTGTCAATCACCACCACGTAGCGGGGCAGACCCGGTTGATAAAAATGCCCACCAGTCTGAGCCTAGGCCGGCTCAAGTGAAGCAAGGACCTCAGTGAGGGCTGTGGGCTGTTACCGCCAATGTCTGCCCACACAAGGTTCATCCGAGGGGCTAATCCTTTTTTTCTGTGGTGGCCATGGGTGAGAGGAGCACTAGGACTTGAGCACAAAGCTCCCGTCCAGCAGATAAGTGGGGAGAGAGGCAGGGGGTTGGGAAAGACTAAGGTTTGTTTATGGGGGATGGTGGCAATGTGGGGAGGCAAAGGTGAGAGGGTCCTTGTTGCCTCCCCACAATCAGGATGGTGCCGCGCAGCGAAGGGCCTCAGTGGCTAGAAACAGCTGTCTGAATGTTTTCTCCCACCCTTTTCAGCCACAAGTTTGGCTGAGCGCCCTTCGCCGGGTGTGAATAAGGTTTCTGCTGTAAGCACTTGTTTTTCTACTTCATATAAACGTGACACGTCATTGGCATTCTACTGTCTAGGTAAGTGACGATAAGCTGGAATCATGAGAAGTAGAGCGTCTACCTTGCATGCAGATAGAGCATTCATTGATTTGAAGAAAGACAAATGTGTATGGTCTCTCCAGACCACTAATGCAAACATAGAACCTTCCAGGTAATCCTACCATAAAACAAATGTATGTTTGGTGGCCAACAATGAAATGTTCTGTGTAATTCCTACAGTGATGATTTCTAGAACATAAACACACCATCAGGTCAGAATGCCAGAATATGGGGGAAGAGCGAAATGCTTTTTTCAGATGCAAACAAGACTGATTTTTGGTCAGCAACATGATAGGTGTGATAGATAAAAAAACATTCAGTGAATCATTAAATCAAATTGACACTTCCTTCACTTGTCAAGGCATAGGGCAATCCATGACTGCTTGAACCTGTTGTTCGTCTATCTCAGTGCTGGCAGTAGTTGTGTAAAGTCTTAAAACTGACATTAGTGTTTCAAATGAACATGTTCCCAGCACTACATAGAGCCTGCGGCCGTAATCATGAGAGTACCTCTGTCATATGTTGTATATGGCCAAGCATGTTAGATGGAAACACCATCATATCACTCAGGTGTACCATGACATTCATTTCCAAGATGGCCCAAAAGATGTACTGATGAGATGCTGAAAGGTAGCTACTGAACTACAGAGCCCAGGGGGCATAACTAAATACTTGAAAACTCATACCTGGTGTTGAAAGCTGTTAGATGATTTGCCTCCACCTATCCTGACAGACGTTTCCGCCCCCACAAGTCCAGTTTAACAAATATCTTGACATTTTCAGTTGTTCTGTAAGGACAGACGTTCATGCTAATGAATACTTATTTAGAAACGTTATTCAAGGATCTCCCTACTGTCGACACAAAGCCCAAGGCTACCTTGTGACTCGGGCACAAACAATATTGGTGTCCCTGCTGGCAAGGTTGGATGTCGAATGGAACCTTTCAAAATGTTTTCACTAAAATATTTCTACAGTTATAAGTCTTTTTTTAAGGGTTGGCATATGTATTCTTCTGTGAAGAGTTTTTTTGCACTAGGTACAAATACAGAGGGAAACCATGTACCTGAAGTGGTTGCAATATTTGTAGATATATTTCTGAAAACCTGTCCGTAAATTCTTGATATCACTATGGTAATCGGCTTGAATTCTCAGTAAGGTATCTATAGGGCACACTAGCAACGTGTGATGTCTGGCAGAAGATTATTTTGACGCTGTATGATGATGGATTCAATTGTATGAATATCCCATTTAATCTGTGGGTTACGGTTCTTCAACCAGAAGGAAATGAATATTAGAGGAACATCAGGGGAAACATGTATATCAAACAATACATTTTCTAAATTGCCAATTCGTGTGACCATGTGCAAAAAAGGTGTCTGATAGTGTGTGCCCCCGGTGAAATTGTACCAACCATGTTATCATTGGGTCAGCCTACACTTGAGAATCAAAGACTAACCTTGGCATGCAGCAAAAGAGCAATCTGTTGATTGCAATCCAAATTGCAAACACCATGATGGGAGCAAGAGTGCATAACAATAATTGCCACATAATGTGTGACGTATTTATGGTGGCTTGGAAACCTGGTTTATTGTTCTCTGAGGACCCCCTTTCATTTGCAGGCACCAGTGTTTACACTAATTGTGGGCATTTGCACAAATATTAACCTCCTTGACCACAATAGTGGCATTCTGTTTGTTTTTTTTTTTTTCCCTTCGGTATTGAGGGAGTGTTTAATGTTCCCTATATGCACTGGGACCACATCACTGTCAGTTTTGGTATTTCCCACCTCGGGGTGATGTGTGCACTGTTGACTGTCGTTTTGGAGTCTTCCCTTTTTCTCTTGGTATATTTTGTATCTCTCAATCTGTTTGAATTGTCAATTTAATTGGCCCAAACTGTCACTGTCTATAGGTGCACCTGACTTCCGAACATAATAGTTGTAAATAACTACTTCCTGGCTACTCCCTGGCTACTTCATGGCTACTGTCTCGTAGATTTTATAGTTCTGTATGGGCCACTTGAGCAATGTGCTTTCTCTTAAACTCTTCTCTGATGTTTTCTAAAAATGAGCCATAGCTATGTAGCTAAGGACTTTAGAATAAATGGATTACACAGATTCGGACATATTTGCCCAAATAGAACAACATACATTTGACCTTGGCTTTAAGATGATTTAATTGCTGTGGCCTACTTAGAACATGTAACTGGCATCGTGCTATGAATGTTTGCAACGATCAGAGGTTTCCATAACATGTTTCTGGGGGAGTTCTGGACATGTATGTCGGATCTGCTCTGAGTAGGTGTGATAACAGAAAGCTGGGTAAATAGAGCATGTTAATCTTGTGTCTATAGGTAGTTGGCCTCACACACTTTTATGGTTCTTTTACAAACTGTGGTGATGACTGCCCAAATAATAATCCCATATAGCTCTCAATCCACAAGCAAGATGCCACAACTATGTGTCCTGTTTAATTGTGTATTAAGTGAGGGAAAGGTGAGGTAGAGAAACACCACTATGAAGACTGCTCACCAAACTCTGAAAGAGAACAAGCGAAATGTGTTGTCTGAGGATCCCAAATATTACAAATGACATGAGTTGTCACTTACCAGCCGACTGTCTCTGTTAACGTGGAACCAGCTGGAACACAGGGCCTGGGCCATGTTGCTAAGCAAATACCCGAGGAAAAAGGAGAAATCATGTATTATTAGCGACCTTTAGAACAACTCGTCGTCAGGCAACGAGTGATCTGGTGGCAGTTCCAAAGGCTAGGACTGTCACATGTGCCCTGAAAGTAGCGAGTACCCTCTTCCTGGTCAGGATATCATAGCCCCATTGTGGCAGCCACCATCTTTGGTTGTGTCTTGTTCTGAGTGTCTTCCCATGTCCGTAGTTGCACCTAATGTGCATGGCCAGGTCTGATGCTGCCACTCCTTGCCACAGAGTATCTTTAAAACTGCCAGCTGTGTAGATCATCCTTCGCCCCTGCCCTTTGACTGAGTCTTTGTTGCCCAGATGCTTTCTTCCTATTTTGTATCCTAACACTCTGCACCTGGCCCTTTCAGGCAACCTGTTGTGCCAACTGGGCATGCCCATTACCTTTGGCCATGCCCTCAAATCGTCCTTGTTGCCATGCCCAGTGGCCTGGGGCATGGTCAGCAACCTGGATACAGGTGACCACAAGAAACACGGTTGGCCAATAGGCATGTCCACTGAAGGCACTCTACTCAGTCCCTGGCCCTCGCCCATGCTCCAGCCATGCATAAGACACCCAAAATAACCATTGAGCATGGCCTTTAGCCATGGCCATGGTGGTCATTAGACCATATAGGGTAAACAGTCCAAGATCTGGCACATAGACCTGCCGCATGCGTATCTCAGACATGCTTCGGGGCCATTAGCGTAGACTTGGCTTGGGATGACATTCCCCATGGTGGATTTTCAGAGCCTGCACAGACTTGGGACAGACCTGGATCAGAGCCTCATTCATCATGAATGTTCCAAGGGCCGCACAGAGACCAAGATCTGGCCAGGATCAAGACCCATGGGCCACAGACAAGTTTGACATCCCACCTCCCCCACTAGCCCATCTCTGTTCTGAACACTAGAGCATGGTCAGGCCCGAACTGGGGCTGCCAACCCATTGCGGCCAGTAGGAATGAGCTGAGTCTGCAGGCCACATATAGTGGACTCAGACACAACTTATTCCCTGTGCTACCCCAGTACATTGTGCAGGTCCACACAGACTTTGCTCTGGGTCTACATAACTTGCAGCAGATCTGCAGACAAACAAAGACTAAGGAAACCATCCGTAGTGGATTGTAGCACCGGGTCTTTAGAGCCAATAGCTGGTTTGCCTGGGCAAAACAGGGCCTGAAGAGTTTTTATCCAAAACAGACTTAATTTGTTTTTGGAGGCATATTCAACCAGTTTGGTCCCTGTTACTTGTTGCAGGTTCACAATAAAACTTTGGGAAGAAAACTCACAGGATACACCTTCGCATTCAGGTCCCAAGTTCCAACTGAATATCTCCAGAACATTCACTCAGGTCCCTCTGTCAACATTCCTCTCAACATCACACAGCCACGTCACCTGCTCACATTATCACTCATTCACAGGGTGCAACACCTCACTTCTTCACACACACCACAATCAGGAGAACGATGCACCCGCCTGAGGAATGGACACACATAGGGCCAGGTAGACATTGCTGGCTGTGCCACATAGCATGCTATGGATGTGGCACAGACATGAAATGACAGCTGAAATAAAAATGCAGTCAGATCTGACTGCAGCCCTGATATATGTTGCTGGGCAAAGCCTGCAATTGACAAACACTTAAAGCAGAATTGATCTGTGTCAAAGATTTGAAGGACTGCAGTTGTAGTGGAAGGGCACATCACTTATAATAAGCATGACCAGTGTGTTGTGATATTACAACGCTAACCTGAGAACACCACTCCGCTTATGAAAGAAAATATGGAAAGGAATTGTTTTTCTGCCAGAGAATACCCTTCACACCTGTTTTTATCAAACAATGAATGGTAGTAACAAAGGAAAACACCATCAATGTTCTAGTGGCGTGACACAAAATGTGCTCCACCCTGTGCAATCCATGCTGAGGGCACCCCTCCTTCCCCAAGCTAAAAAGATAAAGCACAGTATATGCCACTCTCCGGGCCAGCCTGGGGCACGATTCATGTGCAATACACGTGATGATAATGTTGCAGGGGCAGGCTGAGCACTGCACTAGATGAAATACATGTGTTTTAATCAAACCTTACATCTTTCACCTAGCGTAGAAGCAAGGCGGTTGTGCCAGGCTCTGGACACCCACATATACCAGCCAACTCTGTGTGTAACCAGTAATATTATGCACAGTAAATATACCATAAGAACACATGTTCATGCTGGCTCTGCCAGTATATGCCAGTATCCCCATGTACAAACATTCTCTTGTTGCCTTTGCCGTTAGAGGCAATAAAAATCTCCTGCCACATGAAGAATGCATGTTATGACTGGCTGCTAAATGCTTGCCCAACTCTTGCACCACCATGTAGGAATACTCTTCATGTTGACTTTTCACTCAATGCTAGTAAAACGTGCAATGCTACAACAAGGACAAGTGTCCTTGTTTTGCTGCACAAGTTCCTCCGCCCACCATGTGAGCACACATCTTATAGTGGCACTGTTCCTTATGTTAGTAGAAAAATGCAGTGCCAGAAAAGATTTTTAGTCTGCCATAACACTTCCACCAAAAACCCTCCCCAATGTATCAACATTCGTCAAGTTGGCTTTGTCCAAAAATGCCAGTAAAACATGTTAAAAAAAGCCATGTTCCAACGCCTCTTGTCTTTTTAAAAACAAAAAAAAAATGTTAAGCATTTAGCGTAAATTAATACAAACATTTTTGCTTTGCCATCCTAATTAGTCCTTCTCACCAAGCCAAACAAAAAAATCCATGTGTCCTTTAGTTTCCTGTCCATTAACAGTTCATCAATCCTGTTTAGGGCCTTGTTATCTGTTTGCGTTTGGCTATAGGAATCCAGGTTTTGGCTAAGACTAATTTGATTCAGTTGCCTAGAGTCTTGTCCAGATAGTCTAGATTGCATCACATCTAGGAACAAGCCCAACCCTCTTGCTGTTCTATTATTAAGAACCGCATACAATGCTTCCCACCAAAGATCCGAGTCCAAACCACATGACAAAGGCAAAGAACATTGGAGTATCTTTTCTCTCTCTGCTTGTAACTCTTAACAAAACATGGATAGATGTTGTAACGATTCTTGTTACATTGGCAACATTTATCATCCACTGAAACACCATATTTTTGTAGGTTCTGTTTTGTTGTTAGAATGTTTAATCTGTAGCGTAATATGGCATCCCTATGCTTTGGATTCTCGCTCGTCTTCAGATAGTTAGGGCGCATTTTTGGGAAATTTGACCAGTTTGGTTGAAAGCGTATGTGATTTAGAACCTGCATGTATAGCTTCTGCTTGAGCTCAATCAACTGATAACAGTGCTAGTTTTGCTTTCGTTTGGATTGTTGCATAAAGTTTCAGCACTGATGCAAATATTCTCAATGGTTTCTTTGCATTTAGATCTCCAGATGTTGAGGAGACAGTAGGAGGACACTTCGTTTTGGGACATCATTATTTTATATTGCGGTGTGCAATCAATTCGTTTCACTTTCCTGTAGGTTGTTAAGGTTTTCCATACCACGTAGACGTGGAGTGAGTGAAGTCCCACACCACTCGGTATGCAATTTGGCAATCTTAATGTTCTTTGCCAAAATCTGGACTCCAATTTGTCCCAAGTTTCCCAGGGCATTCTTAGGCAGCTCTCACCTGCGTAGGTGATTGCAGGTATAACTTTTTGATTGTAAAAATCAACCAGAGGCTGAATAGAAAGTTTCCCAAACGTCTTCTTCAATATCAGCGCTTACGATATCAGTTGGTCCATTTCTAGTTCCAGATTGGCAATCCATGACTTTTCACCCCAGTCGGAGCTGATCACGGCTACCAGGTATTTCGTGTTATTAGACACTTTGATTGGAATGTCCTGCAGGCACCATTTGAATGGTTTATGTATTCTCGATTGTGCTTTCTTGATTATTAAAATGTCTGATTTGCCAGCATTGATTTGTTGTTTACATCAACGTAAGCCTGTAACACATTGAGCTTTCTTTGTAGCCCTATAGGGGTCATGTCCAACAACAGAAGGTCATCTGCATAAAGCAGGTGGTGACCTGCAGGGTTCCCATTTATGTGTGGTGAACAGGATCTCTCTGGCTCCAACCATTCTACAATGTCATCATGTAGAAATTGTATAGAACTGATGCCAGCAGACAGCCTTGTTTCAGCCACATTGTAGCTTTTATGCGCTGACTGAGGGTTCCTTTCTGGTCAAGTCGCACTTGTAAGTTGGTGTTGGAGTGTAGGGCTATGATGGCAGATAGATCTTGAGGGCAGCCCTTTTCCTCAATTTTTCCCACACAATCTCTCAATCAACTCTATCGAACACTGCAGCCATATCAATAAATGCCAGATATAACTTTTGATTATCCTGTGCTGCTTTTAGTTTCAATAGGTTGAGTAATAAAAGATGTAAACAATAGTCTATGTGTTCCACAAATGCAGCCTGTCTCTGGTCGAAATTTCAGCTCATTATTAGCCATTATTTTAGTCTCTTCAACAAAATTCCTGCATACAATTTTCCAAGCACATCCAGTAAGGATATAGGTTGATAATATTCTGGTTTTAATTGATTGTCTTTTTTGAAAATTGGTTTAACAATTGTAGTCTTCCAGGATGCTGGTATTTGCCTGTTGACATTGATTCTGTCGAAGAGAACATGGCACATGTATGACCAAAGTTCCAGATTTTGTTTTAGAATGGAATTCATCAACCCGTCTTGTCCCGGGGCACGTGATGAATTAACCTTTTTGATGAGTTTGTAAATTTCATTCCTAGAGAAAGTTATAGTCCAGGGATTTTTATTTGGCGAATTAAGTGTGTGAGTTGGTTCCAGTTCATTTTTTGTTCATACATTTTGCCAACGTGTTGGAGCCATTAAAATTTTGGGATTGGATTCATCTCTTCTTGTCCTTTTGTGTGTAAATTGCTGTTTATTAGGGATCACAGGAAATTTGCTTTTTTATTTTCTATTGTTCTGATAATTATTTCCGAGTCTTGTTGATATAATTGAGTGTGATGAGCCTTCACCAAGTTTCGATATTTTGCTGTCACGCTCTTTCTCTCCTTTTTTTTTGTTGTTGGATCTGTCTTGTTTAGCGCAGGTCTTTGGATAGTTGTTTTTTCTTTTCAGCTAGCACTTGATCATATTGGTGCAGTCTTCTTATTTGACAGTTCAAACTCTTTGTATCTGGTACTCTAAATAAACTTAAACAAGATTCATAATCAGTCTCTTTAGTTGTTTGATCCATCCACTTCTTGACTGTCGCTTTCAGTCGAGCAACACTTTAGTGGAAAGACGTAGCCTATTTAGGCCATTGTTTACGATTACTTTGTGCGGCCATTTCATTTCTTTGTTGCTTTCTTTAATCACTTGTTTGTGGTAATGTTTGTGCACAAGTTAGAATCAATTGACTGTGGTCACTCTTTGTAGTATTCATAATTTTCATGGATATTATTTGCTGATAAGTGATAGAGTCAACAAAAAAATAGTCCAGAGTTGCACTCGCATTGTAAGAAGTGCATGTAGCGGATCCTGACAGATTGCCTTCCACATTTCCGTTTACCATGTTCAGATCTCTTATTTTGGTTTCGAGCAAACATCTCTTAGATTGAGTTGTTTTTGAATTTGTCTGTGGTTTCCCTTCAAAGCTGTTCGTCTTGAGACAGTCAACGCTTAGATCACCACACACAAACAATCTTGTGGTGTTCAATTTTGCTCTAAGATCGTCTATGTGTTTCATAACTGTCATCAAGAATTGGTCACCATCCTTGGCTTTACTATTCCAATACAGATTGAAGAAGATCTGCATTGTTTTTATATGGGGCGTGTATTGATCTTCCTGCATTATCACAATTTGAATGAGGGGGGAGGGAAAAATAGTAAGAATAATTTTTCCTCTCAGTTTATTTTTTTACAATGGTCAATAAACCAGCTGAATGTCTCCCCAGAATACGCTTGTAAGCTTTGTTAAGATAACTGGAATGGCCATCTATAGAAGGAGCTCTTTGTAGCCAACATTCTGTATGCATATTACATCTGCTGTCAGAAGTTCTTGATTTATTTTTTCAAACAGGTGTTTGAAGCTTCTGGAATCCATGAGGCAATCCAGAGGTTTCTTTGTTCCTGTAGGTGGTCGGTCTATTGTTTATTCTGGCTCACAGGAGTTGTTGGTAACCAATCCCACAAGGCTGTGCCATCTATTTTGGTGGCCATGTTGAAATAATTGGTAACTTTTGCTGCTTAATTGTCATCGTGATTACCTTTGACAATAATTTGCAGGGCTCTGGAGCCTCCTAGTATTGTTCGAGAGCATCTCATGGGTTTACTGTTGATATCGTCTTCGTGGCTTTCTGTGTTTCCCAATTTTGGGGGAATTGTTTCTGTATTTTTAGTGGGCACATGGTTGGCTTGGTCTATTTCATCATGTTGAGGCACTTTAAGGTCAACACCTAGTATCCTAAGATCTTCCGTGGCTGATGTAATTGAATTCATGATTGTCTTGGAGGCAAGTGTATACATATAAGGTCAGTTTGGGCTTCGATAGGAAAGGCCACTATTGTAATGTCTTTTGGTTTAATCACTCAAAGGTTTGGTACTGAGTGTATTAACCTCATCAGGTTAGCACTGTTTAAGATCAGTCCATCTTTTGCCTTCAAGATGCGCTCAAGGATCAGTTTGTGCACCTCCTTTGTTTGGGTATTGGTTTATGCACTGAACGCTTGTTCTTGTAGTTGTCCTTTTCTTTATTGTTTGGTTGCTTTCTATTGTTAGCACAGTCTAGTTTGGAGTGCTCAATCATGACATCCAAGACATGTCTTTGTTTTGTCACATGCTTCTGTTTGATGGCCAAGAGTTCTCTCTTGGCTTGTATAGTTACAAAATGAGTTAGTTGTGGAACTGGAGTTTTTTAACTCTTGTGGTAAGTCTGCAGTCAGTTGACTTTCATCATTTGAATTCTCACTCTCCACTTCTATAATGCTTTCATCGTCATAAGTAGACAAGTCTAGTAGTACATCTTGGTCTCTTTCAGTGGAGTTTGTCATGTCGATTTTGTTTTCTGTGGGTCTGTTTATAAATTGACTCATCTTCGTATTAACATTTGGTTCCAAATCCACTTTTTGTCTCGTGTTTGTGTTATCAGGTCAATTAGGGTCTTGAAGATTACGTTTTCGGACATCTTTTCTCTGGATCTTCGCTCTTTTGTTGCTTCGATGTAGGACTCGATATATATTAGCTTTGACTTCATAGGAGCTAGTAGGGTGGTCTGGTCTTTGTAATTTTCGTGGAGCCCTTCATAGAGTTTAAGAAAAGGGGCCAGTGTTATTGTTAGCATGGAGCCAACTGCAGTTTGTAAGTTAGCATATTGGTCAGCCATGGATTGTGGTTGATCCTTTATCTGATTTTTTTGGTAATCCTGGCATTTTGTTGAGTGTTTATGTCTTTTCATAGGTCGTTTGTGCTTTCGATTTTCTCTGTCCAGACGGTTTTGAGGCTCTGTGTTATCTGATTCCTGCTAATTCCAAGTAGATGTTTCCCCATTGATTTTAATGCACGGTAGCCTTGTTTGGTTTGTTTTGGTTGACAGATTTCATTTGGATTTGGCGTTTGAGCGGAATGGTCATTAGACATGCCAGTTCTCACTTTTTTTGAGGGGCCATTTGCGTGGTGGTTTGTTTAGTTGCACTTCAGCAATGGTACCTTTTTCCTTTCGTCCATTGGGGTGTGGAAGTTTCAGGAAGACAGGCATTACCAGAAAGCAATTCTTCATTCTGGGAAGGCGCAAAGTTGTTTATATTGCGATGCTCGTTTTGAGTTTCCAGGTCCTCAGCTTCCGTCTGCATGGAAATGTTGTGTGCCTCAATGGGAGTTTTTGTGCAGTCGACAGACTTCCAGGGAGTGCTTTGAAGCTTCCGTGTCCATTTAGGGCATCTCCCAATTTTAATGAGATATTGGCTGGGTCGCAGCGACCTGAGGCTTGTAATAGTTCATTGTCAGATACCTCTCTCCACGAGTGATGATCGGATTGTACTAACGTTACCAACTTATGGTTTGTAGGTGTGTTTTCCATGTTTGTAATGGCCTGCTCCTTTGGCTTAAAATGCCATTTTATTGACTTCAAGTCAGAGAGCGATTTTGTCCGAGATTTATGTTAAGGAGTCCTTCAGCACAGCGTCTTTGTTCTGAGTTGTCTCTTTTGTTGTAATTGACACATTTTTTTTTATATTTTACTGTCGTGATTTTCGCAGTAGGCTCAATTGAATCTAGCGTGAGCTGTTTTTGTGGTTGAGAAACTCGTGAGGGAGCCTTAGCCAGCATCACTGATTCTGGCGTTGATTCTGGCGTTTCCTCTGTTACATTCTCAGAAAAGAAACCTAAAGCATCCATGTAAGCTGGTGAAACCTCACTGAAAACACGTGCAATCTTTTGTTTGTTTTCCAGTGCTTGCTTTTTCCCTGTGGTGGATTTAGGCAGTCCCAAGATAGTGTTGTGCATCGCTTGCACGTGCAGACTTAGTTCCCTTTGCTTAGACAGCTCTGCATTAAGCTAAGCTCGTAGTCATCCTAACACCCGTCCTCCCCATTCGCTCCAATCGGAACCTGCTGTTCAGGGGCTGTGCATGCCGCGGGAGCTGACCCGCATATGGAGCATCACGCATGCGCAAGCTCCTCTGCGATAGACGGCCGGGGAGAGCCGGAGCTGAATGCAAGGTAAGGCGACTGGGGGGCAGGGGATTTCTTTTCATGGGAGGTGAGTTGCTCACCTTGATCTGGACTCTCTGGCAAGGTGACTGAGTCATCTGGACTATTTTCCGAGTCTAGCAAGTTTTCCTCGTTGATGTCTGGTCGCGGAGTGGAACGCGGGATGCATCGAGGTCAGTGCTCACAAATAATTTTGCTACAAATTGAAGGTGTTTTGGTGCGGCTCGTGTTCTGAGGGCTAGGTTGTTATGGGCCGGCTCTATGTCGTCCCTCGCAGCCCCCTGAGCTAACACTCAGCCAACTCTCCATGGACGCTCTGCGTCCTAGTGGAGGCTTTATGGATGACGCCTCTTCCAATGAAGCAGATAGAAAGACTCTGTAGGTAGGTCAGGAACAACAGGCTAGGTTGTCTGGCTTTGTTTGCCAACACTCAGCCAACACTCCACCTCTTGCCTATTCCCTGACCATGCATACATTGCTAACAATAATCCAAGACTGACTGCGCATAGTGAGGGAGCTCGAACCAACCGAAGGGAATTTGGGGAACACATATCATCACTTTATCATGTATGCCCAGAAAAATATGCAGTGACATTTTAAATTAAGAAAAGGCTAGACTGACTACACCCAGATGCCAGTCTTGCCAGGTAATAACACTTATCATCCTTGCTTTATCATTGATGTCCAGTAGAACATGTCAAGGCACAGTGAGAAATGATTAGACAGGCTGTACCAAAATGTCAGTATAGCCTCGTAATAACACTTAAGGTACTTACTTTATTATAGATACCCAGTAAATAATGGTATGCCACAGTAAGAAATTACTAGACTGGCTGCACCAAAATGTCAGTCTTGTCACTAATGCCACATATCTTGCTTGCTTTATCATAGACGTCCATTCAAAATTGTGTTTTAGTGCACACATTCCCCACACTTCCCTCCTCCACCCATCCCTTCTCCCTCCCACCCCTCCTCTCTCCTTACCCCCATCCTCCAACCAATCCACAGCCACCAGAATTAGCTCCTTGGCCCAGCATTACACATGAGCACACACACACATTCACACACCATTCACTCAACACCATTCACTTGTTCATTCACACACACACCCATACATCATACACTCACCCATTCACACACATACATTACATAATACATACACACATCCTTACATTCATGCATGCATACATACATACATATCTACAAAAATACATCATGAACATGCAAGTACCTCACAGGCATGCATGCACACACATTTACAAAAAACATGTTTTTCTTACCTTTTTTGATGAATCTATCACTCCTCTGCAGGCAGGCCTCCCTCTCCTGTGCTCCACGCAGACAGGAACAGTTCCTGTCATGCACAGAGCAGAGGAGCAGGAGACCACCATCTCATGCAAACTTCTCATGCAAACTTCCAAAAGAAGGTTGTTTTAACTAATTTCTTTTGTTTAAGTGGAAATCATTTCTTTCTGAAGTCAGAGTTACTCCAGAAAGAAATTAAATTCAAAGGGGGCCTACTAGGACATGCAGCGGTGAGGCAACCCACGCTGCACGTCTGTGGGGGCCCCTCCTATGCCACTGCAATGTACAGAAAGCATTAAAATAAAGTGGAATAGTACCTGTATCTGAACAACATCACTCTGCAAAAGAAGAGTGGAACGTCACTTGCAGCTGAAAGACAACACCCAAGGCTAGAGGAGTGGAACTATACGTGTAACTTAAAGACACCACTCAATGCTAGAAGAGTTCAACTACGGTTGTAGCTAAAAGACATCACTCAGCACTAGAGAAGTGGAACTATGCGTGTAGTGTTAGACAGCACTCAGTGCTAGAGGAGTGGAACTACACTTGTAGCTGAAAGACATCGCTCAGCGCTAGAGAAGGGGAACTATACTTGTAGTTTAAAAACAACACTGGGCACTAAAGGAGTGCAACTACACTTGTAGCTGAAGGACAGCACTCAGTGCTTGAGAAGAGGACTGCACTTGTAGCTGAAAGATAGCATTGAGCGCTAGGGGAGTGAAACTACACTTGTAGCTGAAACAGCACTGAGTGCTAGAGAGTGGAACTACACTTGTATCTGAAAGACAGTATTCAGCACTAAAGAAGTGGAGCTATGCTTGTAGCTGAAAGAACACACTCAGAGCTAGAGGAGTGACACTACACTTATTTATTTATTTATTTAATTAATGTGATACAGTCTATTTAATAAACTTTACACATATTGGCCCTCGTAACGACCCTGGCGGAAATCGAAAAACGATGGCGGAAATGCAATACCGCCATCGAATAGCGCTCGGTGCGATTATGACCCGTCACCGTAAAGTACGATGCCATTAGCGACACCGTAGTGAACGCCAACGCTAACTGCACCAAGTACGCGCACGCGCGCCATGCCAAACCGTAATTACCACCATGGCGCAACGGTACGCGAATTCTGACCCTAGCGGACATGTACCTAACGCCATCAAGCATGGCGGAAAGTACCATTCCGCCATGGTGAGAAGTACGGCATCGCGAACCAACCGTAAAAGGCCCTACTGAGTGCCTGTACACCACTCCCTGGCCACATTGCACAACTCCTCGTAGGTGCAATGAAGTCACACAATGCAACCAGTGAAATGTACAAGTCACCCATGCATGCCAACGAACAAATGAATCTAGGGGCTCCAAGTGCCTTGTGAGTGGCCATCCATATTTGCCATGGCACCATTGCCGCACTGATGCAGCACAGGCATGTGAAGGTTCAAGTCCAGCAACATGAACTGAAATATGAGACAAACAAAAACAGGCCCCCCCATCGACTGACACCAGTGTAAGGCAACATTCAAAGCAGTATCCTGAGTGAGACTGCACCAGCCCTGTACTCCTGCCAGTAAACAAACCAACCATCAGCATAAGCATGTACCACACAAGTTGGCAGAGTGACTGAGCAGCCAGGCTCATCTCAAGAGGGGCCAATGGGAGCTGCAGGGCACAGATGGCACGAATACAGAAGCTATTCCAATGGACATGACCTCAGTCTCCCTCCAAGAAACGCACGCAAACACAGGCACCTGTGACCAGCCATATTCTGATAATCACATCATTCCACCAATCCACCTGGCTGACCGGCATCTGTTACACAAAAGCTAATCACCCGCCCCTGAGCATGACATCATTAAAACAGTCATAATGGTAGCCCCTATGCCTGACCACACTGGGCTTCGTAGGCAAACGCGGCCAGTACAGTACCACGCAACTATACTCAGAAGCCGGAACCCAATGCAGATCTTCTCACAATACATCGCTCCACAAATAGGAATATGCTACATTACTTGCAAAGAAGAACGCTACACGGTTAATATCAGAATAGAAATTTAATGCACAACAAAATCACCAAGCCCATACAGCCATTAGGTCATGAACTCCAAAATATATTTCATTATTGGGGGCTGCATCCGCAATAAATGACCAGCTTCTTCTTGTGTGACGCCCTGTTCCTTCATGGTACACAGGGGCTACATTCACGTTCAAAAAGGCAACATGGAAGCGCCTAGAACCGCAGGGCCGTCCCATTAGGTAGGCACTAGTCCAGCTGAAAGGTCGATATGTTGCTCCTAGCCACTAGTACTGCGTAAGGGCATGTGGCCCATTGGCGATCGTCCCATAAGATCGTAATGGTGCTCCACTGATTAACACGAAGCAGCAGGTGTCGGGAGTAAAAGCCATCTGCAGGAGTGGCATACAGATGGCAGCGGCAAAAGGGGAGGAGATACCTGTCACCCAAATGAAATGAAAAAGAATAGTATGGGCATCAGAACTTCATTTGAATTACTCACTTCAATGATCACACTAAATCTACAGCCATATGCATGCTAGCCCACTCAAAAGGATTATTTCCACCCAAAAATCACTTGCGAATCATAACTATATAAATCGAGGTGAAAACACTATTACAAACGAGTCTTTGTGTGCATGCGTCTGTTAAAACAGAATCCATTAGATGGGATTAGTAACGTGCATAGACACAAGTGTTTGAAGGCGCGTCGAGACAGGGAGGGTTCAACAAGGGCAGATAGACGATGGTCCCACTATGGCAGCCCTTCATCACATAGCGCAGGGGAAGTGGATAGATTCCAAAAAGCCCTGTACATGGCAAACTCTCCATTAAATCATCTGTCCATGCATCCATACATCATTCCCTCATCCCGGAATGAAAACGCCTGATTATTTACTCACATAACATGTGAAATTTCCATTGAGTCTGTGCGTAATGCAGTCTGCAAAATCCACTGTGCTCCAGGCCGGAATTCCAGTGTTGTGAAGTAACATGTATTTGGGAACGTCCTGCCTTATCGTCCACTACGCTATTGCGCATCCCATACTATTCATATCAATCATTGCATTCTCGCCATGGCCCCTGTCCCAAGGACATTAAACAATAGAACGTTATATTTGCAGTCAGACCTGTGGGCGTCTCCTCGCCGCTAGCTGAAAACCGAAAGCGCCGTCCTTCGAATTCCTCATTTGCAACATCACGTCGAAAAGGCATCTGTGACCGCTTGAAATCACAAATTCATCCATGTAGTGCGGCAGTGTGTGAAAATGGCAACTGGCTTCACTCACAAATGGGACGCCCCGCCCGTCGGTGAACCTCGGTACAGTGCTGCATGAGGGTCCACCGTTAATCGAGTACTACATTCCACTGACCCTTCACAAGTTTGTTCGCGACTGCAAAGATAGTATGTGAAACAATGGGACCATAGCAGAATGAACATATGAACCAATATTTCACTGCCATCGGGATCAAATACATGATTGTAATAGCAAGATGCCATGCGTCGAATTGCAGCGTTGTGTGCGGGACGTGCTCGCCCAAAGGGGATTGCAGCTTGCACAGGTGGAATGAATCACCACAGGTGGAGGCTATACAGCCTGAAAACACATAAATTGCACACCCAACCCCCTCCCACAACCACACCCACTCCAAAATGCTACTGGCATGACTAGCGATGTTGGCCCTGGGGGACCTGATAGCACTGCAAGTACTCCAACTTCAAGAAGAAGACGAACACCAACTACTACAACAACCGGCCGCACAGAGGAGACGCAGGAGGAGGAGGAGGAGGGCAAGGCAGCAAGGCCCGCCAGCACAGCCACTACCACCACGCAGGCAGCCCGCAATCCCACGCCTCTGAGCACATCCGTTCAACCTCACGGATGAGCAGATCCACACCCTCTACCGTTTGGACCGGGACACCATAACCGCCATTGTGGACATGACACAGGCTGACCTTGTCAGCATGATAGATAGCCCAACCGCCATCCCACCCCTACTGAAGGTGGTGTCTGTACTCCACTTCCTGGCCACAGGCACCTACCAGCACACAGTCGGACAGTTGCATGGCATTTCACAGCCAGTGTTCTCACGGACACTATTGCAAGTGCTCGATGCCCTCCTGAAGCACGCAGACGACTACATCTCTCTACCACGCTCGGAGCAGGAAATTACGAACACAAAAGTGGGATTCCATGCACTTGGCGGCATACCGGGTTGCATTGGTGCCATCGACTGCACCCATGTGGAATTGGTCGTCCCACATGCCATGGAGGCCCAGTACCGCAACCGAAAACAATTTCATTCTCTTAATGTACAAATGGTGTGTGACTCCAACAGGATCATTACACATTGTTGTGCCCGATTTCCTGGATCAACCCATGACCCATGGTCTTGAGGAACTCTACAATACCACGCTACATGGAGCGACACGCAGGGAACAGATCCTGGCTACTCGGTGAGTCTCATTTCATGCATGATAATGTGGGGTATGTGATGCAATGACCTGGCAGGAAGGGGGGGGGTGCGTACGTAGCAATGTCATTCCACAAACATCCTTTATTGTCCACATACAGGTGATGCCGGGTATCCACTGAAGAGATGGCTCCTTACACCACTCCGGAACCCACAGAACCAGCATGAGGAGGACTACAACCATGCCCACTCACGTACCCGTGTAGTCATAGAACAGGCATTCGGCCTACTGAAGACTCGTTTCCGCTGCCTCAGCAGGTCTGGCGGGGCACTCCTGTACCGCCATGAGAAGGTTGCAAAGATGGTCATGGCATGTGTCATGCTACACAACATGTGCGTACGTAGAAATGTGCCCATGCCCCCTGACGCAGAACTGCAAGCACCTGAAGATGGTCATGATGAGGGTGGGGATGTGGCAGCACCTCAAGGAGTCCGCGAGGCACAGGAGGGCCGTGACATTCGTCAGATTCTCATTGATTCATGCTTCTAGCACTCACGCCTGGTGGCTGATACATGGACACGGGACTTGTGGCACTGTGTGTGTCTGGAACATGCACAATATGGACTGTACGCCTATTGAGGCCTCGTACACAAAGATCAATGTCCACACATCTCATTGGATGATTGTGCAATGTTTATAGCATATGTGAAATTATGTTACACACCCCATCGACCCGCCACCCAAGTGAGCCCAACACACCCCCTCCACCCTCCTACCTCCCCCCCGAACACCAGTGTCCAAAGATGCTCATTGTCAGTGGGCAGACGCTATTGCAAGCCCCCTCTCCGGGTATCAGGGGCACCCCTGCCTGTGGAGCGCAGGTTCCTCCCAGATCTACGTTGGGGGCTGCCCTGGAAGGAACTTGCAACGGATGATGTCTCTGCCTGCTCACGTCCATGCATGTCCCTAAGGGTTTGTGAGAGCTCAGTGAGCACACGGCGCACAGCGGCAAGTTCAGCACATACGTCTTTGGACGTCGCATGCAGTTCCCCCCTCAGGCTCTCGGTGCTTCTCTCCATTTGTACTCTCAGGCTCTCGGTGCTACTCTCCATTTGTGCCCTTAGTGTCTCTGTACTTCTCTCCATTTCTGCCCTAAGTGTCTCAGTTGATGTTTCTATGGCTGCCTTAGTACCCCCACATTCATCAGCATGGTCCTTGAGGAGCGTGGCCAGTTGCTGCTGTTGCACGATCACCTGGTCGAGGGACTGTTGCCTCTGCTGTGCCATGGCCATTTGCGGTGGTGTCACAGAGGGGCTGATCACCTCATGTTGCCTTGCCACAGGGCTTGTGGGGGATGGCCAGTCATCGTCTTGTGGGTGCCCCTGCGTGGTATCCTCATGGTGTACGGGATGAAACAAACAGGGGGATTGAGACAGGTCATGGATGGATCCTACATCGACATCCCTGTTTTCTGTGTCGGAGCATGCTGCCATTAATGCAGTGTCACCTATGGTGCTGCTGCCACCAGAAGCAGTGCCTTCTGTGGCATCCATTGGGGGGACCTGTGGTGGTGCTGTTGTGGGCATGCTGGCTGCTGGGGTGCCTGTTGAAGTTCCCTCCTGTGTGCTGCCACTTGATTTGTGCTGCTGCCGTGTCTTGATCCGTGCAGCTGAGGTGGAGGGTCTTTGGCCGTTGGTCTTGGCCCTCTTTGCAGGTGTGCTGGTAGGGGTGTCCTGGAGCTCGTCGTTTGAATCGGACCCTGTGGTGGAGTAAAGGAGGGCGAGCGTTATTAATGGGTCTGTGGAAATTGGAATGGCAATGTATCACATGCATTGGGGTGGTACCTGAGGGTGATTTGGGTCAGGGCCTTGGAGGTGGTTTCATTTTTGTGTGGAATGAGGATGCAGTTGTTTTGCAGCCTGCAGTTAGGGTGTGCCTGCTGCACGTGTAGAGGGTGTTTTTAGGATTTTAAATTATTTATGTATTTAATGTGACTTTTAAAGTGCACTATCAGGCCAATGTATGTGGACGTTCTCCTGGACATGTGTTTCTGTTGCACTATGTGGACACATGGTACTTCACATGATTGGACATTGTGGTTTTAGCATTGTTTTATTTGGGCCACCTACCTGATTCTTCTGATGTCTGCACTCCTTTCTCCATCCCTCCGACTCCCTCTATACTCTCCATTCCAATGGTGGAGGCACAGATTTCTTCCCAGGGGGTCAACTTGATGGGTGATTCCGATCCTCCCCCGGTAGCTGTGGCAATGTTACGGTTGGCGGATAGTATGCTCCGTACGCGTATCCGCAAGTCGTCCCATCGCTTTCTGCATTGCTGTGGGTTGCGGGGTGCGGTCCCCACCGCACTTACCCGCTGTGCCACCAGGGCCCATATGGCCTTCTTGTTCGCAAGTGCCGTCCTGGTCATTTGCGTCGAGAAGACGACGGCAGCATTCTCCTGGAGGGTCTCTGTGAGCACGGTGAGTTCCTCACGGGAGAAGTGGACCTGCCGCTTGCGGTCGCACGCTTTTTTCGCTACTTTTCCCATTTTTATTGCTTTCACTAGGGTGGATGACGGGTTGGGATGTGTCTCAGGGTAGTATTTTTTATGGTTGTGTGGGAATTCTGATTTTATAGGTGTACGGCGTGCTGTTTCCCGTTCCGGGACCATGTTTTTACTTCCGTTTCCGTATATTTACGGTCACCATACTTTCCGATTGCCGCTCATTACGGTGACCGCTAAGATGGGTGGCGGAATTGCACCTAGGGTGCCGTACGACGGCGGTGAGGGGCGTTTTGGGGACATTTCCGCCATCGCGGACTTTGCCCTTCCGCCATGGCGTAGTGCTCGTGCCCGATGGGTCGGAATTAGCCGCACTTTACTCCGTCGTGCAATGGCGGAAACGCTATTTACGCTATGGCGGTCAGGTCAGTCACTTTCCGCCAGGGTCGTAATGAGGGCCATTGATAACTAAACACATATATAAACCAAGCTTCTAATAAACAGAATAGTAACAATATAACAATATGATAAAGAATAAACCATTTACAGATATAAAATCAATCTAAAAGCTCAAGTAGCATGTAAAAAGTAGAAAAACAGAAACAGTACAAATTTACACAATAACACCCACAATGCCCACTATGATATACGGACAGAAAATTCAAGGCGGTAGACTATACTTAGTCCATTTCTCACAACTACGGTACCAAGGGAACTCACAACACAGCCGATTACCTCGTCCCAAGGCAGGGGTAGTGACTATTTTAGGATACGAGTACTAATTTCAGATCTGGATATCCAATATTTCTTCTATCCTAGTCCAGATGTTGAAGAGAGCTAACATTACTCGCATACTCTCAGAATTCATGCAGTGATGCCAGAATAATGACGTTCCGATTGATGCCAAATTATGGGAGAACTTCCCCAAGTGACATTGGATTACATTGATCATAGTACCACATTCTGTCAAAACATGTCTTGCTGTCTCTAATACATTGCTTCCTTTACATAACCGACAGGTGCGTTGTTCCACTGGCAACTGCAATCTTCTGCCCGTGACCAACAGGATAGGGTGTTGGTCCAGCCTTAATAGAAGAATAAATCGTCGCAGTTTTTTAGAAGGGCAGAGATTGAGATACCCTTGGGGTTGCATGAATGAGTACAACCTGTATTGTACAAATTCGTAGCTTTTCAACGAGCTAAGGTGAGCAAAATTCTCTAACCAATCCCACATTTCTACCCGCTTGTCAAGTGCATTTTGAACTTGCTTAGAATATGGCCCTTCTCGCCAGGTCCATCCAATTGTAGCAAGATGTTTTGTCATCATCACAGATGGAGACTGAAGATTTTGTTTCTTGCACAATTCTTGGAGATAGTGGTCAGGAGAGGATTGGATGTTACACTACGCATTTTCAAGAAGTGCCCCAATCTCCTTTTCATGACGATAGCCTTCATAGAGGGTAGTCCCAATTCCAATCGAATAATTGCCATCGGAACTCCCGGACCCAGGCCAAGTATACGACACCAGAATTTCCCCTCGATGGTTTGAAGCCAACTAAGATCTAGGTCTAGAAGTGATTCTAGACCATAAGTCATCATAGGGATAAGTACCTGCGTATATAATTGGCGCGTACCCCAAAGCGTAAATCCTCCTTGCTTATTGGTAAAGTTGGCTAAAAGAGATGTTACTTGCGCCGCTCGCATTGTACGTGAGAGCTTAAGTGCCACATATTCCCCATTGGGCTCAAAATCAATACCTAGATAGCGATAGAGTGGGGAGTATGGGATCAAGTTATTATTCACCGTGAGGTTCACGCGGGACACTCTTTTGCTGGTAAATCTCAATACCCTAGTTTTATCTAGGTTGATAATGAGACCATTGGATTCGGCGTACTCCCATAATGCTGTGGCTGATCTACGTAAGCCACCAATAGTATGGTCAAAGATGACCAAGTCATCAGCATATGCCAAAACGGTGCAAACAGAGTCCCCGATTTTAGGGGGACAATTATGGGCAGAAGTTAGAGCAAGCGGGATATCATGCACATAAAGATTATAAACTAGGGGGGCAGTCACACAGCCCTGTTTGACCCCCCTGTTTTGATATACCTTACTAGTCAGATGTCCCTCCTGGTCTAATTTTAACCTGACCGAGGTATTATGATGTAACAATCTAAGAAAATACAGTATGCCAGCAGGGCAACCTAGGGCAGCAAGTTTAGACCATAGGCGTTCTCTAGGTACCAGGTCAAAAGCTGCTTTAAAATCGATATAAAGTGCATACAGCGGTGGCTCATTTCTTTTACGGGCTCTTGCTCTCAATAGGTTCATTACCATCAGATTGTACCCGGTGGAGTAGCCTTTTCTAAAACCACATTGGAATTTAGATAGTATATGGGCCCCGTCCACCCATGTCTGAAGGTCCTTGAGCAACAGGGCGGCAAACAATTTGCCTGTCGTATCCAGCATAGAAAGGAGTCTATAATTATTCGGATCTAGCCGATTCCCCTTTTTAAATACCGGAATCAACACGGCTGTTTGCCACGACTTAGGTATCACCCCCTGGTTCAAAATTTTCTCAAACATAATTGCCAACAATCCTGCCCAAAACTCGGGTTGGGCTTTGATAACTATATTGGCTAGGCCATTAGGGCCGGGAGCTCTAGAGGATTTTAGAGTTTTTATCTTACAGAATATCGCAGTGTATGACATATCAAATGATATACTGGATCTTGGAGGTAGCAGTGGAAACCTCTCCTCTGTCTGCAAGATGGCATTACGATTCTGCAGGAAGTCCTCCCATTCCTTTGCACCGATGGGATTTACCAATTGCCCCTTGCCTGTTTCCCTAGCTTCACCCAGAAGTGCCCAAATGCTACGTGTGTTTTTCGAACAGATGGTGTGAATCAATTTCTGATATGCCAAAGATCTTTCGGCGAGTCGTAGCTTTTTGATATTGGCTCTATATTTATTTTTGCTTTTCCTAACAGCCACCCTAAGATTTTCTATAGGTTCGCAGCTTTGCTTGATCGTGCGTAGCTCCCTTCTAAATTCCCTCTTAGTGTCTCTGATCTTTTTATTAAACGGGAGTATCCCACCCTCTGGTCTAGTCATACTCCAGTTGGGGGCTGAGGCATGAATATTAGAGAAAACACTGATCCAAGTTTCTATAGCTTCAATGGACATATCGTTGAAATTGGGTATTTGGGGCCAGTTTTCAATATTTAGCGCTTCTGATGCCAAGTGTATGTTCTTAGCAGTCCACCTAATACTGGAGCCCGCTTTGTTTACCCGAATTGTACCCATATTGCTCTTTTCTGGATTAGTATGGGAAATATTTAATACACACTGGAGTGCAGCGTGGTCACTCCATTCATTTAAAGATACCGTTAGGTCAACAACACACAGCAACATTTGAGGGCACACAAATATATAGTCAATTGTACTGGAAGTAGACCCATTAGCCCACGTTTGTTTCCCTGGATGGTCACTATCAGTGTAACCATTCAACATCTCCAAATCCCAGTTATCGAACAAGAGACGCCACTGCGGGAATTCAGTATCCTTTTTAGTATGCGTAAGTAACCGCTTGTTTCTTAACCTCGGATTTTGTGGCTGTAGCCCTCCATCCCCCGGTATTCGGCAATTGAAGTCACCTACTACCATTAACGCTCCGTTTCCCAGAGTGGCTGACCAGGATGCCAACAGCTCGTGAAGGTCTGCTTGGAGTGACTCACTTATCCGGGCATAAGGAGGATTATATAGATTTATCAGCAGTACATTTTCTCCTTTGCCCTTAGGCCCATATTCAACTTCCACTGCCAACAGATTATTATCTTGGCTACAGGGTATCTGTCTCGAGTGCAGACAGCTGGCCACCCCAGTGAGCAACCCACCGAATGGTCTACCCTTCTCTCCCCTTTTCGCGAAAGATTGATAAGTCACAAATCCATCCAGTAATAATGGGTCCATCGCCCAGGACTCTTGTAAACATATTAGCTCATGTTTGGCGACAAAGTTTACTGATCCCTCAGAGGAGAGCAGATGCGCAAAACCTCTGCAATTCCACGATAGTAATGAACAGGTTCAATGATTGGATAGAACTTCGGGAAGCGATTCGGCCAACCATTTTAGCACGTGTTGTATGTCAGCCACTTCCACTTTCTTTCCCTTAGGTACAATCAGACAAACATCGAGATCAGCCGGTCCACTTGTTTCACTGATATCGACACAGGGATCAAGTTCATCCAAGTCTGCATCTATCTCTACGTCAACTGCCCATAACTCGTCTCGATATTTCCTGATCAGCTGTGCGGTAGATAAAAACTTGCAATGCAGGGCAGATACACACGAATTCCGCCCCTTCAATGGCTCCACAAACTGGAAGTCATCAGATTGCAACACGCGCAGTTCAGGGACAGAGTATAATCGAGTTAGGAGCTCCGACCGAGACAGCCATCTGCGATCGCCGTTGTTGTAAAGGTTCTTGATCCGACATATCCTACTGAATGACTTGCCTGATCCAGCCTCCATTGATTTAGTAGGAGGATGGATGATTTTAGCCTGAGGCAGCAGAGGCTGGGACGATTTCTCCGGGGACCCACATAACCTTTCCTCTGTCAACTGGGCATCGGCTTCAAGTTGTTCCCACTCTTCGTCCTGCTCCTCCAGATCATCCAAGGTCAATGTACCTTTGGCCTCAGCACACTCAGCCTCCCTTACAGGCATTAGCGGCTCCTTCGACTGTTCCTTGTTCTGTTCTTGATCCGTAATCAGCCAGCTAGTCAGGCAGCCGCCTCCAGTGCTGTTCTTTTTCTTAGCTCGGGCAGCCCTTTTCTTTGCTTTTTTTGAGCGGCCACCGATTTTCACAGATTCTTCTACTGAGGGACACACTGACAGTTTTTTCCTGTTTTGTTGAGCCTTCTTAGCCAATTTGCGCTGTTTGCGAGAGAAAAAGACCATCTCGCTCTGATCCATGATTACAGAAGTTTCTTTAGTTGACATAGCATTTATCTCCTCAGCTATGTCAATGGCCTCCGCTAAGTTGATTTCTGCCTCGTCTTCCACAGGATTTTCATAAGTCCGGGGAGTAGTCGGTGCGGTGGTATTGGCTAAAATACGCCCGGTCATTTGGAGCAGAATTTTTAGGGCAAACTGAAAAGAAGTTACAGACGATTGTATCTCTGCTAATTCATTTGCTCCAGGAAACGGGACAGATAAGTCCATATCCTCATTGTCCGGGACGTCCTCCATTGACACCATTACCAAATTAGGGGAGGCAGATAATCTGCCCATCTGCTCTGAGTGGCCCAAAGTGATAACAGGAGAGGCCGCAGGATTCGTTCTCTGCGTCGAATCTTTATCATCCTGCCTCCTGGGTATCAGGGGGGTCATCCCACGTTGAATACTCAGGCATAAATCAAGTAGAGAGTTGTTGTCGATATCATCGAAATTAGTAGTACTCAAACAGTCCCCTCCACCCCCTCCAGTGTATGCTGGTTCCTCTATAATCGTAGAATTAATTTCAGGTATAGGATTTGGAGGGAAGAAACCAGTAATCATCCCTTGGCCTGGGAGGGTGGTCTTTTTGAGCTTCTTCATGGAGATTTCCTTGGGACTTCCCATCTCCTCACTCCGCAGTGCCTCTGCTTCTTGGGCTTTCGTCGTCTTCCGTAAATTATACTTATTTTGTGCTGTCTTTTGCCCCGGAGGCATTTTAAGTTGTTTCAGTGAGTAAGTGATTAGAGGGAGGGTGGTATTACTGTTTTTATAAAGCCGCCTACCTATCACACCCCCAGGTAAAGTACAAACAAAAGAGGGAGGGGAGAGGTAAAGAAAGGGGGGGGTCCAATGGGCCTCTTCCACTAGGAATACTTCCCACACCACTTCCAGCACCACCCCAAGCAGAGTGATTGTCTATCGCAAATAGGGAAAATCAGCCGCCCCTCTCCACAAAGTCCCGAAGCATCCCCTGCACCACAGGTGCAGCTTACTGTAATGCGCCAAAGGGGGAGCAGGGACACCAATAGGCACCCGACAGAACGTCCGCTGCACTTACTTTAGGATCTGTGGTCCCAGCTATGACACCCGCGCCTTCCTCCCATGATGTAACAAGCTCCTGCCTCCTTAGCAGGGCCCCCGGGAGGAGCGCGGGCTCGCGACACCCGATTCGGGGTTTACACGCGCGAGTAGCAGTGCCGACCGCCAGTAGTGGCCCCCGCGGCTCTCTTTTCGTGGCGTGACGTGTTCCTGCCTCTCGAACAAGGTTCCCCAGTACCAGGCAGCGTTCAGGTCGCTCAGACAGTGATCAGGCACCCAACTTCCACGCCACTCTGAAGGCTGGAGGACTGGTGGGCTGGAGGACTAGAGGAAAGAACCTCACACAGCGACAGGCAGGCTGTCAAGCCACGCCGCAGTTACAATCTCTCCCAATCAGTCTAGAGGATTGAACGGCCGCTTCCGACAGCAATAAACACTACACTTATAGATGATTTACAGCTCTAAAAAATAATGAAACATGGAGTGGATTTACAATGGTAACTGAAGAACACCACTCAGAGCCAGTGAAAAGTGGAATGAAATTGCACTTTTCACTGAGAGACAGCACTCAGAGCTTTTGTAATGGAATCACATTTGGCCCAAAAAAGTCCATTCGCATCTGGTATACATCACCCATCCCTACTGTGAAGACTGGAAGGAATCGGCTCCTAAACCCACTCATTCATGGGAGAGCTCTTCAATGACTGTTGCATATGCGGGCTTGCACCACACAGCTAATTTACCTTTTTGAGCTGGGGGCATGCAATGTCGCCTACAACAAGGGGTGAACACTTGACTCGTGTAACCTATATCCCTCAAGGGGTTAATGTAAGCCAACCTCCGATAATACTTACATTATCACAGAACAGTGGTCCCCTTCGGGACCTTTACAATTGTAAAGGGCAGTCAAAACGCTAACGTCAATAGTGTGGGAAACACTTCTGCGCTGCAGCAGTTTCACATATTCTAAAGTGGCCCTGAGGTACCATCATGGTGCACTACCCTTCTGGTGCATATAACACCCAACATGACATTCACATGACCTGCACCAGGGAAATATTGCACACCAATAATATTGGCAAAAAACAAATATTGATGAGAGGAAGGTTTTGAATGAATCCTAACAGCAGCGTTGTTCTGGGAATACCCAAACCCAGACCTCAGTGATGATGGTCAATGATCCTGAAGCATGTCTGGGGAGTCTTGTGGTCTTGTGCATAAGGGATGTGTCCCAGCATTTTGGGATTGGGTGCCCCTTTTGAGGTGGGACAAAGCCTGTTTTGCATACGGTCCTCCCTCTTCTGAAATTGATTGGTCAGTTGAAAAACGATCATCTGGAGGGTTTCCCTGAGCAATGACAGTGTCTATGATGCATTTTAAAAGCTTCCAGCTACCTACCCCAGTCTTGTTAATGTCACCCTAAGTGGCATGATATGACCAGAAGTGTGTCTCATGTCTTCTTTACCTAGAGACCCAATTTATACCTCACTAGCTCGTTTCCCAAGATACATAAAAGTGTCCCTCCTTAAGCGGTAACAACTTTGTCCTAACCTGTATGTATTTCATGCAGTACTTCTCCTGCACATAGTAACCTGATGCAATGTATAGCTACTGTAACCTAATACTAGATGTAACCACTGTAACTAGAGTATCTAACCCACTATGTAAGCAACTCTTGTAACCAACCATCTTAACAAAATACAGATTCCACAGAACAGCTTCCCAACTTCATATGCTCAGGGCGTAACTGTTATGGAGAACCATCTTATTTCATTTAGAGCAGGGTACACAATCTCATAAAACAATACATATTTTTTATTGATATACAACATGTTTCTGGAAAACGAATTCAAAAACAAAAACAAACCAACATTGTATTCAGCTAACCCAAGTGTCGATTGTATACAAATGTCTTCCTTTATACTATAATAGGAGCCAAAAGGGGTTGGGGCTGGTAAAGGAAAGTGAGGGATCTAAGATAAGTAGCCCTTTCAAGTTATGTTGTTGTCAACACTTTATCGTGTTTCTGGGTCCAGGTTTTGAAGCACACCTACGATTAGATTTTCTTCCTTGGACCCATCTTCAGGACACAGCTAAGTGATAACACCTGCTAAATGTTAGCGTGTTGGGCAATACGTAATGCCATTGGCGTCACGATCTTCGATTTCTTCATGGCATATGAGATGTCATTTTTGGGTAATTGGTTTTACCATGAGCACGTTGGTTATTTAGGTTGCACACTCTATTACTTTTGTTATACAGAGTTGACGCCACTGTTTTCAATACGATGTATCCAATCGTGAAAAGAATGACAGTTCTTTACCAGTCAGCCGTTCACATCAGGCAGCGGTTATCTTCGGGCTTTGAGTATTTGGAACATAGGCAGAACCAAACACCCAGCCGAAGATATTCGAACAACGTAGAGGGCTATACATGGAGCAGACGGAAACACGTATTGAGTAGTGTCCACCTGTGAGACCTATCTCCGACATAGCAACCCTGAGATGTATTACCTTGGGCTCCTTTGCGGTAACTGGAAATAATCAGTGCCTTATATGAACGGCAGACCAGTAAAGAACAGCATTGAGCCCAAGAACTGTAGGTGGTGTGAGGGCATACAGTGGACGCCCACTACCCTGGGTCTCTTTATCTCCTCTAACCATGTGTCCTACCTGCCGATGGATCAATGGATACAATTAATGTGTTCGGGGCATTCTGATCCCCCTGTTACACTGTCAACATGGATCATCCTCAATACCTAAACTGCAGGGCCGCACATGCAGAGATTGGGTTGCTGGCACACATATTCTTTTGTACCTCAAACATCGGGTGTTGTGCTTTGTAGACATAGGAACATCATTTGCCTGGCCCACATACATTGGGCGGCGGTCCCTTTAGTCATCAGGTGAAAGGCTTCTTGCACCTCGCACCTTGAAGCACATAAAGTAAGGGCTTTCAGAAGTTGGGCAGATGAGACCTCTAGCTCTCTAATTAGAGTATTTGTTTTTGAGTGCTTCTTGACCAACCATATGGAAAATGGGACATGTTCCCCAGGTGGGCTGAGCAACCATTAATACAATTAATTCTCCTATGTTCCTATTAGATTGGAGGCTGACTGTCCAGGGTAGTCTTCCCTGGGCCCTTTCCATGATACCAGTAGGTTCCTGGTCCATTCTGCTTGATGCTTTGGTGCAGAGCTGCCAAGCAGAACCTGGAAGGTACTTCTTTTGAATGGTTGCTGGTGAGAGTGTAAGTTACTTGAGGATTAGTTGGTGCTGTGTGTTGCCCCTTCACACTGTGCTGATTGCAAACGTAGGGGTCTGCTTGTGCACACATACCTCAGGAGCCTGAAGTGATAGTTCCAGGGTGATTTATCCCAGAAGTCAGGTCGCAAATTACAGGTCGCAGGTCGCAGGTCAAGAACATCCACTGGCCACACCATTCCATCCACCTCCCAAAGTCAGATGGACTGTCTGGATCATGTACTCAGAGCACTCTCTCAATATTGCAGTCAACAGCATGCAGCCATGCCATTGATTGCACCCTCACTCCGTCACATGACACAGCAGCAGGAGTTCATGCAACAAATAGAAGAGTGTGAGTGGAGCCCGGTGCTACCTCGCATGCCATTTGGGCGTGAAACTGCCCAGCAAATTTTGTGCATGAACAAATCCCTTTTTAGACCTCACTGTGACACCGACCCTGCCCCCTTGATGCTACTGCACACATTTACCCCAACACATTCAGTTGGGTCTATTTTTTGGAAGGTTATTGTGGCTTCTTGAACAACGCCAAAGTCAAAACATCTGAAAGACTTGTCGTCCTGTGTACAGCCAAAATGACCCATAACTGAAGAGTGGCTATTGGCAATCCTGTAGTACATGTATCTGAAAATATACGTATTTTTACATGGTGTTAAAGTTATTCCCTAAGAAAAGTAGTGTCCCTCTTACAGGAGGCATAGCCACTGTCCCTGCAAGCACAAGATAGAGCTCAAGAGCACCCGTACACAGGAGGCCGCAAAAGTTACACGTCCATGTGCTATGCCAGGCTGGCACTCAGAATCGCCTCTTCACACAGCCAAATCAGCGTGCCACAGTGGGGACTCAGTTACAATCTTCTCCTGCATAGCAAACTATATAAGAAATGGTATCTGAATCTAGTATTTGGTTTGGCAACATAAACGATACAGTTGCAGACCCTGAATGCACTCTGTTGCCTCAAATTAATTATACGATCCGTTATTCACAGCTTGGCAAGAAATAATTAGTCTGGCAACTAACAGATGACACGTGGCTGTATTTTCTCTCTCTAAGTCTCTTTCTTTCTTTCTCCTCTCTCTAGCTCTCTCTCTCTCTCACTCTCTCTCTGTCTCCCTTCTCTCCACAATTTCTTCACTGTGTGTCCCCATCTCTCCTTTTCTGCCTCTCGCTACCCATCAATACCCCTTGTTATCTCAACCTTTTTCTTTATTACCTCTTCCTTTAACCCATTCTCTGTCCATCTATTTGTCGCTCTGTCCTTCTCCTTCTGTTTTTCTCCCTCAGCTCCCCTGTATGCCCCTCTTTCTATCTCTCCCTCTGTCCATGCACCAAGAGCCTTGCTAAGCTCCATCTATCTCCCTCTTCCTCTCTCGCCCCCTGTATTTCTCCTTGGATATCTAGCTGTCTCTATCTTTTTTCCCTCACGCTCTTCTTTGCTCTCTGTCTCCCCTTCTCTCATTCACGCTCCCTATTCCCAAGGTGCCCAGCCCGCATTTCCTTTTCTCTCTCCCTCTCTCAGGCTCCTTATCTCCTTCTGTTCCTCTTCCTTTGTGCTAAAGTGAGCTCCACTGAGCTCCATCTCTCCATCTGTCTACCTCTATCTCTCTACCTCTCCCTGAAGGCATCCTGTATGCCAGGGAAGGAGGGGCTGTGGGGGCGGGGGAGTAGCTGCAGCTGTCATGGTATCATTGCTTTCTTTTAGCAATTGTGTGAAGTGTGGAATACAAAGTAAGGATCCTCAGACAATTCTGCGAAGAAGGTGGCAGTGTGGGGAAGCCGGAGCTGTACATGCAGGGGGAGCAGACTTTCAAAATCAAAAAGTGAGACGGGCCAACAACATAAATTGGGACTCCAGCTTGATAGTGGCTGCCAACACAAAAGTAGGAATACGCTTCAGTAATGCAGGGATGCAGTCAGATATAGGATGTTCTTTAGTTTGTGATGTCATAACTTTGGCAGTGATGGCAGAACTTGGAATGCTACCGGGGTCACCTGATATTGAAAAATGACTGTCCCTAGTGCAAGCCACCCTAATAAAGTTGTACTGCGGTGAACTGAGTAGGAAATGTGATGGTGAATGAGTCTGAAGACCTGCAGGTAGAAGCCCAGTAAATCACAGGGAACCGGCAGCCGAGTCCTAATAAATCATAATAATAATAATTTAGCATTTACGTAGCGCATCTGAGTGCTGCGGGTGTGTGGTGCTCATTTATCGACCTCGGAAGGATGAAAGGCTGAGCAGGTGTGCGGTGCTCATTTATTGACTTCAGAAGGATGCAATGCTGAGTTTGACTCTGCCGGGATTCAAACCTGCGTGTTCACCTCAACAAAGTTCACCTCAAAGGACATGCAAATATTCACTTTTGGACACCAACTGCAGTTACATGCACAATGGACCTTGACATACACACAAAGAGCATGTGTACAAGAACTGGAGAACAAAGGGGAACAAGCTATTCTCAATCTCCGCAGTCCAAAGTGCAAACATGCCCTCAGCTATAGGGGATCACTTATGTGTAATGTATCAACACTACTGCACACTAGATTATTACCTTTCAAAGCACAAGAAGAGCTGCAGCGTGTGGAATGGGGCTCATCCTGGCCTCTGAGCGACCTGTAGGACGACAGAAACAAGGGCCCTGTGGCAAGACAGCCTTTCTTATCCCACGTCTAAGATATCCCTTTTTTCGTGGACAAGTTTCTGAGTGCGTGATGGTGGTCAACCTACCGACTAGGACTTCTTATTTTGCGATAGCATTTCATGACAGCATTTATTATATCAACTGCGTGAAAAACCTCGGAAAAACCTCAGATTTAAACAAAATGAAACTATGCAGTAGCATAGAAACACATAACACAACATACGTAGGCAAAGATATCACACTTCTCACATTTCACGTTAGATAGGGAAGTGCTGTCAATCCTTACACACATTTTTTATTTGATTGGTGAATCAGGGAGAGATGAGAAAGGATGATGATGTGTTTGTTAGTTTTCCTTTTGTAGCCAACTGTATTTCTCAACCTGTTTCATCCGTTAATAATCTTTGGGTAAATGAACCAAGTTTTCGGACGCTTGTTTATGTCTATGCCAAGTTCCTAAAGGACATAAACACCCCATGTGTAGACAAAAAGACTGGGAGTTATCATTGAAGCACATTTCTAAAATCTCCCCAAGGGGATACATATCTATTGTCTTGGTTACATTCACATTTTCCAGAGGAACGTTATGTGAGAAGGTTCTGGGCATTAATGATCCATCAGCGCTCTAGAAGAAAGTTGAGCTCGCCCAATGCCACAAATAAGCAAAATCCATTACAACTACAGGATGAATTTCAAGAAATTCATCAAGTTACATGCAGTTTAGTCCCTTTACAGACATACTTCTTTTAGGACTGCTATTGCCAGATTGAGTGTTCATTTTTGAAGTCTTTTGTTGTCATGACGTTCGTTTGTTTTCATTTTCGAAGACTCAAGTCTTGCACACTCACATGTGAGACATTGCTGAGTTTAAACTTGTATATGCTTGCACGAGCTTCAAAATTAGAGTGCTTGTAGTGTCTGAGAATTACGGTTCATTGAAAAAAGTGATCTGCCTCGTGAGCTCGGTTCAAACCTCTCTGCCACTGCTCTCAAGGAAATTTTGTATCTATGTTTGATTTATATATGTATACTGGGTCTTGTATAACTGTTTTATTCTGTAACCTGTAAGCTTTGCATTCTTCTTATCGTTGTGCCCTGTTACCCACGGGTCTGGTGCGCATAAAAAGTGAATAAACAAACAAACAAACAAACAAACATGTCAGTAGTCAGCAGCTGAAGTCTTTCTTCTGTTGCATCATGTGTGAACAGAAATTGCCAACCTCAAAAATGTAATTACACAGCTTGCAAGAGGGCAGAGGGCAAATAACTTCTCTGCAGTACCAATTATTTTTCAGGAGGTTACTTCATGATTCCATGCGGGTGTCCCGGACGCATTAGACAGAATGTGAGAAGATGTCACTGCAGGATGATCCAGCCCCGAGACAACATACCACACCAATTGATCAGGAGTAACCGGGGGGCCGGCCTTATGAAAACAACGAAAAGCTTGAATGGTAGGCCATTTTGATAACAACAGATAACATCTGAAAGGAAAAGCATAGCAGTGGCAGAGAGGTTTGAACCGAGCTCACGAGGCAGATCACTTTTTTCAATGAACTTTAATTCTCAGACACTACAAGCACTCTAATTTTGAAGCTCGTGCAAGCATATACAAGTTTAAACTCAGCAATGTCTCACTCTGTGAGTGGTGCCATCTTGGGAATGACTATCAGTACCTGCATTAGATGGCTGTATGATAGATAATGAAACATGTTTGATTTGGCTAAAAGACACACCATAAAGAGAGTGGAAAGGTTCAGTTAGTTTTCTTTTTGAAGTATCAACTATCGGGAAATAAAAATCCAAGTATTGGGGGTGGCCCGCTAGTATGCAGGGTTTCATTTCACAGAATAGGAAACATTGCATGTTGGCATATATTACAAATGAATAGTACTCTTAATACTCTACTAGAGCCAATAGAATTAACCTCACATCAGAGGTCGAAGTGGGCGGGAGCGGTCGGGAGCGGTGCTCCTGTACTTTTTATTTTTAAGTTTCACTGTTCCTATACTTGTATTTAAAAAGAAACCATTCCAGAATGGTTTTGTTTTATAATAAAAATGTAGGAAGATGTTGAAGCTTGCACCTCAGAGCACTGCACTGAACATTCCCTTAAAGAGCAGGTGTGTTTGTCTGGGGGTTTGGATTGCGTGTGGTAGGGGGCGCAGCGATGGGGTTTGTGGGGAGTGGGGCAGGCCAGCAGGGAACATAGTTCCACTACTTCTTTTTGTACACTTCGACCACAGCCTCACATCACCTTTCAGTCACACTCACATGTCAACATTCAGCATTCCATTCTGGAGATGCTTTTCCAGAAACAAATAGCACTCCTGGTTTACCTTTTCTAATCCACAACTAAAAATCCCAGGATGAAAAAAAAAAAAGCATTCAGGAAATTGTCACCCAGAAAATAATGTACAGCTGACAGGCCTTAATATTGCGACTCTCCACAGAATACAGTTTGGGTGTATGTGGATTGTCCATGACCAGTGCACTGAACGTTAAGTATGTAATGGACATTACAAGCAATAAACTGAAGGTCTCCTATGAGCTCTTCATATTGCACAGAGAATGGTCATTATTCAAGTTGGACATTGTAAACATTAAAAATAGGAGATCATGTGTGGGGAGGATCAAATCCTAAACTACTGTGGCCGCTCGAATCCTGAGTCTTGACTCTTGATCTAGATCCTCTTAAAGTCAAGCTTTGGAAAAACCTTTCCCGAAGCTCCTTCCACAACAGGCTCTCCTGCGAACCCATATCAGGGCAAACTTATCAAATCTATTGGGAATAACATCTTACTAAACTTAGGGTCTATTGTTGACGCATCCCTAATCCCAAGGGGAAGTCCCTTAAGCACTTAGAGCTGTCACCATGGTACAGCTCTTAATGAGCATCTCTTTGATGTGAGCGGGCACAGCATATTTGCACTTTGCATACTTCAATCCTGGCATTAAGGAAAGTGGGTCAAATTACAGAGGTTTTATGAAATACCATTCCACCCGGCCTTATGCTCCCTATGGGCAGACTTGCCATTCTCTTCAGAGGATGGCGTTTCTTCTGTAATAAGGACAAGTAGCCAAGTAATTAAAGGTGATAAGTCAAACATCAATAAGGTACTTCAGTTGGCGATCTCAAACATGTATCTCTAGCTATAAGTGTTATACATTTTAAAAACAAAAAAATTAAAACCTAAAATTAATTCTTAACAAGGATCAACTATGCAGGAAGCCCTAGATACAGACAGCGTGATAATCAGGAGAATTAACATATTGAATACATGAAGTGTGCAGGTGTATTGAAGTTGCTTGATATAAGGAGAGAAAGGTATATGAAAGCCAGCCAGCAAGTGATAGGGAAGCTCAGAGGGATGGACCTGTGGAGGCAATATGACCTGTTAAAGTGAAAATCCTTCCCTTCAGGGCGAAGTCCATTGGAGCAATTAATATGTTGATGCAGAGAATCCTGCTCTCCCCTCCTCCGACAGAAGTACCTTTTCTTTTCTTGGGTTGAAGCTAATTTTAGATTGCAATAGAGAGTAAAGCGCTCTATCTAGATCCCACAGGGTCAGAGTCGGTGTATCATAACCAGGGGAGTGGACGCTCATGGAAGTTTTGTTTGCCCCCAAACCCAAAAGCAACCCTGCAAAGGAATGATCTGAGTAATGAGGTGGAAACCAAGACTCTGACTGGTTGATGCCCAATACAATAAGATATTGACTGGATTCCATTGTGCCAGGAATAGGATATGTATCCAAGAACAGTATGTCCCACTCAAAATGCCAAGGAGGACCCCTTTACCAAAGAAAGCTGAACCCAATGAAGGAAAAGGAGAAACCATAAACGAAGAGCTCAGAGTGGCCAAAGACTACCTGCTTTAATGTAACAACTAAACAAATACACAATTCATCCAGGGATAGTATAGTGCTAACCATTGGTCTACGGGAAGTTGCAGCAGATCTTTCCTGGAGAGAATGCACTGGCATCCACCAATGTCAGAGCCATCTCTCTGAAGCAAGAACACCATCTTTGACGCTGTCGACCTATAAATAACAGAGCTCATTTGACATGGTTACGTATTGGGTTTATCTTCCTCACTTGCAGCCTGGCCTGTGACAGGTTTGCTATGACTGTTGATTGCAGCACAAGTGTGACTGAGTGGAATGAGCGGGTGAATAGACATGTGTGACATCCAACTTGTTACCTCAACAACTGCAACTGATATACATGATTTGGATCCTCTTGACTCAGCATCTCTGACTGCCACTCATGTGTATAAGCCCCCCAGGCCCTACTACTGCAAATGGTATTTATGATTATTCTGAGCCTGCTGCCCGATTCACTGTCAATGCTATTTGTTACCATTCTGAGTCTAATCCCTTTGCAACTGTAAAGCCTAAGCCTACTACCCCTGTAACTTTGAATGCTAGTTGCAAATCTTAGCTTGTTGCCCTCACTACTAACCCTGTGGGTAACTATGCCTTAGGATCCCTTGTCAGTGGCACCAGTTTACAAAAGACCCATGTACTAGCTAAACTTACCCCTGCCTCTGGGATGATCCCTAGTGCACAACTAGACATAACATTGCCCCTTAAAGGTGCCCTCATCAGTGCTATATCCCTTTTGGTCCATGCCCTTAACATATCCAATCTCACTACTTTGAACAATCTTGACCTCATAGCCATTATCGAAATGTGGCTGCGTGCTGCTGCTGCTGGTCCTGCTCTCTCCCCTGCCATCCCAGACAGCTACACTATTCTTAGGAAAGATAGAATGACCACCAAACCACCAAAGGGGGAGTAGTGGCCATCATGGTCAACAATATGTTAACCTTTAGAGAAATCTCTACCCAAGCATTCCATTCAGGGGAACTGCTCTCAATCAAAATATTCCCCTGCAACACAGACACAATAACTCTTCATGTAATATACAGACCACCTAGTCTGATGTTATCCTTCAAGGAAGACATTTGTCAGCTCCTTTTACAGGACTGCAAACCATTGTCAAGAAATATCCTCATGGGGGATATAAATCTGGGATTCAACGATCCCAATGATGACAATGCAGTTTCCTTAGCCCATACTATCCAAGCCCTGGGTGGGCTTCACCCAGCACATCATCTGCCCTGTGCACGTTGAAGGTTGCACGCTCGACTGGCTAGCTGATACTAACTGCAATATCAGCATCGTTTCCAATATGTCATGCCCATGGTCAGACCATAATGTTATCTCATTCACCATCACTAAATCCAAACATACCAGTGTCACACCCCAACCAGCTCATGCCTCCCTTTCAAGTAATACCTGCAACATCACTCCTGCTAATATGCTCCCGCTACTGCAACCTCAAAGGACTCACTCACACTCAACTATTGAACCATCCACCATGGCAGAATTATATGATCAAACTCTACTATTTGCCTTCGACAAGGTAGCACCCCTGATTAAACTTAAGACAAAACCAATAGCTCACGTGAACTCCTCGTATACCCCTAAACCTAAAGCTCTACACACCTCGAAGTGAGCTGCTGAGGCCACATGGAAAAAACAATCCCTCAGCTACTAATAAAGAACACTTCATCACCATCTCCAAAAACAATTAGGCTTGCCATCCTTCTAGCCACAAGCTGGATGTACATGAGAGAATAGCAAGTGCAGCTCTTTGCCATCTTGCATGAACTAGAATCGTAAATTCACCCCCAAGACAGTAGCCACAAAGACATCACCTGGTGCACGAATATCCAAAGTACACTATTGGATACAATCCACCTACTACATACTAAAAGTGTTGCTAAAGAAACAAATTGATGCCTTCAGAAACACCAGTGGTCCCACCACCCCATCTTCTACATGCTACTACCTGTTTTGAGTTCACCTTGGTTTCCATCCCAGATGTTACAAAAATCATGAAAGGGCTGAAGCCATCTAGATGCCATGGGGACATCGGCCCTGCATGACTCATAAAAGCCTGTGCCCCTTTTATCGCATCACTGATCAACAACTCCTTTTCCTCTAGTATCGCACCTGCTGATCTAAAAGATGTATGGTTCCTCTCACTTCTCAAGAAACCGACACTTGACTCCACCATCCCCACCAACTACCGACCTATCACGACAGTCCCCTTCTTACTAAAAATACTGGACAGAGCGGCATTCCTGCAAATTCAAAAGTATCTAGAAGCCAACAACCTCTGTGGGCTTTGCCAATCTGATTTCCACCATAGTCACAGAACATAATCGGTACTCCTTGACTTAATAATCCAAATGGATGAAATAAAAGACAAAGGTAATCTGGCACTCCTCCTCTTGCTTGACCTATCAGTCGCCTTTGACCTGGTGGACCACAATATCCTCTGCCAATATCTCTCTTCAGCTGCTCACTTCTCCACCAGAGCAATAGCCTGGATCTAGTCATTCCTATCAAATTGAACTACGATGGCCTTCTCCACCTCCGCCTTTGCCCTTCCAGCCCCAGTCATCTGCGGTGTACCCCACAGCTCTTGTATCTCCCCGATGCTTTACAATATCTTCACAGAGCATCTCTTTGACCTTCTTGACACTCTGGGTATCTCTTATACCAACTATACGGACTATACCCAGATACTTATACCTCTATCTGGCACTTACGAGACTGATGCTAATGCGTTGAGCAAAATATACCAAACTATCGAGGCTTGGATAGCTCTATGTTCTCTCTGCCTAAATGATGAGAAAACCGAGCTGCTCCTCTTTGGGACGCAAACTTGTTTAAGAAACTTAACAAGGATTACAATTCATTCATTTAATTCATCTTTGATGGAAACCTCATTCTAGTTTCAAAGGATGTAAAAACATTAGGGGTTTTTCTGGACTCTGCCCTATCACTAACTCGACATGTTAATTAAGTCGCCTCTCCCACTGTATATACATCGAAACTGATTAATGCTTGCAGACCATTCTTGTCTCCTGATAGCTGCATAACTATTGCTAGAGCCCTCATCCTCTCCAGATTAGACTATTGCAACATCCTCTTTGCAGGTTCTACCAATCACAACATCAAAAAACTCCAGATCGTATAAAGCATGCATTCGGAGCAGCCCTGAACTTTCCGAAAAAGGAACACATATCATCTGCTAGATGAAACGTCCACTGGCCGTGAACGTATTCTATTCAAAACACTCTCACTAACACACAAATGCCTGTCAAATACTGCACCTAAATACTGGTCCAGAAAATGTGCTAAATCACAATCGAACACAACCACCTGGAAGACTACTCACACCTCCTCACGATCCCTAGGTGGAAAAACCAGGGGGTAGTAGCTTCCCGGTCATAGCGGCTAAACAGCGGAATGCCTTACCATTATCACTTAGATCAGAACCATCCTTCGGGGCCTTCCACAAGGGCCTCAAAACATGGCTATTCAATCATGAAGTCTAATCTGCCATGAACTTAGTTGCAGGCTTTTGACCTAGGTTGTATGTAAACCATGTTTCAAATCAATGTTTTCAAACTACTTGTACCACGTTATGGTTGTAACTAGCGCCCAGATTCCTTCGGGCTAGGAGCACTTTATAAATACATAAATAAATACATTGTATTAGAGACAGAAGGAGGGGGGAATATCTGTGCCCTGTCAATAAGTTTGTGCTTATAAGCTTGTGCTGCTATTTTTCACACAGTAATGGTCTAATGCACGCCATAACGGATATCAATAATTGCAACTTTCTTGCTGAGTGTAAAGGATTGTACTGCTTAAATGTGTTGGAAATCACACAAGAAAAGGACGAACACCAAGTCCCAATTGCAGTAAGGATCGCCATTAAAATGCTTTGAGTTTGTTTTTACGTTTTTCAGCATCCGGGATTTGAAACCACACAATTAATGATAAGTGAACAACACACCTAGGAAACATGCCTGAATACTTGCCGACAAGTTGAAGAATAAAAACTGCTGTTTTAGGGATCAGTCCATGCCTTTAGAGTTTTGGATGAATGGCATTTTCAATGCTTCTTGATTGGATAATGTGCAGACATTCTCCAAGACAGATTCTATGTCTGGTGAATTTCTGCGTAATTTAAAGGATCCGGCTAATCTGTAAAGAGAAGGCCAGGCATAACCACGAGATCAATAACACATTTACATAACAATCATTGAAATCTGATAAATGGCCGACTGACCATTTGTCGGAGAAATCTAGCAAATTGGTGGCTGCCTCTTCAGAATGAGCCAAAGTGAATACTTGAAAGCAAATCCTGTCTTCACTGGAGAGAAGCAGCATGTTTCGCTAAATGCTGTATTTTCCCTTAAGTATATTCTGTGATATCCGAATCACAGTGTGTAGGAAACGGCTTTAACCCGCACGGGAGTCATTAAAATATGGATATTACTCCCTGACCAACGCAGCTGGTGTAATGTATGTATTCAGGATTTAGCAAGTGAAATTCAATTAGAAGAGAAACAGTGTTAAACTGAGTTCTTCTTATTCTGTGTCCCCAAGAGACAGGTCGGCTATGACCTAAAAAGTTCAAGAGAGAATCTTGTGCTTGCAAACTCTTCAGTATAACGTGTCTGTTTTTCCAGACTGTCACTGATACAGGGACGCTCTTCTTAACTCATTATTGATTTGGTTACCGCTTCTTGTTCGAACACGACATAAGACTTTTGCCATCACCGGAACAGATATTTGATTATGCTGCAAAAGACGTGCTGTTGGATGAAATGTCTGTAATCCAGAGGGAGTGGGAAATAACTACTATAGCTGATTGTGGACCTTGAAACAGACTAGGTTTCAAACTCACCGGCATAGGGCAAAGAATGGAAGTGCCTGATGGATGTATTTATTATTTAATTTATAGTTTGCTTGTTAGGCGCTTCTACAGCAAGTACAATACTGTTTCAAAGTGCCCACAGGGTAACAGGGAGGGGACAAAGGGATGAGCAACATTAAAATACATACAATATTAAATACAGTGGTGGGAACACAAACCTGCTATGCCTTGTGAGTGTTCAGAATGTGCAAGTGCAGAAGGGTGGGGGAATGGGATAAGTGCTGGGGTGCTCATGAGGGCCCAGAGGATGTATAAGGGCCCTGGACACCAAACAAGCAACTGTGCGATTAGCAGAGGAAATAGGGCTGGGGGGTTGGAGGGGGAAGTCTTGAGGAGCTTCTATAATCTAAGAAAGTCCTGCTCAAGACATAGAGGGAAGGGGAGGCTTTGCCAAAGAAGGGAGCCAGCTGAAGAAAATGATCAACCTTGAAGGGAGGGTCCCAGGAATGCCCCTCCTTGCCCCCATGAACATGGCTGGCTGAAGAGCCAGGAATGCTCAAAGTCACTCATCTTTTTTCAGACAAAACCCAAGTGCACCACTGGATGGCACAAATACAGAGAGCTATCCCCTCAGACAGCCAATCCAACCATATCCAGTGCAGATCCTTACAGATCCGACGGAGATCGTGGACCCAAACAGTATAATGGACTGCTTTGATTAAGTGCCAAGAAGCCACTGTGCTGACGTCACTACTGACACCACAATGCAGCAACATTAGTCATGAAGTACACTTGCAGCCCTGCACCGCATTACATGAACACAAATTCACATACACGAAGAACATACTCACACAGTTCTGTAGATAGAGGATGGAGACATATGAATGCTGTCAAAGCTTGTATTATGTTTCTCATTAGTCAACTGCAGTAATGCTGACACGCAAGGCAACAAGATATCCTAAGCAAGCTTTCAGATGCTCATGGCAATTAACTCTATGAAACTAAAGGAGTATATATGGAGCCTTGTAGGACCACATACAACTAATTTATTGGTAACATAGCACAGTAGAAGTATGTAGAAATCACATTTTAAGTCTAAGGAAAATTACAGAAAGCCTCAAGCCACAGAAAGCGAGACAAGAGGAGCAGGCTCAGGCTGCATGAAGTGCAGACCGAGCTGGCAGCCAAGGTCAGAGATAAACCGTCACATTTCAAGCTTCATATGACAAAGGACCACCTGCAGGAACATTGAATAAATCCTCATATATGCAGACCCGAGAGCTCAATTTTGTGGTCCACAACCACGTCATGCAGCCGAACTAGACAATGGGTATTAACCCAGGGTGGGAAGATGAGCCGTTCTCATCGATCCAGATGAGAAGTGAAAAAAGTATTGCAACGTGGAAACGCACTCTCACAGGCAAAGGTAGTCCACTACCAGATACAATTCAGACACATAGTTTGTTTGTGTGTTTGTTTATTTTATTTATATCGCGCACCTGAGCCGGAGGTAATTGGGCGCTTGAGGGTGGAAGTGGTTACATGGTAGAGTATAGGCAGTTGAAGGCATTAATACAGTTTGTAAAATTACAGTGGTACATATATACATAAACATTATAAATATTATACATATTATACATTGGGTCATAGTAGTAGTATAGGATATACATAAACATTATACATATTATACATCTTATACATTGGGTCATAGCAGTAATATAGGATGGGTGACACGTATACTAGTTGAGCAGATCATCTAGCTATTAATGGTATCAAGAGCTACTGTTTTGTGTTTTGTTAAGAATCCAAGTGATAACATGGCTTCTGAAATTGTTGAAGGTTTGAATGGTTTGGATGTTCTGTGGGAGAGAGTTCCAAAGCTGGACGGCTAATACCGGGAAGCTAGAACCTCCGGCTCTATTTAGGTTGTATCTAGGCACCACCAGGGATGGCGTGTTAGATGATCTGGTGAATATATTGGATACCTTCCAAGTGAACTTGTCTGTGAGATGGGGGGGGGGGCTTGGAAGTTAATCACTTTGTGTGTGAAGCAGAGGGCAATCTTGTCATGTATAGAGAGCCACGTGTGTTGATTTCTAATTTCTGAGATTTTCTCTCTTTTAGGAATATTCAACGCTGCTCTAAGCGCATTGTTTGCATAATCTGTAGTTTATTTAAAATGGACTTATTTGCTCCTAGATAAAGGCTGTTGCAATAATCCAGTTTGGATTGTATGAGCGCTCTCGCCAGAGTAAAGCAACTGGTGGGGGATAGTACAGGTCTGCAGGCTCTGATCAACTTGCCAGTGTAGACTGTGGTCGAAGAGGTCATGTTGATCTGCTTGGTTAGGTTAGCCTAGGCATCGAGGTAGAAACCTAAAGTTTTTACATGTTTGGCTATGGGTATACTGTTCCCATCGATAACGATATTTGTGTAGTGGGGACTTAGTTTGAGAAGGTTATTAGATGATCCGACTAGGAGTAGTTCTGTCTTATCATCATTCAGGCAGAGTCCATGTGTCGCCATCCATGCCTGAATGATGATGTAGAATTTGTTAATCCATGTGACTTCTGTATCATAGGTTCCTGAGAGGGGTAGGAGTATCTGGGTGTTGTCTGCATAATTTGTGTAGGTGACACCCAGACGGTCCAGTTTGTCGAATAGTGGCTTTGTAAAAATGTTGTACAAAATGGGCGGGACGCAGGATACTTGGGGGACTCTGCAGGTGATGGGGATGGGGTCAGCAGCTGCTGACGGTGACAACACGCGCATAGTTCTGTTAACGAGGAAAGATTGGATCCAGACAACTGCAGAGCTAGAGAAATGGGCCGCAGAGGATAAGTAGTTGCAAAGTATTGAGTGATCCACCAAATCAAAAGCCGCAGGGAGGTCGAGTAGAAGTATGATGGCCATCTTTCCCTTGTCTTTCAGTTCATCAATCTGGCTTTTAAGGTCGACAGGTGCAGTTTCTGTTCCATGCCGAGGTCTGAAGCCAGATTGATGGGTACCGAGTAATTTGTGAGCTTCAAGATAGACTTGTATTTGCAAGTAGGCTATTCTGTCCAGAATTTTCAGTAGAAAGGGGACTGTCGTAATTGGCCTGTAGTTGGTGGGTATAGCCGGGTCTAGGGTCTGTTTTTTCAGTAGTGGTAGAACCCAGGACTGTTTGAGGTTACTTGGGACAGAATTGTTCGAGATGGAGGAGTTTACAAGTTTAGTAATGAATGGGGCAAGGTCTCTAGCTGCATCTTTGATAATCTGAGCTTGGCAACAATCGCCCTTACAGTTAGATGGTTTAAGAGACGCAATGATTTTGTGGACTTCAGGAATGGTGACTTTTTTTAACAAGAAACCTGAGTTAGTGTGAGGGGTGGTAGTGGGTGCTGGTGTAGTGACTGTTAGTTGGGATCTTTTGTCAGCTATTTTGGTCTGCAGACCTTTAATTTTGTTAGAGAGGGCATTTTGGAAGCTGGTGCACCAGGCTTTGTCCTTAGTTCATGTGTCTGGCTGTGGGTTGGGGTTCTCTAGTTCTCTTAGGATGTTAAATAATTCTTTAGTACTGGAACTGGCTTGAGCTATTCTGTCATTATAGGTTTCTTTTTTGGCCCGGATTATCTTATTTTTGTAGGTAGCAGTAATGATGGAAAGGTTAGTTTTATTTTTCATTGTAGGGGATGATTTCCAACGTGATTCCCATTTTCTTTTTTCAGTGCAGAGTATTTTTAGCTCTGAAGTGAACCACGAGTTAAGGTGGGCTATGGGTTTACTTTTGCGTAACTTTAGTGGAGCAATAGTATCAATGGCTTTAGTCATGGTCTCATTATAGATATTAATTAGCTTGTTAGCATCATTGGTGTCCTGTGGGGCATTGAGTAGGGGGGCTACCAAAGGAAATAGAGCGTCTGCTGTGATGTTGTGTTTATTCCTTGTGAGGCAATATTTCTCAGGGGCAACAAATCATGGATTTTGTTATTTATTTTATTTTTGCAAATTCGGGCACAAACCTAGCCTTGGGGAGAAACACAGTGCTACACACAACTATCGGCCAATCACAAATGTTTTTATCTGCAAAGCCATTGAGAAGGTAGTTGCTAGTCAACTATTTACAAAAATCAGGCAACTCAATCTGATCTGGGATTTTAAATCCCATTTTCATCAGGATTCATGCCTTGCCACTCCATCTAAAGCAAGGTAAGCATTGGGCTTCACAGAATCTATATATTGCGTTTGCGCGTGCCTATTAGAAGAAAAGTGCCGTAATCCGAACTGCTATATCTACTTTATTTGTTTAAGCAGCAGACTCTATTGCTTTCACGGAAAGATTTCTTCTTTTGACTCTTAATAACTTTTACTGGCCTTACTGCTTCACCACAATGCCTATTGATGTTTCACTTGGCCATTCCACGATGGCTGCCCGCGCGTGCACTGGAGTGCCCGGGCCTTTGTGTTTGTAGTGCTTTGCCTGATAGGCTGGTGCTATGCTATCATGATCTATGGGAAAGCCGGCAGGCTTGGCCGGCCCTCCCTCCAAGGCCCACTCCTAAGGCCCTCTCTACCCCTGTCCAGACGACAGTACACCGCTCCATCACTGCCCCCTTGGTCACCCGTGTCATGTATGCCTCTTCCCTATCCCCCTTGGTCGCCTGTTTTATGTATGCTTCCCCCCACCGCTCCCTTGGTCGCCTGTATTATGTATGCCTCCCCTCCAGCCCCCTTGGCTGCCTGTGTCATGTATGCTTCCCGCCCAGCCCCCTTGGTCACCCGAGTCATGTATGCTCCCCCAGCCCCCTTGGCTGCCTGTGTCATGTATGCCTCCCCCAGTCCCCTTAGTCACCTGTGTGATGTATGCTTCCCTCCCCAGCCCCCTTGGTTGCCCGTGTCATGTATGCTTTCCCCCAGCCCGCTTGGTCGCCCGTGTCATGTATGCCTCCCCCCAGCACCCTTGGTCACCTGTGTCATGTATGCTTCCTTCCCCAGTCCCCTTGGTCACCTGTGTCATGTATGCCTCCCCCCCGAGCCCCCTTGGTTGACTGTGTCATGTATGCTTCCCCCAGCCCCCATAGTTATCCATGTCATGTATGCTTCCCCCAGCCCCCTTGGTCACACGTGTCATGTATGCCTCCCTCCCAGCCCCCTTAGTCGGCTGTGTCATGTATGCCTCCCCTCCAGCCCCTTGGTTGCCTGTGTCATCTATGCCTTCCCTCCAGCCCCCTTGGTTGCCTGTGTCATGTATCTCCTCTCCCAAGTCCCCTTGGTTGCGCCTGTGTCATGTATGTTTCCCACCAACCCCCTTGGTTGCCCGTGTCATATAGGCCTCCCCCAGCCCCCTTGGATGCCTGTGTCATGTATGCTTCCCCCCGACCCCCTTGGTCGCCTGTGTCATGTATGCTTCCCCCAGCAACCTTGGTCACCTGTGTCATGTATGCTTTCCCCCCAAACCCCCTTGGTCGCCCGTGTCATGTATGATTCCCCCCCAGCCTCCTTTGTCGCCCGTGTCATGTATGCTTCCCCCCAGCCCCCTTTGTCACCTTTGTCATGTATGCTCCCCCCAACCCCCTTGCCGCCTGTGTCATGTATGCCTTTCCCCGAGCCCCCTTGGTCGCCCGTGTCACGTATGCTCCCCCCCAGCCCCCTTGGACTCCAGTATCATGTATGCCTCCCGCCAAGCCCCCTTGGTCACCCGTGTCATGTATGCTTCCCCTCAGCCCCCTTGGTCGCCCGTGTCATGTATGCTTCCCCCCCAGGCCCCTTGGTCGCCTGTGTCATGTATGCTTCCCATCCCAGCCCCCTTGGTCACCTGTGTCATGTATGCCTCCCCCCCAGCCCACTTGGTTGCCTGTGTCGTGTATTCTTCTCCCCGAAGCCCCCTTGGTTGCGCCTGTGTCATGTATGTTTCCCCCAGCCCCCTTGGTCGCCTGTGTCATGGATGCATCCCCCAGCACTGTTGGTCACCTGTTTCATGTATGCTTTCCCCCGCAGCCCCCTTGGTCGCCTGTGTCATGTATGCTTCCCCCCAGCTCCCTTTGTCGCCCATGTCATGTATGCTCCCCCAAGCCCCCTTGGTCACCCGTGTCATGTATGCACCCCCTTGGTCTCCTGTGGTTCGGCAGCCCCCACATCTATACCACAAATTCTGACAAAAATGTATATGTTACTGTCGCTGTAACTAGGGGCCGACATGCATATTTCACTACCTACTCATTCCTTTGCATTACCGGTTGTCGCCACCCTTCAAGAAGGGGTTGGTGCTCATGTCTTATGCCACCAATTCTGACCATATACATTACATGTTGCCACCCTTCAAGATGGGGCTGGCACCCATGTTTTATGCCACCTATTTTGACCATATGCATTACGTGTTGTTGCCACCCTTCATGTTGGGGTTGGCTCTCATGTTTTGTGCCACCAATTTTGACCATATGCACTACCTGTTGTTGCCACCCTTCAAGTTGAGGTTGGCTCTCATGTTTTATGCCACCAATTTTGACCATATGCATTACCTGTTGTTGCCACCCTTCATGTTGGGGATGGCTCTCATGTTTTATTCCACCGATTTTTACCATATGCATTACCTGTTGTTGCCATCTTTCAAGATGGGGTTGGCGCTCATGTTTTATGCCACCAATTTTAATGATATGCATTACCTGCTGTTGCCACCCTTCAAGATGGGGTTGGCGCTCATGTTTTATGCCACCAATTTTAATGATATGCATTACCTGCTGTTGCCACCCTTCAAGATGGGGTTGGCGCTCATGTTTTATGCCACCAATTTTAATGATATGCATTACCTGCTGTTGCCACCCTTCAAGATGGGGTTGGCGCTCATGTTTTATGCAACCAATTTTGACCATATGCATTGCCTGTTGCTGCCACCCTTCAAGATGGGGTTGGCTCTCATGTTTTATGCTACCAATTTTAATGATATGCATTACCTGTTGTTGCCACCCTTCAAGATGGGGTTGGCGCTCATGTTTTATGCCACCAATTTTAATGATATGCATTACCTGCTGTTGCCACCCTTCAAGATGGGGTTGGCGCTCATGTTTTATGCCACCAATTTTAATGATATGCATTACCTGCTGTTGCCACCCTTCAAGATGGGGTTGGCGCTCATGTTTTATGCCACCAATTTTAATGATATGCATTACCTGCTGTTGCCACCCTTCAAGATGGGGTTGGCGCTCATGTTTTATGCAACCAATTTTGACCATATGCATTGCCTGTTGCTGCCACCCTTCAAGATGGGGTTGGCTCTCATGTTTTATGCTACCAATTTTAATGATATGCATTACCTGTTGTTGCCACCCTTCAAGATGGGGTTGGCGCTCATGTTTTATGCCACCAATTTTAATGATATGCATTACCTGCTGTTGCCACCCTTCAAGATGGGGTTGGCGCTCATGTTTTATGCAACCAATTTTGACCATATGCATTGCCTGTTGCTGCCACCCTTCAAGATGGGGTTGGCTCTCATGTTTTATGCTACCAATTCTGACCGCATGCACTTATTTAAGCAAGCAAGTATTCTTAACAGTGCCACGATGCCCGAGGGCAGTTGTGCGTTTAACAAATGCAAATAAATCAAATAAATAAAATAAATAAATCCGGATTACACCCTAAATGCAGCACTGAAGCACCGGGTGGTCACTGATGCTCTTCTCATTATTGACAAAAGGGATGCATGTCAGCTAGTCCTCCTGAATCTCTCAGCTGCATTCGACATGGTTGAACACCACACACTACTCACCCTTCTTGCACACACCCTCTATAATGTATCTTGCGCTGTTCTGAAATGGTCAGATCCTACCTGTCTGCTAGCCACCAGGCTGTCCAGGCGGGATCCCTATGTTTCGATCGCCGTCCCATCATTGCTTTTCTGTTACTTAATAAATAGGCCTGGGTGAATCAATTCAGCTAAACCCCTAATTAGTTCAATTGAGGTTTCACTTAACTTCCTGAACATTTATGAGGGTCAGGAAATTGAGTACAGGACATACTCAACTGGCTGTATGAGTGCCCAGCTTCTGGAGCTGGTCAGCAGTCGCTGGGAATTTTCCAGATAGGCAAGAAGGTGGTGTGTGAGTTTGTTTGAGAGTTGGAGCATCTCACTTTAGGGAGGGATTTTAGACTTTTTCACAGAACAACATTGCATATGTTACATGTGAGCTAGAGAGACAGAGAGAGGGAGAGGCAGAATGAGAGGGAGAGAAGGCAGGAAACATAGAAGTAAGGAAACTTTCATTTTGAGGGGGATATTTGGCAATGAGAAAAATAATATATATATTTGTATATTTATTTTGCAAACATAATTTAAAATTAATTATCAATAACTGTAGTTCAGATTGGTTGGGGCCTTTGAGATGTTTCTACCTACACCAGGCCCATTACCCTCTTGCCTGCATATTTGGACTGGGGCAGCTTGATAGAACAACAGATGCCCTCACAAACCTAAACATGAACAAACCATAGCACACTAGCTCACAAACACGCAGCTGAGTTTCACTGCCACTATCTGGCAAGAAATGTAAACATATTTGGGGGGAGTGGGGGGGCACAGGTTGGTGATGATGATCAGAGAGTTGCATTAGTGGCAGGTGGACTAGGTATGTGACACAACACACCACCTGCTTGAGGAGGATGGAGGTGGAATTTGCAGTGCGACATGTGGTTACACTGAGCTTTCTATATTACATACAGGGACTTGAATCTCCAGGCCACTAGTCTGGAAATATTGTTGCCGATGTTCTCAAAAACTGTCTGCAGTTCGATGTTGGTGAAGAGGTGGTGGCGTTATTGGTAGATTGATTAGGTGTGTGATGCAACATGCCACCTTCCTGGTGAGGAGTGGGGAGGAACATAGGTGGGTGGTTTGATTGAGTACATTCTCACATTACAGCTTGCTTTTCTAGTTGAGGCCAAGTTCAAGAGCATACAAGACTACCTAGTTTTAAAATGTAGGGCTGTCAGTGTTTGCTTTGTTAGAGGCAAACACACATTGAAATGTGCTCAATGCCAAGTAACACGCGTGGAAGGCGGAAAGGAAGGGAAGGGAATGTTGCATGGTTTGCTGCAGAAACATCTGCTGCCGCCATTGTTGTGGGTGCATTAATCTTGGTTGGGAGCATAGGAGAACACAGGCCAGTGAACCACATTTGCAATGACTAGAGCTGCTCCAAGTACTCCAACAGTTTTCATGGTAATCAGAACTTCCTATGCCATCAATGACTAAGGTTGCATAGCCCACTCTCCTTGAAATCAGAGTCTAGCAAAAGTGTGAATTTATACCATATTGATATGTTGCAACAGACTAGTGTACAAATCCAAGTGCCACCGAGGTCTACTGAGGTGCAAGCAGAGGACCTTCCGACTGAATCTGTAACATAAGGGGATGGATGCACTTGAGAAGAGTCTGGATTTTCAGCTCACACCAGTGGCAAACGAGCCAAGGCTAATCATCCATGGAAGAAGTGCAGAATGTTTCTCAGCCTGGCACACCCACTGCAGAACACACCCCTTGCAGTCCTTTGGCCTCTGATGTTGATGATGGAAAAGGTGCGATGAGAATGACCAGGACATTAATTATATCCCCTTTGGTTGTAAGAGAAAACTGACAGACGTCTTTCAGAACAGTGATTACAAGCCCATCTCCAGCAGTGACCCAGTTGGACAGATTGAGTTATTATTCTTTTTGTATGGTATTTGATACCCGGAGGTATCACAGTATCAGTTGCACGAAATTATTATCTGGTTACAAAGTTCAACATGCATGGTTAGAAAATATATACAAATTGAGAAATAATTTAATTCACAACACAGGGAATACTAGTCAAAGTACATGAGGATATTATAATGCAGTTATTTACAATAGATTACATCAGCCTTGGGAAGCTTTGACCTCATTGCGGCAAGTGAGTGGCTAGTGATTAAAATGTATCGAAGAGCCAAATCTTGATGCGTTTCTTAAAATGTTGGTGAGAGGGCTCATTTCTGATGTGCATGGGAAGGGAGTTCCAGATCTTGGGAGCGGCGACTGGGACGCTTGCTCCTCCAGCCCTAGAACTCTTGAATCTCAGGACAAATAGGTGAGTACTCGAGCCTGACCTCAGGGTTCGGCATGACATTTTTTGTGAAACACATTTGTTGAGGTAGGCGGGTGCTTCATTGGTGATACATTTGTGTGCGATAGTCAGTGTCTTATAGAGGATTCTAGCTTGCATGGGTAGCCAATGCACTCCTCTCCTAATATGGGAGATATGGTAATTTCTTTTTAGTCCTGCTGCTGCCCATAGGGCTTTGTTCTGAAGGAGTTGCAGTTTGGCCAGGTTGGTGCTTAAAGTTCCTAGTAGAAGGATGTTACAATGGTCGAGTTTGGAGAGTATGAGGGCTAAGGCTAGGCTAAGGCTAGGGTGAGATAGTTTTGTGGGGTGAGAAATTTGTGGCTGAGAGTGATGAGTTTGGCTGTGTATGCTGTAGCTGAAGAGAGGGCACTAATATGTTTGGTCATGGTAAGATTGTTATCTAAATAGACGCCAATGTTTTGAGCTGTTTGAGAACTGGTATGGGTGTTCCATCGATGGTGATGGATGAGTAGTCGGAATAGAGGGTTTATAGTCGAGGGGAGCTACGATGAGTATCTCGGTTTTGTCATCGTTTAGACACAGGCTATTCACTGCCATCCGATTTTGCACAATGGCATATATTTTATTGATGTTTGTGATGGCTAGTTCGTAGTTGCCTGTAACAGGTATCAGAATCTGTGTGTCATCTGCAAAGTTGGTGCAGCTAACACCCATGGCGTTGAGAGCAGCAAACAGGAGTTTTGTATATGCATTGTAAAGGGTAGGTGAAAGGCAGGAACCTTGGGGTACCCCGAGGGGTGCTGGGATAGGATCAGCAGCCTCATCGGCTATGGCCACTCTAGAGGTGTGTTCCAAAAGAAAGGACTTGACTGAGAGGGTGGCATCAGGAGAGAAATTGAAATTTTCTGATAGCGCTGTACATAGTTTGTCGTGGTCAACCAGATCAAAGGCAGCTGATAAGTCCAGTAGAATGAGAAAACATAGTTTGCTTGAGTCTCTAAGGGAGTCCATTTGGATTTTGAGATCTAATAGGGCAGTTTCTGTATTATGTTTCAGTCAGAAGGCAGATTGTCTGGCTCCTAGTAGATGGTTTGAATCTTGGTATTCTTGTACTTTGGTGTATGCTATTTTGTTGATTATTTTTAATAAGAAGGGAACCGTGGTGATAGGTCGGTAGTTCGTAGGTGTGTCGGGGTCCATTGAAGGTTACTTTAGAAGTAGTGTGACCCAGGCTTCTTTGATTTTGGTGGGGACTGAGTTTGTGGTGAAAGAGGCATGGATAAAGTTGGAAAGGGTGGGTGCTAGTGTGGGGGCTCAGAGTTTAACTAATTGGGCAGGGAAGCTGTCCCCTTTACAGTTAGAAGGTTTCAGGGTGGTCATAGTGTTAAGCACCTGGTCTATTGTGACAGTGGTGAATTTGAACTTGGGGGTTATGGTGTTTATGTTGATGTTTGGTAATGTGGGGGGGGGAATTTTTACTGGCTAGTAGTTTCCTTTTGGCTAGTATTTTCTGTTGAAGGGTGTGAATTTTTGTGGTGTGTTTTGGATGGTGGTACACCACGCTTTGCTAGAGGAGGCAGGGGTGGAGGGAGGAGTTGGGGTTTCCAATTCTCTAAGAATGGCAAACAATTCTTTGGTATTGGATGAAGCTTTGAGTATGCGAGTATTGAGCGAGTTGGCTTTGTGAGCTATTACTGCTTGTTTTTAGGATTTGACGGCTGCTAAAAGTGTATTAGTTAGTGTGGCCGTTGGAGATGTTTTGTGTTGGTGCTCGAGTGATCTTTTGCTGTGACACAGTGCCGTGAGCTCTTCATTGAGCCAGAAGTTGGATCGTTTGGGCGGTTGGGGTGTTTTAGTAGTGAGCGGAGCTACTACGTCAATGGTGGGTTACAGACATGAGATGAAAATCGCGGAAAAACTGTCTGGGTTGGTGTTTAATGGAGGGTGGGCCTTGAGAGAATCAACTAGAATGGGGACTAGAGTTTCTGATGTTAATTTGCTGATGTTTCTCCTTGAGATGGGGAGTGGAGTGGTTTGGGGGCCAATTGGCTTTTCTGTGGTCAATACATCAAAGACTGTTAGGTAGTGGTCTGACCAGATACCTTGGTGATTGATTCAAGTGATAAGGTTACCTTAAGTGTAAGTATCCAATCTAGTGTTCTGACTTTTTGAATGGGTGGGGCATTAACAATCTGTGTAAAATGCATTTCCTTGAGGGCCATTGTGAATGCTGTAGCTTTCTGATAGGTCGTTATAACCAAGATTGAAGCCACCTAAGATGATAAACTTGGTGTTGGGCTGAAGGATGGGAGTGATAAGTATTGGAATGTCAAGTTCAGGGCGGCTAGCATTATTTGGTTATCTTTAAACCGTGAGTATGTTAATGGTGGTTTTGTGGTCTGTTGTGGGTTTAAGGAGGGGAGGTTCGTAGCGTGGCACCATGTCCAGTGGGCAGGATCTAAGCTGTAGTGACAATTTGGCTATGATGGCTACTCCACCTCCTATGTTGTCAGTGCAGTCAGCCCTAAAGATGGTGTAATCAGGTGGGATAGCCAGGTATAGTAGGGGGCCTGATGTTTGGTGGAGCCAAGTTTCTGTAATGACTAGGAAGGCTAATTGTTGGTCCACAATTAGGTCATTCATATTGATGGTGTCGGCTCCAAGTGAATGTACATTGAGGAGAGCTCCTTTGAGTCTAGAGTTGGAATCTGGCAGAGGTGGGGATTAGGTTTGGGGGACTGTGATAACTTAGGGAAGAGCTTTTGGGTTCTGAGTTGCTAATTACATACTTTGGAGTAGTGGGGGGGTTGGGAGGGTAGGTGGGGCATGTAAGGCCTGGGATTGAGTAAATGGGTGTGAGAGGATAGTCTAATTAATATGGTGGTTCACTAACCTGGAAGAGTAGTGAGAGGGGTGTCTGGCACACTGGAATGGGTACATTTGTGATGTTTTGTAGCAATACAGGGAGTAGAGGTCCCTAGTCGGCTTGTTGGTCTAGTGGCGGAGTGTCCCCACTAAAGCTAACTGGGATTTTGGGCCCTGTTCCTCCGCTAGGTTGGAGGAAATAGTTGAAGAATAGTGGGAGTGGGAGGAGGGTGAGAGAAAGGGGGATGTTTTGGGATGGAAGGGAGTGGGGCAGGGGAGTGGTGACATGGGCACCAGAGACGTGTGAGGCCATTGCCATGCTCGGTAAAGGAGCTTGCTGTGGTAAAGGAGCTTGCTGTGCAGGGCAATAAACTAGACACGGTGGGCTCTAGGGTGATAAGTTCAGAAATCTGTTTCTGCTGATCACAGGTATGGGCGGGAGTGTGTACGATGGCTAAGGGGAATTATGTGCTTGCATAGGAGTGAGGTCCGATATATAAATGGGCAGAAGTGTGGGGCATTGTGAGGACTGGTGGGCTCACTGCGCCTTGCTGGGTGGGCAGATGTAGCCTGATCTGCGTTGGTGTGAACCGGCTAGATAGCTACTTTAGCTGTCACACTACGGCTGGATGATCAGCATGGGAAGCGCTGGTGGGGCTAGAGGTAGCAGCAAGAGGTGGGATGTATGATTGGCTATGCACACAGCAGTAGTTAGATAGGCTGAGATGCGAATGTAGCAGTGTGGATAGATGTAGGAGAAGCAGTCGGAGACATCACATAGATTTAAGTAGCAATGTCATTGTAGACTAACAAGCTATGTCTTACAAGGACGCCCCATGCCTTAACTAGGTTGGGCGCTAACCGAGATAGCATGACCATCGGCGTGAGCAGAGGCTGAGTAACCGCATTGTGGGGTACATTTACCAGCCCAGCAGAACTCACCTACACCACCAAACTGCATTCCAGCAGCTAAAAGCAGAATGGCTGCACTAGCTCTGCTGAGCACTTTTCCCTTGCATTAAAACTGTTTTGCAGTTACAAAAAGAATGGCTGTGCTGTCTTTGCCAAGCACATGTGGGGCGAGATGGAACATGCAACACCCCGAGAATTTCTGCAAATGTTTTCTTCATGTGCACCAAAGAAAATAATTCAGAGGCAGTGCTGCTATGCTGCCAGCTGAAAACTTTCCACTGAAAAAGAAAATGTGCTGCATTTAAAATGACTGCGCACTGATGCCATTTTCATTTTTTTAACATTACCCAGTTTGGGTCAAGTAAGACACATTCATGTACACCCATAGTCAGGGTGTACACCAGCAAATGTGGGCCTTCCTCACTGAATGGCATGTTGTGTCAGGCAAAATCTGTGAAATAGCAGAGAACTTCACTCCAAGCCTTATGGCAAACACTTTTCTTTTTGGAACAAAATAACAAAGGCAAACCCTTCACAAGAAGCCCTCTCTCTCTCTTTGCTTATGTCAATGTCAAAGGACCCTTGCATTGAACAGATTCCTGTGTAGTAGAACTTGACTAGGGCCATGGAAATGCTCAGAATACAGATGTGAGGAAAAAACAGATTTTGTGTAAAATGGTGCTTTTGCCAAACAAGAAAATGCCTTTTAAAAGTGAAATGTTAAACTAAGGTGTTGTGCTTGAACAGAAATGTGATTAGGGTTTGCTTTAAAAATATATAGCATATTTATTCCCAAAAGACTTGCTTTTTGGTTAAGGAAAGAAACATAAATAAATAAATAAATAAAATGACTGTGAGGCCAGCATAACAGGTTGGCAGGCTCTGGCTTCAAAGGACCCTCCTTGTCTGCGAACAGAATCATCTTCCCCCAAGTGGACCAGCCCCTAGAAACTATGAATGGGCAAAGGGGGAGAATCTAGCACCATCGTCAGATGAAGCAGCACTGCTCTAGCATGAGACAATGCACTGCCAGGGCACATAGATGTGAATTCCTGGTGACACCTCCCCTCAACTCAAACTCAAACACTTAAAAGGTGAATCCATGGCAACACTGGCTTAACTGACCAGAGCCTGACATTTGGCTGGGGGTTAGAAAGGAATGCCCATATCTGCAAAACAAAGCCAGCCCAGTTGATTTTAGGGACCATTCAGTTTATGGCATTTATTTCAGTAATCAAAAGACATATTAATGTGAAATTTGACCATTTAAATGTCATGCGTGCACCATTGAATTCTGGGGAAAGCATACATGGTAGAACTTTGAAAATTAATGAGGACATGACCAGTGATAATATGTATACACATACGAAATTGTAGAATTTTAGGTGAAATATTTTCCATGGAAATGGCGAAAGATTGCCAGAATGACTAAACAGCTTTGCACTTTCTTGGGATATGGATCAGCATGAATCTTGTAAAATATGTATTCTGCCCTTGTAAGTTTCCTAATGATGACATTTGTAAATATGAGTGTTTTGTCCCACAACTGATTTTGGCAAAATTTACTTTGTTAGAACAAAGCACATTGTAAAAAACACCCACCATAAAATTGAGTCACCTCCTTCAGTCCAATCTTCTTCCAGGGAGGAGGTGACATCCAGAGCTGACCTATCCATTTTGAGAGCTGTGTCTAGCTCGAGTCAGCCCCATAGTAAAATCCTCTGATGTCATGCTCTTTATATAAAGGGGAGGCATAGAGAGCTCTCGACTCTCTTCTGACTTTTTTCCATCTTCCGCACATCCAGAGGTCCAGACATTCCATATTCACCCTGCAAGATTCCAGATTCCAGAAGCCAGGCCAGAGCTAGCTGTCACTATCCAGGAAGAACCACTGATCCAGAATTAAAACCCTACTAAAATCCCAATAATTCAGGGTTAAAGGGGAAAAAGCTGTGGTACCCTTTCTAGGATTATCCTGTGACAAGACCAGCTTTTTGCTGCCCTACCTGCTTGCCCAGCTGATGCATCTCATTGTTTCCAGTGACCAGACTAGGCCCAGATGTCCCTTCTAGGAGAGCTCGCCACTGTGCAGAGACCAGATCTTGCTGTCTAGAAACCCGGTTTGCTGTCAAAACCATCCCATTCAAGTGCTTGCTGTGAGTATTTCCCTTCCCAGTAACCACAAACTCCATCCCTTGCTTTGGTACCTTGTATTAGGTCCAATCCAATAGAGATCCTATAAGTATCCTAGTAAAATCCTTAAAATTTCAGAATCCTCTGTGTATCCTGTCCTTTAATTTCCATGTGTTAGCACTGTTCCTTCCCAATAATTTCAGTCTGATGTATATGTCCTTAGCATTATTTTGAATAAATTAATGAATTCCCACATAAAGAGACACACGGCCAGAGGGTGTTACAACTTCAGCTTAACCCTTTGCACGGGCGGTGTTTCACTTGATGGTAATCTGGTTATGAAAATATAATTTTAGTAGAACTGGTCATTTTCCTTTTGAATTCGATTTTCAACGTGAACTGCTTTCATTTTAAAACTGATGTTTCCTTCCCCTTCAAGAAAGCCCATCCTGTCATCCATTCAGAGTTACTCTTTCACGTTCATATCCTACCTGTGAGGTTTCTGTGTACCTTAGCATTAAAATCGATTTCCGTTTTTCTCTGTTTAACCCATTTTCCAAGCTATTTGTCATTTTGAACCCGTGAAACTAAGCAAATGAAATTTCTTCACGTGTGATTTTGCTGCACTGTGTTTTTCCTTCCAAAGTTGATGTTCTGAACTGTATGCCCGTTGCTAGCACATTGCCTTATAGTTTGCTAGTTTTAGGACATATTTTATCCTGCAATACTCATGTTTGCCTTATTCATTCAACTGCACATGTAAAATAAATATTGAGTAATTCTGAGTGCTATGTTGCCCAATTTCTAAGGTTTTTAATCCAATTTTGACTCCCATTCAGAGGGGGGAGGTCGGATTCTTATTCTGTTTGTTGCCACAATTTGTCCTCAATGGAAATGGACAAGAATCAGTGAATGGTCCCAGTGAAATTGGTACCGACTGAGAGACCGGACTAACCACTTGCGTACCAGAGAACCCTACAGAAATGTTGCTCTGCCTTGACAGTGGAATATCTGAAACTTGTGGATGATCAATAGAAGAATTCTGTGCTCCTGTATCTATCAAGAAGAGATGCTCCCTATTCACACCTTCATTTCAACGTAGGGCCCTTTCTGATCAACGGGAATAACTATTGGTTCCAGACCCTGTTGTGGGCTGTCTTAGGGAAACAGTATATCGTCAGATATAAAATCTTCAGAAAAATAGGCATTAAAAGGATTATCAAAAGTATTCCCACTATTAACATTCTGTTGTGATTATCTTGTTGTCGTGCCTGTTGGTTCTGTTCAAAATGATTTCTACCAGGACCCCCTATCCCAGGACGGCCCCTAGATCTCCTACTCATGGTGCCATACAAACAATTCGATCTCTGCTGAATAAACAGGCATTGTGCTCACCAAAGACCCTCTTGTCTACAGTGTGCACATTGGTTTATATGCACAGGACCCAGGTGTGCACCACCCTGTGGCAAAAATTTACCTCTAGACTGTGTATTCCCACCTCTCGCTCCTCTTGCTATTTGCTGTAATAACACTCTAGTCTTCAAGTCTCCCTTCATCTTTTCCACCTTCTCCTTCTGTGTATTAACCCTGTTTTCATAATACTGGGCCATATTTAACACTTTGGATTGTGATTTTGCTTGCCATGCACTCTCAGAAGACATAATCTGTGATTGAATTTCAGGCAATAATACACGCACAAACTTGTCAACAAATATCCTCTTTCCTTGCTCTGTACTTAAATCGTGACCACTAAAATCCAAAAATAGTTGCTCAAATCTGTTAAAATATTCTGTTGCACCCTCTGACTTCCCTTGCATACACGCTGTAAGCTTATCCCATATAATTCTCTTTTCAGGTACCAGAGCTTTTAATTGAGTCACTATTCTATCTGGCATCATCAGTATCACTTGTGGCGGTTTCTCACCATCTTTCCTTTCCCCATCTGCTTGTTTGAAGGCATCCCATGTATCACCCATCCCTGCCTGATCATCTATAGTTCTAATCTGCTTCCATAAATTAGCAGGAAGGATCACGGGAACCAACAAATCAACATCACCTAGTGTGAAAGCTGACAAATGCAAGACAGATTCTATTTCTTTGTAAAATCCTGTTGGATTCTTCCTAATATCTGGAATTAATTGCTTAATGGTTTCACTTCTTGTCTACAACATGGGACATGGACAAACTGTGAGATATAATGGGTTGCAATAGTGGTGGCAGGTGTTCCTGCTCCGGCGTCAACAGGAATCTCTACTTTTGGAACAAATGTCAGAGGAACCTCGCTCATTGGCAATTGTAAAGAAGGCAAATCTGAATGTCTATAAAGTAGTAAGGCCAGATTACGTGACAAAGAAGTCAAAGCAGTATCGGGTGAGAATTCTCTTTTATAAATAACAATCAAATCTGCGGGTCAACATACCTTTTTCTTCATACATTCATCCTGTAAAACCTCAACCATCACCTGTAACACTTTCCTTTGCATTACCGGAGCATACTGACTAAACGTGTCATGCACTTCAATGGGAGAAATGCAAACATCCGGAATCCATCTAAGAGCGTCTCTTGTGCAAATGCGCATCTCTTCACTCATTGGTTTCAATGGAGTAAGAAATCGCTTCTGCACATATGAAGCCTGCCGTCCATTTTCAGCCATCTCGTCTTTCTGTAACCAATCTAGCTCCCTTTTAAACTCAAATACCTTATCTACATGTTCATATACTTTCGCTGCATGTTCCTTGAGCGGACAAGGAAATTCAAATCCTGCAACCCCTGTGGGACATTCATGTCTGCCAAATCACTCCATGTATCAACTAAATACGTTCCCATATATTCTATCAAAATATTCTGTTCAGGAATAACCTCCCTGGTAAGAAATCACAACCAAACCAGCCAATTCATCACTCACTTCTATGTACTTCTCAGGCCCTTTATACAATTCTTTCTTTCTGTCTTTAGTTATTGTGCTACGATTCACTATTCTTGAATCAGTTCCCACCCCTTCAACCACTACAGGTGGAGCGGAACCACCTGGCAAAGAGAGTTCATACAAATCTTGTTCAGTAGGCGGCAGAGGAGATACTGCTGCCGGTGCAGATGGAAGTATGGGAATAGGAACTGTTGGCACGGGTGCAGGTGCAGGAAGAGAAACAACAATGGGAGGAAGAGGAACAAGAACGGGAGGAGGCACATAAGGAGGTGGTGCAGTTGAATCATTCTACGTTCACTGAATAATTGATTCATTAACTCGTCTGATGCATGCAATTCCTGAGAGGGATATATCTTTGGCATTTCTAGTTGGAAATCCCTATCCATACCTCTAATGGATTTTGACTGTTTCTGCTGATCATGCAACAATGCTTTCTCAGCATTTGTCATGTGTCTACGCACATGCTTTTCTCTACTTTTGAGTTGCTGCATAGCTTCCTTCCTTCAATCCCTAACAGCTTCAAATGCTTTAGGCCTAGCCTTTTTTCAGGTAATTTCAAAACTACCATAATCTGGCCACTGAATCTCAGGAACATGTCTGGTCTGTCTCTGCCAAATAGCATTAAATACGATAGCTCCCAGGCAGTACTTACAATACATTTGATAAGCTGGCGACCCTTCGGGTGGCGCTGGTTGACCATGTTTCAAAGAATGTTTTTCCCTCCAGAAAAATACAGTGAAGCAGTATGAGAATTTCCCAGGTATAGTTAAATCAAAATCTTACCTGGCGATGTTCGTATTTGCAAACACATATCAGGACTTTTATGAATCGGGGCACGACTCACCTGATTTCAACCAACAAAGGTCCAAACGGACATCAATCATTGTGGCTGGTGCTGTCATTGAACAAGCCTGATCATCAGGACCCTTGTTGTGATACCCTCTAAATGCTCCCCACTGTCCAGGGATTGGGCGTGCAGTACTGCAGAGGAATCACGTCTCACTTTGCAGGGCGCCCCATCACTCTCTGACCCCGGTCTGGTGACCTTGTCTTTGTTCAAGCGATTTGGCATCAATCCTGAGGGTCCCTATTTGGGCGCCATCTGAAAGATAAAAAATATCAAGGCTTACAACCACATAATAGAAATACACTAGTCACAATCTCAAAGTTACAATTGTATTTATTAGCGTGGCCACTTGGTTCTCAACACCCCACAATGTGTGCAAGCCGACACCGTGTGATGAGAGACTATTGAACATTCAACAAGTAAACATATTTATACAATATCTTCACGGCCTTGGACACATCATCCAGCCCCTCTTCATATAATACATAACCTACGGTTCGTGAACTAACTGCATAACTAATTCATATTTAAACATCATTGCATAGTTTGCTGTTTTCCATCACACAAGTCACATGTTTTCCAAATACAAGAGAGAAGGTAACATTCCTCATCTTACTCGCTTATATTTATCTAGCATTTGTTCTTGAGCTTGAAGTCAGTTAGTTCCAAGGAGAGAAAACAAGGATTTCTGCAGTAGAGCAAGTTCAGCTATTTATTATTCTACTTTACTGTTTGAACAGGGGACAGATGGCATCTAAATTACTGATTAGTACAGCTTTTGTTTAGCTTCAAGGTTCTTCAGTGCAGGATAAACAATCCACCTAATCAGCTTTAACATTCTTATCTAAGTTAACATCATGAAGCAGCACAAAGTTCATCTTGCTCTGTGAAGCTGAAAACACAAGTTCTGAATATGGAACAGAAATCAGGAGGCCATCAAAATGGTGGACAACTCAAAATGGTGGCATAGTCAGCCTGTTTCAGGTTTATTCAATGCGATATTACAGTGTGATGTGAATGTGCTTAGGCCAACATTTACTATCAGGATGTATTATAGAAAATAAATGTTCACAGGCCGGCTTGCACCTGCTGGTCCCCCTTATAGGCTCTTGACTTGTTGGGCAGGCAATCGGCTCGTGAGTAATAGTAAAATCTGAAAGGCCTCCTACCATCACAACCCCCAAACATGTTTACTGTGTAGAAATCCCACAAAGCAGTCATATTGCCTACACTCCATTTCCAACACCTCGGGACCCCTTAGTGTAAGTGTATTTCGTGAAACATCAGCAGAACTAACCATATCCTCACAGCAACCACAAACACCTTAGGCACCTGCCCAAATTGCAGAGGTCCATGTTCCCTTGACTCTGGATAAAGGTTGAATGGCTCTTACTGCAAGTCCTCAGTGCACATCTTATGTGTTGACTTTAACAGTTCAGAGACAAGAGCAGTATTTTGGCACATGCACAATGACAAATCTAGCTAGCTTATCGATGCTGGGCCATATCAAATGACATCATTTACAGGAATGGTGGCTACGTCTGCATCAGCGCAACTATGCCCAGCAAATGCTCAGATGTATGCTTGCACTTCCATGTAAAGTCAGCCTGGAACTGGAAGGTTGTCTATCTTGCCAATACTGTCAGAATCCACCCAAGGTATTTTAGCAGCCAGGTAAACTATGATCCAGTTCCCTCTGAGTCAGAATTATCTAAAAACACAACTGGTGAATGCCAAACTGGCAATAATGTAGGCAGTCGATCTTCTGCCAAAAGACTGTGGTAAAAACAAAGGTTTTGGGGGGCTGACTGCTGGTCTAGATGCCTTTCAACTCATTCCCAGCTGGTATAACCTTTTGATGTAAGGCCATACATGAGTTGTATGATTCAGTAGTTATTGACATGTGAAAGGCTGTCGGAAGCAACTAGTGAGAGACAGTGTTTGAGACGTGTCTCTTGGTGCTGGTGCGGCTTGACAGTCCTATGTTTGTTTTGCTGACACTGATTGTAGACAATGGGTCCTTTCCTCTTGCATTTCCTATTTCCGCGTACTGATTGCCAGGGACGGTGGAGCTCTGGAACGTGGGCTGTGGTTGAGGGTCAAGGGCTGCGTCAAGGGCTGCGGACTGCCACTGAGTGCTGTAGGCCAGCCACTGATAGCCACAGAGAGCTGATATGGCAGTTTCCCTGACGCCCCCTCATGCTGCATGGAACATACACCATTGCTAGATTTTGATCTTGCCCGGTAGGTTTTGATTCCGATTCTGCTGAATTATGCGCAGCGTCTTTAGCTCGTTATGGCATACCATTGCCTAAACGGTAAGCGCATTGTAGGCTGCGGAGCCTCCGGTTGCTTTGAGGGTTATTAGGTTACAAAGCAGCCAAATTATACCCGATGATTGAGTGGGTATGATGACAGTGTAAGCAAAACACTGCAGGAAATTTGGTGGGCTGGCTTCAGCCCTGAAGTGTTCTGTGTTATACGGTGGAGAGTGAATAGCTCTATATTTGCCAAAGGGCGAACTCAGGAGACTGTGGAAACTGATATTGTCCTTTGATCTTGTCCTTCGCCTAAGGGGTATATCTCCACCTAGAAGATTGGTTTGAGAAGGCGGTTTTTCAGCTTCTAGTAAAACTGAGTCACAACCCTCAGTAAAAGTGGGGAGAGGAAAGTTGTGGGCAGCAGATTTTCTGAAATAAGAAAATGCCCCCAAAAAGAAGACTGGTGCAGAATAATTATAATCTGCACAAGAGTAGTGCTAAAACATCTACTGACAGAACTACAAAAGCAGGAGTAAAAAATAAAGTAAAACAGCACACACCTACCAGCAAAGGGACTATTCCTACTTCCTTTCCACCAAACTTGTCAGTGGAGGTGATTCCAACTACTCCTGAGAAGGATGTAGAGAATAACTCGAGTGCTAGTAATGCACAAGACATTTCTGCGGAACTGTTGATTGATATCAACTCCCTGATGGAGTTATGTCTATCAGTCCAAAGGTCTATGACTCCCGCTCCATTCAATTCTATTACAGAGAAAGAAAAAGGAGCGACAGTGAAAGAAGCCCTTCAATCAACTACTTCTCCAGCGAGACTTTCCATGTCACCCAATTTAAGAATACACTCGGATACTCTAGAACCAGAGCCTAATATAGGCTCTTTTTCCAGTACGAACACCCTGGCTGAAATACAATCCTCAATTGCTTCTTTGCAGTTCACATTAAAAATTCTTCTCAAAATGTGTGGCCGGATTCTAGAAAATATAATCAACCTCTCCACCTTGAATGTTGGGGATGAAGGTGTGATTGAGGACACAGAACATAATTTATCTGAGGCTATGCGGTTGATGAAAGAAACTGCTCCTACTTCGGAAATAGACTTAAATATGTATCTAATAACTCTGAGGTCTATTTCTCATGGAAGCAACAGAGATTAGCCAGAAGAGTAAGAATGAAGAAAAGGCAATCTAATGCGGCTCTGTCACCTTCAGTACCTGCTCCAGCAATTAAAAACATGAAAAAACCAAGGAAAAATGCTGCCAGGGCGAGGAAGAGAAATTCAGAAAGAGAAGGCTGCCTCACCAGCAGGCTTATTTCTGATAAAGATAAAGCTCAACCAGTGGTATAGGAAGTACCCAGTGTATCGACAACTTTGGCAATTGAACAACCTGTAGGAAATATATCATCCACTCCGAACAGTATAAAACAAATCTCTTATCTAGAGACGGCAGGGATGTCAGTAAACAAGAACAAAGTGCTGCACCCAGTAGCAATTTGCAATCGTACCTGTCTGATTAAGAATCTCTACCAGAATAATAAACAAGATTGGCTATCACAGACAGAATTATCACATCTGATGACTTTGAGTACATCGAGCCATTAAAAGTAAAAAAACGGAAGTATCGGCAGTTTACTGTAAATTCCTGGCTACCACAAATTTGCTGCGTATATATAAAGCAAATCTCTTTCAGGGCTGACATAGAAATTGATGCATATCTGGGAAAAGAAGATCTGGAATGCCCAAAGAAAGTGCTGGTGGAACAAAAGAACAAGATCAACATTACACAGCTTCCCCCCAGCAACGTGGTACAAACGGCTGACGTACAGAATATCTTAAAATGGCTAGCGGAATCTCTGACAATCGTTTTGAAAAAAGACTGAGGAAGTTTGATTCTGTCCTGGAACAGCAGGGGTTTTAGCCACCTATTTAATCAGAAGGGTTTGTTATCTTTTATAAGCAAGTTTACATGTATATGCTTGCAGGAAGTTTAGCTGACTACCCCTATTGTATTAAATGGATATACTGTGTATCAATCCCTCGCTAAGAAAGGTGAACGGGGAAGACCCTTTGGGGGTCTGATTGTAGGCATACAGCATGATCTTAAATTATTCCGCATCGCAACTAAATCAGAGGAATTTGTGATTGTGATTGAACTGCTGCTGTATATGGATAATAAGGCTGAGAATGTGCTACTGATAAATCTCTATAATCCCCCTGGGGGAATTCAAACTGAAACTATTCAAGACACCCTGCATGATATTATGATCAAGTGGACTTTGAAGTAGGGAAATAGATCTGTAATTATAATGCGGGATTTTAATTGCCATATGTCTGGGGGCAAGGCTCATAAAAGTAACGCATACCTAAGATCTACTTGTACAATGTCCCATAGGAAAATGGGCTCAGAAGTTCAGTACTGGTTGTGCTTTCTTGAACTTTAGGACATGGAAAAGATTAATGGTAGAACAACTAGTGATTGTCCAGGTCATTTTACTTGGGAAGGTGTGGAACAAAGAGTACGTTGGACTATATTTCTGTCACAGAATAGATTGCTGGCTGGGTGGAGGACTTGAAGGTGGTTAAAAATATATGGAATGATTATGCCTCCCTTGAATTAAGTATAACTGTGGAAGTAGTAAATCATGTAATAAAATCTATGGGGACCTAAGAGTCAACCATGCTGGAACACGTATTGCATGGTCTGAGAAAAATGTAGTTAAAGTGGTTGCCTCCTTGTCAGCAGATGGTTACGGGGATACTAAAGCATTTCAAGTTATGTCAATAGTGGGGATCGAACATTGGATATCTACATTTGTGATATCATTTGGTTCAGCTGGGTGGGCAGTAGTAGATCCCACAAAGAGAAATCCTTGTGAGCGGAAAGTGCAAAATGCCAAAAGGTGAGAGCTGACATTAGGAAGGCAAAGAAAACTTCCCTTGCAATCAAATGCTTTGTTTCTACATGTAAAACACTTAAGGGAAAGTATTGGTCCTGGTTAAAACAAAAAAAACCATCAAAATAAATTAAACCAATGGCAAAAAACTATAAGGTTATTATGTACCAAGAACCCTCGGAACATCTGGGCCTTATTAGGAGAAGTGAGAGGACATAGGACCAACTTAATTCTGAATACTATTGGCTCCCATAGATGGGAAAGTTTCCTGAAAGAACATAATATGTTGACTAATGATAAGGAAAAGATGGTTGCTAATAATTTTCCCCCTGGGCAGCCATTTAATGTAACGGTTGCTGTGCTGGTCAAGAAGATAAATAAGTCAAAATCTTCTAGGGCACCCGGCCCTAATGGTCTGGCCAATATTACACTGACATGTAACCCTGGTTTTTGGGCCAAAGTATTTCAAATTCTCTTCGAGAAAATTCTTGCAGAAGGGAGAATACCCCCGTCCTGGCAAACGGCCACACTCATCCCAGTACATAAGAAAGGTGACAAGAGCGACCCTAGCAATTATGGATTGCTTTCGATGCTCGATTGCACAGGTAAACATTTTGCGGGTCTAATTTTGGATAAATTACAAGAATGGGCTGAGAAGGAACAGATATTTAATTGTTTTCAAAGTGGCTTTCAGAGGCGCTATTCCACAGTAGATAACATGATTATTCTCAACACCTTGCGTACAGCGGCCAGGAAAAAGGGGAGTTCTCCCTTGTATGTGTTATACGTAGATTTTAAAGCAGCTTTTGATTTGGCTCGCAGAGATATTCTGTGGAACAAACTAGAAGTACTTGGCTGCCCTAAAGGTCTGATATACTATCTGAGGCTCCTCCACCAGAACAGTTTCTATCAAATTGGACCTGCAAGGCAAAATGAGACGCCCAAATTGCACAAAATAGAGGTGTTAAGCAAGGTTGTGTGAAGGCCCCGACTCTTTATAATTTGTTTACACATGATTTACCTGCAGCCATTGGAAATGCATATAATTGTTCCCTGAAAATTGGTGATAAGCATTGTTCAGTCCTGGCGTATGCAGCCGACTTAGTGTTACTCGATCATACAATTAGTGCCCTGCTGAGATCTGCAGAAGCCTTTCGACTCTACGCCAACAACAATGGACTAAGAATAAATCTACAGAAAACCCAATTGAGGTTATTCACAAACAAAAAGGTTGCATGTAGCATCATAAAAATACAAAATCTGGACATTGTATATACCCCAGATTATAGATACCTGTTTATTAGATTGAAACACATGGGGACTATCTCCAGTGTAAGCAAAGTTGAAAGATGAAGGCCACCCAAATTACCTTTTTAGTATACTGCTTTACTATTACACATGGCGGCTTCACTATTTGGGCTGCGCGCTTGTTATATCAACAGGTTCTAGTCCCGATAATGATTTATGGTCTTGAAGCCCAACATAATATGGATCTAAATTGGTTGCAGGTTGTGGAAGGCAAATATTGGAGAAAGATATTGGGCCTCCCAACCTGCATACCGATGGCCATAATTAGGCTTCAATTAGGATTGACCGCGTTAAAATCTCAAGTACTTAAAAAAAGGGCTGAATTATATCTACTGATGCTTAGTAGATCAGGTAATCCACTAATTGAAACTCTGAGGAATGAATCAGTTAAACAATCTGGGAATCTTCTCCTAAAAATTAAGGCTGAATTATATCTGAAAGAAATTAGCTGGAATATTCGAGATGAGGTGTTTACTCAAAGATCTAGAATCGCTCTCGCTAGAAAAGCGGGCCTTTGGGACTGGATTGAAAATTATGCACACTTGGAACATCTTAAGAATTATCATTTTGTCAGGTATATTTTATACTCATTTAACAAAACACAGTTTTATCTTAACCTGTGCCCTGCAGTAAGATTAAGGCATTTTATCCTGTTACTGAGGCTGAACTATTTGCCGGTTTTGGCCGCCACAGGAATAATTAATCAGATACCCTATGCAGAAAGTTACTGCCATCTATACAAGAACAAGTCAATTGTATAAACAGGGAAACATGTGCCTACAAACGGCCCTAAGTTAGCCAGAACATATCTGACCCAATATGGCAGATATATACATAGCTTTGATTCTATAGCAGAACCATCTTTTTGGGGGAGAACTATCAATACAACAAATAGTCGGCTTGTGATCGCAATGTATAATGTTTGGTTAATTATAGAAAGTTTATTGGGTATCTCTATCTGAAATAGCTGTATGTTGCTCTTGAGATGCCAACTTTTCTTTGTTCTCTGTTTGGGTCTGCTGCCCTTCTTGAAACTACTTAATTAGTGACAGAGGGAAGGAGTACGTTTGTACCTTTGCTGTACCATGGAGGGTTTGTATGTAGTAATTGTGCCACTCTAAGAAATAGTATCTTATTAGTTTAGTTCATTATTTTATTCTTATTTTATTTTATTTCATTGTATTTTTCTTAATGAGGTGGAATATTAGATTTTTACGTGGTATTGAGAAACTAAGATATTAGTATGTTCTACGTATATGTTTACTCCGTAAGTTTTATTTTTAGTATGTAAATGTATATTTTATGTGTAAAGTTTGTTTTATAAACTGTATCACACTAAAGATAAATAAATAAAGTAGGAAAGTCTACTTCATCCTGGGGGGCGAGCTGTCCAAGCTCTGACTGCATCACACTGGGTCACATCCCCCTCTAGTGGTGAGCAAGAGCAGTTGCATGCCATGGCTTGGATAGCAGGAGTCACGCGGGAACAGGCATCTAGGATAAAGTGCAGCAAGTGGTGACAAGAGTGGCTGTGCCACGTACAGCTAGCCTCCTGTGACTCTGCTGCAGCCCTTCCGTGGCTTCCTGCAGGCAACAGAAAGGCACTGATGCTGTATCTCAAAGCGCTTTATATAGGCGCTGTAGTTGGCTCTTTGATACATTCTAAAATTGACTAAGGTAACTCCTTACACTTAGACATTCCAAAATATCAAATTTAAAAAATGCAAAATAAAATACAAAATGCTGCCACTCACCTCATCTTTCAGCTTTTTAAACGGGATTTTATAACCACCTACCATAAGTCTCTTCCCTGGATTCCAGCATCAAAGGATTCAGTTTAAGCTGTTGTGTTTAACGTTTAAATGCCTACATGGGATGGTACCTGTTCATCTACACTATGATCACAAGTTAAAAATCTACCATTGGTGCCGAAATCGAGGTTTTCACCTAGAGGCGACCGCTGATTTGCAGCGGCTTCTCCCAGACAATGGAATCCTTTACCACAAGGCATCCATAAGATAGCATTTGCCACTTTTGGAAAGAACTGAAAACCTATCGTTTCTGTTTATCTTTATTCTGGAGAAAGGTTATAATAGAGTTCAGTGCAAAGCGCCTTGATGCAGTTAATTCTGCCTGTGCTGCTTTCAAAATTACAAAACATAATGAAAACCACAATCACAAAAATGACAAATCTCAAGCTCACTTTTATATCTAAGAACTTCCTCAAATCTCTGCAAGCGTTCCTGCCTCTCACATGGTTTTCTTGGCTGATGGTCGGCATTACGTCACACGCATTACGCGTTAAGCCATGAATAGGCTTACGTTGTTACATTTCATCTAAGTTAAGTGGACACTACCATGGACATGCTATTTATATATTAGGGTAATTGATGATGTTGTTAATTTAGACTGAAGAGCGGTCAAAACTGGACCGGTGTTTTGATCGATTAAAGTGAAATCTGTTGGCACTGAGATAAAGGATTTACTGATGAGAGTCTGAATGATGTTGTTGGTGAATTGAAATTACATTACATATCCAGTTAATATGTTTAAAATCTTCTGACACAGGGCGTTAGTAAAGATGTCTTCTTACACCACCTTTCCCTCCATTTTTATGGACCCCCAAACTTTTTGCTTATTTTATAATCTGCCCTGAGCTTTTTACAGTGCAGTTAGCCTTCAGCCTCACTACACTGTATTTTGCTCATTTGTCATTGGGAAACCATCATGCCCTTCAGGCTGTCAGTACTAGGAAACATTTTACAATACAGTACAATGGGGTACACATTTTGTTCTGTCCTAGAGTAACATGCTGAGGATTACAGTTACTTTAGGTGTGCCTAAGGGACATGCTGGTGGCAGCAGGTACTGTTTGCTATTTTTTAGCGTTTTTATATTTAGCCGTACCACATTTATCACATTTGGCTACCTACTGTGGCTAATGTTCAAACATGGCCATGCCACGAGGTTTCTGGTTTGTCCCTTAGCCATCTTATCACTAGCCCTTCTTCCTGACCTGTGAGGACAGGAAAATCCTTGTATGGACTTCCAGTGCCTGGGAAATCTGAGGCTTTGGGGCAGGCTACTGCAGGGCTATATGTGTTTACTGCAAAGGAGTGGGTTGGGACTATCTGCTCCCAATCCATAAACTGGTTTCAGTGTGTGCGAATGGTATGCATGGGTTGTGCCATCAGTGGTCCTTATTGGACCACTGCTGGGGAGTGTGTGTGGGCCAGATCTTAGATAGCCTGGTGGGAGTTTCGGCTCTTACCTGCTTTTTGGATATGAAGAGGACCCCTGAACCTGTTCCAGAGAGGTCCTGGAGGAAACCTGAAGGAGACAAGTATCCTGTCCACCTACAAGACGTGTAAACAGACCATGGACCCATTGGAAGAAGGGCTGGCAACCGACTTCTGCTGCTGTCCTGGAAGAGCCTGTCTTGTAGGTGATCTCCAGAAGTCACGAGAGGGAGTTTCAAGCCTTGGAGTGGAGGGACCATCCAATCCCGATGTGTTGCAAAGAAGAGCCTTTGGAAGGTCCTTGAGTAAATCTGGGGCTAACCAGCTCAGAGTGTGGGCTACGGTGCTACAGACATTGTCATTGTGCATTGAGGCCTGGAACTTTGGGTATCCACAGCTTGGGCCACTGGAGTTCCCCTTACCGAATTTTGTGGTTCCAATAGAAAGGGTATCCAAGATAGTAGTTGAAGTCCGACCGCAACAGCTGTGGCCCCCCGCGTCACTGTGAATAGGTGCCTGTCATCCAAAACAGCTTTCCTGCATCCGGTCTTGTGCTGAGAGGGGCTCTGCATCCAGTTCTTCTGCATTCTCCATCCTGAAGGCCTTGCACCAGCATTTGTTGCCGATCGGAGAAGTACTCAAAACTGCCACTCCTGGGCAATGAGGACCGGAGCTGATGGCGGAAAAAGTGACCTTGGACCCCTTTATGAAAGACTGCCAAGTCCTAAGAAGAATTGCAGTATGGGGTGTGATCTGTAACAGTACTTACCTGAACCCCATAACTCCATTTTAAAAGTTTGGTAACTTTTGAATAGTTTTCTAACAGTTTGGCATTGCCACTGCTTGCTCGTGCAAGCATTCCGAAAGTGGGAGACACTTTTATTCACTAGAGCAACTTGTCCTTTACCCCTTGGAGCTCTTCATTTGACCTCAGAAGCCTTCCACAAACATTTTGCCATCTTACAAATCTATGTGGAACTTTGGTTAACTTTTGGGCACAAGGCCCAATACATCTTAGGGTGGACTTTTAAAGATAGTGTTGTATCTCTGTGGATCTGTAGTGCTGCATACTATTACTTACCTTCCTTTGCAGGGGTCTGTTATGTAGTTTTCCCTACTCCAGTGATTGTATGTATGTGCCATTTATTTCGTTTCTGTGATACCATTAAATGCTAGTAGTCATTATGGCCATAAATAAATAAGTATTTGTATTACTGTTTGTCTAAGTGTGTTCCTTGACTTTTCACTGTGTGTTCTCTTTGAGGGCCCTTTGCCAGGCTCACCCTTCCTGAGACTTGGCATTGCCCACTCGGCTAGCTACCTTGAACTGGTTTGGCTGCAGCTCACAGAGTTGTCCCTGTCACTAAACTAGGTTGGCCCCCTATACATAGTATAGAAATTCCGTCCTAACACATACCCTGGGAAGATCTATGTTGGGCATGACTTTAAGGCATTATGTGTTATAGAATGATTATAAGACAGTATTTTGGGAGATTTGTTTTGTGAATTTTAGGCAAGTATATGGGACTGGATCCATTTCCCAACCAAATAGGTCAGAATTGTGGTAATAACGTAACATGTGACATCACACATGTGACTTCACATGCGTGAAGTACTAAACCACCCATACATAGGAGCAGATGCACATGTGGATGTAGCTGTCAAGAAATTCCAGTATTACTTGAGAGTTCTGAGGCAAATAGAACCTTATATGACACGCACGAATTGTGAAACATTGGTCAGGGCCATCACCATGCCCAGATTAGACACCCTCCTAAGCGGTGCCAGGAAAGAGTGCATCCACAAGCTCCAGATGATACAGAATGAGGTGGTCAGGATTGTTAGCAATACTCTGAGAAGAGAGCATATCTCCAGCGCTAGAAAAGAATTGTGCTGGTAGCCAGTGGCAGCAAGAGTACGTTCTAAGATACCTTGACCCACCAGTGCCTATATGGGGATGCACCATCCTATCTCAAAAATAGTGTCAAACAATATCAACCATACAAATGCCTGCACTCAAGCAATGCCCATTGCTTAGTCATCTCTAGAGCTAAACGAGGAAAGGGAAGTGGTTGGTCTTTTACCCCCATGCAGCTCAGGCTTGGAACCTCTTGCCTACCGGCCTGCCCCACGACACAAATCTGCTGATGTTTCAAAAACGCCACACAACTATACTATTTGAGTAAAAGGTCTTTTTCACTGACTTGATCCCTATGTCATATCTCGTTCCCCTGAAATGTCCCTGTGTTGATGTGCGCCCATGTTGCCTGATGGCTTTGGAGCATGACAAATAAATAAATAAAATACGTGAGGCCATCTTGACATTATTTAAACAGTAACGAGAGCACCACACCCTTCACTGTGTTTGCTCGGCACGGAAGATGGGCGACTCTTGAAGACTCGGTTTGCGGTAAGTGGGACATGGTAATGTTAGGGGCACATTCAGGGTATAACTGTATGATATGGTTGATACTCGTTAAGAAATGTTTTGGTAACAGTATTGACAGGAGCAAAATAAGTATTTAGAAGGTTGATTGGATCAGAAAAGGAAAGACTCACAGGATAGTCTTAATTGATGAGAAAATCAATGGGTGAGATAATTTGCCTCTTATTTTGGTGCGACGAGAGAGAGGAAGTTTGGAGGGGGGATACCAGATCAAGCAATTATATGTAAAACACATTCTTTCCAGGTTGATTGAGATATCATTCTAAGAATAAGGAAACCAAGAGACACTGCATTGAGGTTAGTTGGGCAATAACTCTCAACAACACAAATAAGATTAGGAAATCAATGTTTAAAGGAAATATTATAAATAAGCTTTTTTATCAATTGCTTTAGGAAGACAGATCAGGAGATCTCCCGAAGAAGGATGATTAGTCTGAAATGTTTTACTCAGATAAGAGTGTGTCCAGTGTGTCATAAATGTTATTGGACACATTTCTTGTATTTTGGACCCAATATTCTATGGTAGCCAGTAAATCATACCCAGAGTCACCTGAAATAGAAGTCATTGACAATAAACTATTGAAAGATTGATGTGATACGGTAGAGTGCGCCCGACAACATAATTACTATTGGTTCCAAATCGGCCAATGGGTTCCCTGATCCCAGCTAAGCTTATGCCAGAAGTTTAACTCTACAACCTCTCCTCCAGATTCACCCAAATCCATGTGTTGATCCTGCAGAGATTCATGGGCGGCTCTCATGGAGATTCAGCCCGGCTTATTGATAAAATACTTTGAGAATACCCCAAAAATACAGTGCAAATTGAATTGCTTTTATACGACGGGTTCCCTTCAAAGTATATGTGAGTGTTGCTCAAATCATACAGGTTGTAAATATTCCATGGCACTCCTTATATTATGTTGCCGAAGGTGTTATGCCGCCAGTGCTGCTGCGCAAATTCACAATGCTGCCCTCATAAATGCCAGAATTCAGGGCAATGTTTCAGTTTGTTACTTTCCAAATTCCCCCTCTGACACTTATCATTTGGCCTAGAAAATGTACCGCGCCATCCTCACTGTGCCTCCAAAATTGCCCTGCCCATTTCAGCGGTATTATCCCAGTTTCACGCAGCCCCAGGGAAGCACCCCATTGTGCCACGTCATATCCCCAAGAAATGTACATTGACAGGCGCATGCTGCCTTCAAGAATGATTGTGTGTCTTGCGCCTAGACAATTTCCATTTCAGTTACTTATGGTCTGAAGGAAATTGCTCCATGCCAGTTGACATCACGCCCACAAATGGCTTTCCTGTTTTATTAGTGCCAATCCAGTTTCACATTGCCCCAGTTAGGCATGTTTTCAGGCCACGTAATTGCCTCCAGAAAAGTACAATGCTATTACACTCTTTATTCACAATAAATTGTCATGTCACGTTCTCATATCTCCCCAAAAAATGTATTACACATTATCTTCAGAAATGTGACCTACACAAATCTCACAATGGAGCATTAATGTGTCACGTCAATTATTTTCAAATATTGTGACGTATATCTGTCAACCGGAGTTTTATTGCGAAACCTCTGGTTGACAGATATACGTCATCATATTTGAAAATAATTGACGTGACACATTAATGCTCCATAGGAAATTATCGGCCAGCTCCAAATTACCTCTAGAATGTTGACTCGTGGCCAGGTAGCTTCAACACATGCCATGGGTGCCTTAGGGGCTTGCCTAATCCCTTTGACCTCTTTCCCCATGCATGCATATGTACAACACGTGGCCTAGACCTGCTGGAACTTCAAGTCCGGGTTCTCCACCACTCAATCCCACAGATAAACACACACGCGCAAGAAAACCACACACACACACCCACCCACACACACACACACACACACTCACACTCACACACACAGACTAAGCTCACACACACAAACACACACACACACACTCACATTCACACTCACACACACAGACTAAGCTCACACACACAAACACACACACACACACTCACATTCACACTCACACACATAGACTAAGCTCAAACACACTCACACACACACACACACACACACACACACACACAGACTAAGCTCACACACACACACACACACAGGCTAAGATCACACACACACACACACACACACACACAGACTAAGCTCACGCACACACACGCACACACACACACACACACACACTAAGCTCACACACAGGCACAAAATACATACCTGCGCCTTCTGTCACAGGCTACTACTCCCATCAGCTGCCTTTGCACATCTCCTGCTGTGGTGACAAGCCACACCGTACTGTGTAATTCCCTGCTTCTAACCGAGTATTTGCTTGTGCGTTGATGATCGGGGTGTCTGCGAACATCAGTGAGAGGGGGATTAAAAGGACCACCTTGTGCCAACTTCAAGGCTATGGGAAGATAACGTCACTATCTCTTGTCTCCTTTGCAGTATAGGTTGACTGCGCATGCACCAGTGGTGGTTTGTACATTCAAAGACAAACAATGGAATTCGCTCTCTACTATTTAAATTACAGAAGGGAGCAAAAGAGTCCGAGGTTGACAGTCTCTCTCTAATGCAAATTAAGTGGCCGAGTGCTGTGACGAACCATGGAGAGACTTCCTGGGTCAAGTGGCCCTGCAACTTACTTCAGAGTGAAAGCCCATCCAAAGTCCAACATGCAATCCCCCACCGAAGAATTATCAAATTAAAATATATTGGACTCTCTTTACTGACCAATACACTTTTGCCAAATCATTTGTAATGCCAAAGCGTGTCATGCAGAGCAAAATAACAAAAGATATACACTTCTGCATCCATTGTGTTCTCGTGCACTGTGTCATTTCAAGTTATTCCTATGTAATAGGTACACAGATGGGTTGGTGTCAATGTTTATGTTTTATTTTATTTATTTTTTGTTTCCTTATTCATGCCCAAAACTGTGTTGCTGACACGTGTTTCACATGCCTGCACTTTTTCAAGGCATATACATCTGAATTCATGACAACAAAATTCGTGTTCAGACTGTACATATGCATGCATGGGGAAAGAGGTCAAAAGGATTAGGCAAGCCCCTAAGGCACCCATGGGATGTGTTGAAGCTACCTGGCCACGAGTCAACATTCTAGGCTAAAAAATGCATTCCTCATAAAAGTAAACAATGTCAAAGCTTACTTTGTTTTCTTTCTTTACTGACCCTCTTCCCTTCTACTTGAGAATTGATATAGTCATGTATTTACAGTTATACAGCCTGCTGTGTGATAACCCAGAGACCTTCCCGTGTCTCACAAAGCAAGGTTCTGCTGAAGAAGCGCATACGTCAGTTTTTTAATCATTAAGTCCACCGATAGATTGCTTCCATGCATGGGTATACGTCCATTCTCTACCTCACTGAGCAGCGTTTAGTACCCTAGTGGGTACATGCAAACTCCGTGTGCAAAGTAGTGGGCAGTCTCATCCTTATTGCATGGCTTATTGTGTTTTATCGCTTTATTGTGTCATTTGCTTTGCTTACTATATTGCTTACTATTTGTCAGTAGTGTGTTAGTTTGTAAAGTACTTGTTCAAGTCATTGCATTCCCGACTGCCTAATTTCTGTATTATGTGTCATATGGGGTGCTAATATTAATGCCTGTTGTCTGCTCCTCCCACTTCACCTCATTGGCTTACCTACTTGCAGTATCACCCATATTTAAGACACATATTCCCCATTCCAATCCCACAAAGGTACTTGAGGCAAGCTTAAGCTTAGTACAATGGGAGAATAGCCGCATTGTTTGCATCATTCAGATAAGCTCTCTTTGAGCGTGCCTCCCGTCTGCTGCCATTCATGTTTGGAGAGCAACGCACTGTTTGAATCCGTCCATTCATCGCACGTGGGTGTCTAAGTAGCTTTAACTTTTCCGTCTTCTCTTTCTATGAATAGTGCACGAATGAAATATAACCGTTCTTGATGCACCACTGAGTAGGTGCTACATTGGAAACCGTATTTATACATCTACTATATTCATTCTGTAAATATTGTGTTTCAACATTGAACATGATATATTGTTTCTGCAAATGTCTCCTATGTTAATGTCTTTACTGAAGTAGCAGATTGGCAAATCTACATGCCTCCCCTAATTTAGTTGCTTCCATGACCGTGGAAGCACTCGATGAGTTGTAATCCTCTTCAGATGTGTGATTAGGTATCTTCCCGTTAAGTGTGAGCATGGAACATAGGATAACAATGCAATAAACAAACCAGGAGATTAATATGGATCCATGCAGACCCCATCACCACCATTTAAAGCAGGAACCAAGAGAAGGAAAATAGCACGATGTACCACCCTCTGAGGGTCCACCTATGCTGTCCCATCATGCATTGGGCAGGGTAGCTGAGGGCGTGCATTTGGTCCCTCTACAGCCCAGCCAACGGATGGCATACAGCAGGTCTCTTTGCAGCCAGTTGCTGGCATGCAACAGGTCGCTTTACAGATAGCCAAGGACATGCAGCAGGCCCTGAACAGCTCAGCAAGTTGATGGCATACAGCGCACCCTTTTACAGCTAGTCGAGCACATGCACTGGGTGTCTTTACAGCTAGCCAAGGCCATCCAACCGGTTCCTTTACAGCTTGCTGAAGGCATACAGCAAGTCCCTTTACAGCTAGATGAGAACATTGTTGAGGTCCCTTTATAGCTTTCTAAGAAGATGCCACAAGTCCCTTGATAACTACCTAAGAACATGCAACAGGTCCCTTGCTAGCTAGCTAAGGGCATGCAACAAGTGTCTTTATAGCTAGATGAAGGGATGAAGGCATACAACAGTGCCCTTTACAGCTAGATGAGAACATTGAACTGGTCCCTTTTTAGCTTTCTAAGAGCATGCAACTGTCCCTTTATGGCAATCTAAGAGCATGCAACAGGTCCCTTTATAGCTATCTAAGAGCATGCAACAGTCCCTTTATAGCTATCTAAGAGCATGCAACAGGTCCCTTTATAGATATCTAAGAGCATGCAACAGTCCCTTCATAGCAATATAGGAGCATGCAGTAGGTCCCTTTATAGCTATCTAAGATCATGCGACAGGTCCCTTTATAGCTATCTAAGAGCATGCAACAGGTCCCTTTATAGCTATCTAAGAGCATGCGACAGGTGCCTTTATAGCTATCTAAGAACATGCAACAGGTCCCTTTATAGCAATCTAAGAGCATGCAACAGGTCCCTTTATAGCTATCTAAGAACATGCAACAGGTCCCTTTATAGCAATATAAGAGCATGCAACAGGTCCCTTTATAGCTATCTAAGAGAATGCAGCAGGTCCCTTTATAGATATCTAAGAGAATGCAACAGGTCCCTTTATAGCTATCTAAGAGCATGCAACAGGTCCCTTTATAGCTATCTAAGAACATGCAACAGGTCCCTTTATAGCAATCTAAGAGCATGCAACAGGTCCCTTTATAGCTATCTAAGAACATGCAACATGTCCCTTTATAGCAATCTAAGAGAATGCAACAGGTCCCTTTATAGACATCTAAGAGCATGCAACAGTCCCTTTATAGCAAAATAGGAGCATGCAACAGTCCCTTTATAGCAATATAAGAGCATGCAGCAGGTCCCTTTATAGCTATCTAAGAACATGCAACAGGTCCGTTTATAGCTATCTAAGAGAATGCAACAGGTCCCTTTATAGATATCTAAGAGAATGCAACAGGTCCCTTTATAGCAATCTAAGAGAATGCAACAGGTCCCTTTATAGCAATATAAGAGCATGCAACAGGTCCCTTTATAGCAATCTAAGAAAATGCAACAGGTCCCTTTATAGACATCTAAGAGCATGCAACAGTCCCTTTATAGCAATATAAGAGCATGCAACAGTCCCTTTATAGCAATATAAGAGCATGCAACAGGTCCCTTTATAGCTATCTAAGAACATGCAACAGGTCCCTTTATAGCAATCTAAGAGAAAGCAACAGGTCCCTTTATAGACATCTAAGAGCATGCAACAGTCCCTTTATAGCCATATAAGAGCATGCAACAGTCCCTTTATAGCAATATAAGAGCATGCAACAGGTCCCTTTATAGCTATCTAAGAACATGCAACAGGTCCCTTTATAGCAATCTAAGATAATGCAACAGGTCCCTTTATAGACATCTAAGAGCATGCAACAGTCCCTTTATAGCAATATAAGAGCATGCAACAGTCCCTTTATAGCAATATAAGAGCATGCAACAGGTCCCTTTATAGCTATCTAAGAACATGCAACAGGTCCCTTTATAACTATCTAAGAACATGCAACAGGTCCCTTTATAGACATCTAAGATCATGCAACAGTCCCTTTATAACAATATAAGAGCATGCAACAGTCCCTTTATAGCAATATAAGAGCATGCAACAGGTCCCTTTATAGCTATCTAAGAACATACAACAGGTCCCTTTATAGCAATCTAAGAGAATGCAACAGGTCCCTTTATAGACATCTAAGAGCATGCAACAGTCCCTTTATAGCAATATAAGAGCATGCAACAGTCCCTTTATAGCTATCTAAGAACATGCAACAGGTCCCTTTATAGCAATCTAAGAGAATGCAACAGGTCCCTTTATAGACATCTAAGAGCATGCAACAGTCCCTTTATAGCAATATAAGAGCATGCAACAGTCCCTTTATAGCTATCTAAGAACATGCAACAGGTCCCTTTATAGCTATCTAAGAGCATGCGACAGGTCCCTTTATAGCAATCTAAGAACATGTAACAGGTCCCTTTATAGCAATCTAAGAGAATGCAACAGGTCCCTTTATAGACATCTACAAATCATGCAACAGTCCCTTTATAGCTATCTAAGAGCATGCAACAGTCCCTTTATAGCAATCTAAGAGCATGCCACATGTTCCTTGATAGCTATCTAAGGGCATGCAACAGTTCCCTTTGTAGCTATGTGAGGACATACAACAGATCCCTCTACAACTAGCTGACAGCATACACAACGTTTATTTAGAGCTAGCTGAGGGGATACCACAAGTTCATTTACAGATTGCAGAGGGATTACAACAGGTCACTCTATATCTAGGTGAGGGCAAACAACAGGTCCCTCTACTGTTAGTTGAGGGCTTACAATCCGTCCCTCTAATGTTAGCTGCAAGCTTGCAATACGTCCCTCTGCTGTTAGCTGAGGGCTTACACTCCGTTCCTCTACTGTTAGATGCGGGCATACAATACGTCCCTCAACTGTTAGCTGAGGGCTTACAATAGATGTATCTACAAGTTCCCTTTGCATTATTTCGCATATGTTCAAAATGCCATCTGTCCAGTTTCAGTTTCTGGATGACATCTTCTGCCATAGCCCCACTGGTCTCATCTTTTTGCAAATTCAACATCATTCGATTGCTTCCAAGCCCCCACGTGCCACGACTTAACTCGTGCATCACTCTGCCTCTTGAAAGATTTACCCCAAAAACGACTTCCACCCTGATTACCCATAGCGTTCTTTCGAAGCGCACCTACTTCAACTGTAAGGGTACACCTTGTAATTTGGGCTCTTAACACACCACAACACTTGATCAAATAACACCATCAATCAAACACTGACTGATAGGGAAATGACTGAAGGGATCGATGGCAGGACAATATGGTGTATGGGCCATAGTGGCCAGTTTGATAAACTGCTGAATTGTTCAGCAATTTGAGTGACCACAGGTACTGGCCAAATTTGCTGTATAATGCACCAGCTGACACCAGGAGTCAAGTCCCAAAAATAAAAGTGTGGGGACTCATCAACAAACGCAACGGGGTGTGACGTTGCCAGAAATTAACATATGATGGTGAAATATGTACATTTCAATAAATTGGCTTTGCATAACCAGCCAAATTGTACAGGACAAATGGCATTTGCCTTTCATAAAATCAACACACACACACAACCAAGAAAGGATATTTTCTTCTAATAGAGTTTTTGAAAACGTTAAAAGGTGTGCATGTTTTAATCTCCAAGAACCAATACAAATGTTTCCCTGGAACTTGCAGTACGGAAATGCGATATTTCACCTTGAGCTGTTTGTTATTTTTCATCAGGTTATATAGTGCAGTGGTGAAGTGTCCGGCCTGCAAACCTGAGGACAGCGGTGTGATCCCTGGTCGGCTTTAATTCATAAATTCAAAGAGGAAATCCAATGTTTCTCTTTCAGCTGAGTCCACCATCTGAAAAAAGTGGGTGGACTCCGTCTGACACCAATGTTAAAAAAAAATGCAACCTTCTGGTACTAATTAAAGTTTTTTCTTGACAGTTGGTGAATTGCAGTTGCCAATGCAGACCACTCTTTATTTTGGGCCACCTTGGCTATTTTGTCCCACTCTAATCCTGTACATCATAGCCACTTTAACACATCTTAAATCATTGGTTTTTGTTAAGCACGTTCTCAATATCCACTTTCCTGAAACCATTTGTGTTTGTGCTACTAAACACTGGCATCACGCACAGCATACCTGTTTGAGATGTTAGACATGAAGGCGCTTCCAAACAGATATTTAGAATCTGCTTCCTTGTCAGCTGTTTCCAGTTATGACAGTTTTCTGAACGCAGTGGATACACAAGGGAACGTTTTAAGGTAACATTCCACATCAGACAGTAATTAACAGGTGTTAACGGAATGTTGCAGCCGGTTCAATAGAGTTGAATGGCCACTCTGGTGTGTTGCGAACGGTGGTAGCCACTGCACGACAAATGGCATGGGTTGTTCTTTTGTAATGGATAGCTGTGATATCTAGGTGCATGCGGATACTCACTGACGATAGGTTGCAATTATAAAGTGCAAGCAACATTGAACCAATAGCGGGAGGGTGTAAGATAGATGTGGCGATACATTAAGAGATAATGGAACTAAAAAGGAAGCTAGTGAGCAAAGAGAAGGAAGGATGTCATTTATACGCCTTTCAATTGGTGCAACATATATGAATACAGAGATCTGATTTTTTTAAAAAATGACATTGTTGGTTACAAGTCTGCATGAACATCAACAACAATGCTCCTTGTACAATCACTCGAGGATTAGCGTCTGCTGGAGACACCTGGAACCAAGTTACAGAAATGTTGCGCCACCGCAAGGGCAATGTTGCACGGTATTAGCCCTAGGGCAAAGTTTGTCCTATTTTTTAAAACACTGGCACACACTAAAACACCATTGCACCATGGCATGGGCAGTTTGACATATTAAAAGCACCAGGGCAAAAATTGCCCTAGTGCAAAAAAGATGCATTTGGACTGTATTTTTGCACCAGGGCAAAGTTTATCCTACAGCTAATATGTAATGGTATTAGCACTAGGGGAAACTTTGCCCTGATGCAAAAATACATCAAAAACATATCTTTTTTGTCCTCGGGCATTTAATATGTCAAACTGCACTTGTCATGATGGAGTGGTTTTCTGATATGTCCCAGTCTATTTAAAAATAAGAAAACTTTGCCCTAGTGCTAATACTGTGCAAACCTTGCACTTGCACCGGTGCAAAGTTTTTATAACCTGGTCCCTGAATTGTGTTTGTCGAACAGCTGTATTTCTGATCACTCACCCCATTAGGGCTGTACATGATCACACCCTGCCTGCAGCAAATAGTGATACACATTGTGTTTTTTATTACCTTAAAAGGTGGTCTGCATTTTCATGGATTATGTTATCTGACACAGTTCGGAAAAGCATCTCATCATGCCATTTAGTGAGGTTAGGATACACTCAAATGCATGTTTTTAAGGTGAGCCTTAAGAGGTATTCTTCCAAGTGGAATACAGGGTTAACATTCTCAGATGACCATGCTAAGTAGATCCAGCAGAGAGAATGGTGGAAGTAGCCCATGGGCGATGCTAGGGAGAATTCTCATAAATGAGCCTGAGGTGTGAGCCAGTCTACTGCAGCTATCCACATCGTTGTGCTAAACCAGCAGGAAGTGCTTATTTCTACTGAGATACACCGCGGAGCAGTGAGCGGAGCTGTGAGCCTGAGGTGTGAGCCAGTCTACTGCAGCTATCCACATCGTTGTGCTAAACCAGCTGGAAGTGCTTATTTCTACTGAGATACACCGTGGAGCGGTGAGCGGAGCTGTGAGCCTGAGGTGTGAGCCAGCCTACTGCAGCTATCCACATCGTTGTGCTAAACCAGCAGGAAGTGCTTATTTCTACTGAGATACACCGCAGAGCGGTGAGCGGAGCTGTGAGCCTGAGGTGTGAGCCAGTCTACTGCAGCTATCCACATTGTTGTGCTAAACCAGCAGGAAGTGCTTATTTCTACTGAGATACACCGCGGAGCGGTGAGTGGAGCTGTGAGCCTGAGGTGTGAGCCAATCTACTGCAGTCCGCTGCAGTCCGCTGCGGACGCGAAGCCAAAGCCAAATGGAGCCAGAGGTACGTCCAGAAGCATGTCCTTTGAAAACCTCTAAAGTATTCAAAAGCCCAAAAACACTCCTGAAAGAGTCGCACCCGGAAAAATCGGCATACCCGGAGGGGAAATCCAATCCTGATATGAGGTGGAGGAGGAGCAAGTCCGATCCGACTACTGGGCTGGGGGCCTCCCAAACTGTGCCTCTATCGATTCTAGAATTGTTACACACGAAGCAGCAAAACTCGAAGCCTGCCTTATGCAAGGCACTGAGGAATACTCAAGACGCAGCCATGGCGCCCGAGACGCCAGAGAATACCAAAGCAGGAATGACGACTATACCTGACCCACGAGGACAAGTGGGGGAGCTTGTCGGGGTGGCGGTTTTCCCTGCGGTTCCCCTGCTGCTGCCGTTGCCGCCGCCGCCGACAACGAGACCAGAAAATCAGCTCTCGAGTATCCGGGCGTCGCGGTCAGCGGCCGTCCTCTGCTCATGGGACGTTGACCTGAGTCCAAGGTGTGGGCTCGGAGAGGAGCCCGGTGCGGCGGAAGAGACAGACCAGCAGGATTCATACAGCCAGTTGAGTCACAGTGGAGAGAAAGACCTGAAAGACGCGCAACCTGATGAAAAAAGTGAGTGTCCTGCAACACCTCCCCCCTCCAATCCAGTCTCATCTAAAGAGGTGAGACGGACGGGAGTGAGTAACGCTACTATTGCCAATGGTGACCCAGAAGGGACAAGGGGGATAGCGCTCCAAGAAAAAATATCGGACAAATCAGAAAAAAGAGAAACAGCAAGTCACAGCAAACCCAGTGAGGAGGGGGAAATAAGTCTTGTAGTGGAAGGAATAAGGGCGACTAAACTACCCTTAGTTTCACTAAAGGAAAACTCCATGCCTAATGGGATAGCCATTCGAGCCCAGCTCTACGCATTGGAGCAGGACACCGAAAAAACGGCACAAGGCCTGGGGGAAAACCAGGCTAAGATTGCAAAGCTCTCAAGGGAAGCCAGTGACTGTGTGAGAACACCCGATCATGATAAAGACACGGATTCGGATAATGAAGTCTCTGAGACTGAGAACTCCTTTGAGGGCGAGCCGGATGACTCCAATAAAGAAACAGATGGGGAACAGCTAAAAATGGGCTCTTGCCCTAAAAGAAAAAAACGAGGCAAAGCAAACACCATAGTAAAATCTGGGCCTCAAGGAGCAAAAAAAACAGCGAAAATACGAGCGCAAAAAAATACCACTCTAGGGGATCAAAAAGCGAGAAAATTAAACAAAAAAGGGATGCCAAATTCGTTACTTTCACGCCCGCTTAAAGCCTTTTTCACACTACAACAGAAAAGAAAACAGAGCGCCGATACCGAAGTATCGGACGCAGAGATGTTGGAAATAGCAAACCTAACCCAGCCGGTACAAAAACAGAGAAAAACTGAACCGCTTGTAGCGGCAACAGATAAACAAGTCCGGCCAAATGGATGTGTGCAGGATAAAATCATGGCTATCTCAAATCTAAATAGTGGTATCAAAAAAGTTCAAAAACCAGAAACCTCAGAAATTAGCCAAGTGGGCGAAAAGGACCCCCAAAGAGGCAGGACCGAGATGCCTCAGACTATATCCACGCCTAAAGGGGTTCATCAATTTATAGAGGAGATCTTAGTGTCCGATAATGATCAGGAAGAAGAGCCCTCTCAGGGGGGAGAGTCTTGACTGGGAAGCCAACCGAACGAATCAGATACAGCAAGATAAAGAAGAGCGTTTGGCTTCGACAAAACGCCATTTTTCCCGGAGGGCTGACGCTGCGTCTCCGCCTTTATTGACGAATTCCGGATTTCAAAGAAAACCCCCTAATAACGACAGAAATGTAAGACCAAGAGGGGAACGCCCGGATCTTAACTCTTCAACACCTTCAAGAAGATCTGACAAAAGTCAACAGTCACCAAAAAAGAGACGTCTCAGCGAAATCGCTGTGGCTCTACAAAATGAATCGCCAAATAAAAAACCAGAAATGATTGCCATAATGTCGGCTATGACAATCGTACTGGCTCCTTTCTGCAAGCTGTACGAAACAATTAAAGACAACATACAAGACAATTCAGCAATTCTTTCAAACTTAATGGCTAAATTAGCCAAGATAGAGTCGAATTTACCAGAAAATGCAGACCTCATGCTCAATCAGAAACTTTCGTATGAAAGGAAACTTGAAGCATTGGAAAAAAAGATTGAGAACTTGAAAAATGCGACGGGGACCAAGGTGAGAGAACGATAGACAGATCGCAAATGTGGCCAAATCAGAAAACAACGTGAGAAACCAACTTTGAAGCATTGGAAAAAAAGATCGAAAGGTTGGAAACCTTGATTAAAGGTTTCTCAACCATCCCTACGATCTCCAACGAAGGTGCAGACGAGTCACTGACCCACGCGAATGGAAAAAAGAAAACTGTGCTGATCCTGGCTCAAGACAAACCAGAGGGTAGGCTACAGACTAAAGTACAAAAGACGCATCTCGTAAAAACAGATCTGAGTAAGAAAATAATAAATGAACAAAAGGAAGCCATATCAGCGGATGAAGAAGTCAGCATGGGGCAGAGGCCTAGCGAACCGCTGGCTAGTAAAAAACGACAAGAGTCAAGCACTAAATCAGAGACGTTTGGCCTGACGCGATCACCACGATCAACAGAGGATTTCCTACAATGCACTGACTTAATGAATATCTCTACTCATTCAGATAATGGGTCAGTTAAACTAAAGGATGACAACAAAGAAGTAGGGGCGAAAAAGTACAGAGATCCTGTAGAAACATACACAGCAAAGTCTAAAAATGACAGTGAGAGACCTAGCCAGATGGAAAAGACTGCACCAAGACTGTCTGATGGACAGGGAGCTGTTTTTCAACCAATGCCGGAAAGTGAAAAAATCCAAACGGAGGGGGAGAAATCAAGAAAAAGCCCCCATAAACAGCGATCAAAGTATGAAGGGGAAGACTGTCAAAAAAGTCCACGTAAGCATCGAATGGAAAGAAGAGATGTGGGTAACAGAAAGGTACCCAAAGAAGCGATACGAATTTTCAAGCTGGAGCAAAGGGAACTGGAGAGAAACTTCCATATTTTGAACAGACCAACAATCCTCCAGATAACAAAAAAAATGAAAACTTAGAACAGAGGATCTGGTGCTTGTCGAACCCTATCATAGGGAAAAGAAGGCGAAAGCATTTATACACCTGAAATCAGCTGCGATCGAACATATCGACGAGGCAGTCTATGAGGAATTCCAGCAACTAGGCCTGTCTTTGATGGAATATAAGAGAATTACGGAGTACAAAGAACACGAAGAGGAAAGGACAGAGCAATATAAACGACAAATTCACTACAGATCGAAAACGGAGGATCTATACCGGCAAACCCGAGGGTATAACACTCGAGAAAGCAGGGAGTTGCACAGACAACCATTCTACCAAGGCCGGGGTAAAAGACGGCCCTCAGATAGGAGGGGGAGAGAATATATAAACCAAAGTCACGGCCAATACACCAAAATACACTCTGACTGGATAGAAAACACTGCAAAAAGCAATACAAATGATCAGAGATCGATTAAATACTCCTCCAGATCGGACTGTCTATCGCCCGAAGTGTTCACAAATAGTTCCGACAAACATCGGAAAAATACGGAAGATGAAAGAAAACCGAAAGGCCCATGGAAGTGGCTCATGTCAAATTGGTCGAAAAAGAATGACAAATAGCAACGACCTGGGTTAGCTTGTCGCAGTGACCTTAACAAAACCTGCAACGATAAATGCAACGAGCAACCCGAAATGGCAGCCTTAAAATTGGGCTCATGGAACACGAGAGGCCATATGCACCTCACATCACCGGGAGATGTCGATCTGGGCGCCTATGATATTCTCTGCCTCCAAGAAACCTGGCTCGTCCACCAACCGTTTCTGGACGGGTTCTCCGTGAAGATCTCTCCTGCAGTTAAAGGCCTCATAGGTAGACCGTCATCGGGTTTACTTACAGCTATAAAAACAGGGACAGGACTGAGTGAACCTAAAAACTGGAAACAGTCCTACAAAATGCTTGTCATCCTGACATCCATATCCCAGGGAAAGATCAAAAGGAAAAATGGACATCAAAAGACGCTATTGTAAAGCTATTATAAACTGCTATTGGAACCCGCAGCGAATGTCTACCTAAATATTCTGCAACAACATCGCCGAAACAATTGACCAGCTATATGCAGAATTTGATAAAATCGAGCTCATCATATGCGGCGACATGAACGCCAAATGTTCCGAGGTCTTGGAGTCCATGCCGAGGGTCCATGGGGAAGACATGGATTCTGCTACCGAAAGAGGCATAGCCTTGAATGAAGTTATGAGTAAAGGAAACGTCCAAAATGTAGCGAGGTTATTCCCCTATCAAATCAACTTTCCAACATGGGAACGTAATGAATCAAAAGCAACTTTGGACTACATCTTTATCTCCAATGGCTTCATCCAGGAGCTGTCAGGTTTCGAGGTCAAAAAAACCATCCATAGTGATCACAACCTTCTGTGCTGTTCATGGAGTATCACTACCAGGATATCCAAAACCTACAATTGGACGACAGAGGTAAACCAGCAACAGACTCGCCTGCGGTTAACCGAACGAGACATTGAGAAAATCAGAAATACCTGGGAGGCGAGAGTAAAAGATCAGGCTTGGACCGACAAGAGAGAAAGACCAAACTACCTACCATTATTGCTAGCTTTCCAGGTCAAAGGAGCAGGGAAAGCGAAGGATATGCCCCAGAACAATCACATGTATGATAAGACGGTGGTAGAAAAAAGAAAAATTGTACATCGTTTGCGAAGAAAAGCTAAGAAATCCAACGATGAGCTTGATTGGGAAAATTGGCGCAAGGAAAATTTAAGCTACAGAAATTGGCATAAACATCACAAAGCCACTCTGTACCAAAACGATGCTGAGGCGATGATGCAAAAACTTCACACAAAAAAATCTAGTGACTTTTGGGGTTTAATAAAAGAGATGAACAGGCTCCTGTCCACCGCAGTGGGAAATGCTGTAGCGGAAGAAAATTGGATCCAATATTTTACGGCTGAATTCGACTGCCCCACCAGTGATAGCCAAGGGGCAAAGCAAAACCAAGTGATAACGTGGGTCGATCTGTCTAATACTATGGACATCGAAACAGCCATACGGAACCTGAAAACATCTAGAGCACCGGGCCCTGATGGACTCTCCAACATGGACCTGAAAATGTTCCCGAAAAAATGGGCTGAAATGATCAGCGGTATCTATTCGGAATGTGGTAGAACCAACATGGTGCCGGAATCATGGCAGAAAGCAGTCATTGTCCCGATTTATAAAAAGGGACCGAGACAAGAACCAGCGAGTTATAGACCAATCGCCCTTTTGGACATTCTGGGTAAAATCTACGCGACCCTGCTACTCGTCCATTTTCGAGCTTGGGAAAAAGTCAGCCAGGCCAAAGATCAGCTTCAAACTGGCTTCCAGAAAAATGGGTGTACATCAATCAACCTTCTCATACTTAACATCATGAAAGCCAAAGTCAAAGAGGGGGCGCCTAAAGTATATTTGGCATTCGTGGACCTGTCAAAGGCCTTTGATAAGATCGACAGAAAAAGCCTGTGGACGAAGCTTCAAGATTGGAACTGCCCGGCAAAATATTGGAGCCAATAAAAGCGCTCCATTCGAACACCAAAATAAGAGTTAAACTCAACAATCAGGGCATGCTCTCAGAGGAGATAAATGTTAAACGAGGAGTAAAGCAGGGATGTCCTTTGGCACCGGTACTGTTCACAGCTTTCTTGGGTGACTATCAACTCTCCGAAGAAAAAATTCGATCTTTCCCCCCCAAAATCGGGAAAACCGAGATCCCACGGTTATTCTACGCAGATGACATCATTGTGATCGACCAGACGAAGGTGGGCCTGCAAAGAAAACTCTGTAATTTGGAGGCCTACATCCTGGAAAATAAGCTGGAACGTAACAAATCAAAGACAAAGGTCATGGTGCTCGAGAAAGTCTCCTGCAAAAAGACGAAAAATCTAAAGATCTTCCTGGACGAGTCAAAAATTGAAATCGTAACCACCTTTAAATATCTGGGGATTCAATTAGACAGTTCAGGTGCGGAAAAGAGCCTTGTTGACCAACTCTGGGAAAAAGTGAAAAGACTGACTATGCAAACCAGAGCAGTAGACCGCAAATATGGCAAATTCTCCCTGATCCCGGCTATAACTTTCTATAACACTAAGGTTGTTCCGGCTCTGACTTATGGTACGAAGTGTGTGCTATATCTCCAGCGCAACATCTGGAGCAAAATCGAAGGCCACCCCTGGAAAACGGTCTTAGGCCTACCCAAATCTACCGCCATGCCAGCCATAAGGAGAGATTTGGGGCTCATATCATTAGCATCGACAGTGGATCAAAGCGCCTTGCGCCTCTACAGACGAATCATCATGTCTGACACCCTACCCATTTATAATACCATACGGGAAGAAATTGATTTAGGCAAATGTACAGCTTTGAATAAATGGGTGGAAGCGACAAAGAATGATCTGAGAAAAGTTGAATGCACCGAGAAGGAGCTAATAGAAAACCCAGAAAGAATTAAAAAAAAGACAGAAAACATGGACTGGATTGTGACAACAGAAAAGGTGGTGGAAAACAAACTCCTGAAACATCTCCCACCCACTTTCAACAAGGGCAAAAAACCGCTCCAGTACTGTGTAATGTTTCCAAATAAGAAGCTGAGAATGTCTGTCATGAGAGCCAGATTCAACCTCCTCCCTACGAGAGAGATCATAATTTTAAGAAGAAATGGAACCGAAAGCCGCTGCCGTTTATGTAATAACGAGTCCGCTACTGAGACTTTAAAACACCTTGTGGTCGAGTGTCCCAACACAATGGGCCTCATTAGGACCCAGGCGGTAAGGGGTTTACGGCGGCGTAAACAGCGCCGACCTTTACCGCCTGATTCCGAGGTCCCTTAGCGCCATGGAGGTTTTAACACCTGCTTTTAGCAGGTGTTAAAATCCATGGCGCTAAGGGACCTTGTTGTTAATTACGCCACCGTAATTTACGGTGGCGTAATTAACGCCTTCCCCACTCCCATTATGCCCTATGGGGCAAAAATGGGAATGGGGAAGGGTAAATGGGTTAATGGGGACTTACCACCCCACTCACCTCGGAATGGGGCGGTAAGTCCGCCAACCACAATGACGTAAACGTAGTTTACGCCATGGTGATAAAGGTACGACCCAGGCGGTAACTTACCGCCTGGGTCGTAATGAGGCCCAATGGAAAACAGAAGGCTTTACCTCCCTTGCCTGGCCGAAAATATGTGGATTTTCCAAGTAGATGAACTATGGAATAGACTGATATCGGGTGAGAAGACAAGATGGACCCTGGCTCTGGCCAAACTCATCGACCTAGTATTTGAACAAATTAACAGTCTTCGGACTGAAAGTACTTCGGTGATGGTCTCTGACCCTGCTGAATGAGGCCTTTTAGCTTCCCGGACAAGGTTTAGGACTTGGACTGTGGCGTGGTTTGCCACCCTCTAGGGGAGGTTGTTGTGAGAAGCTACCATTTGTGGGTTCGCTTTCTGTTATGATATGCAACATAGAGAAGGTTTTTGACAAAACTCAGTCTTTACTGAGTAAAGTTCAAATAAAAAAAAAAATTCTCATAAATGGCTGATTTCCCTTACCTAAAGAGTCCCACAGCAGCTTTGCTGGATTTCTAGGATTCATTTTTTCCCCTGGTAAGAGTGTGAGCCTTTCTTTCCCACTCTTACATGTGTTTTACTGTGTGTATTTTTACTGTTTGTGTGATCTTGGGCACTGGAGCCTCACCTACTCCATGTGCACCACTTTTTGTGTGTGTTACGCAGCACCTTCAGTGCAGTGACACAGGGTTGTCTTTGAGACGTCCCACTGACTTCATTTTTCTGGGGCTGACTACTATCCCCCAGAAACAGGTAAAGTTGCCATTCACTTTATATAGTCACTTTAAACTACCGAACCAGTACACTCCATTTTACATGGAGTATAGGAAAGGGTTAACTCTTATCCCTTTTTGTCTGTGCCTCTTGGAGCCTTGTTTTGTTCCCTTAACAATAAGGCCCTCATTACAAGTCAGGCGTTAAGGGTTTACCGACGCCGTCGGCGCCGTTAAACCCTTAACGCCTGATTAAGACGTCCCGGGTTTTAACGCCTGCTTTTTGCAGGCGTTAAAACCCATGCCGCAACGTGACCTTGGTGCTAAGTACGGTGCCGCAATTTGCTGCACCGTACTTAGCGCCTTTCCCCATTCCCATTATGCCCTATGGGGCAAAAAAGTGAATGGGGAAGGGCAAATGGTGAATGGGGAATTACCGTGCCACTCACCTTGGAATGGGGCGGTAATTCCGCCATCCACCATGCCAGAGTCCGGCATGGACCATGGTGCTAATAGCACCATGGTCCAGCGCTGGACTTGTAATGAGGGCCTAATACTTGGCTGGTGGCAGTGGTAACTACCCTAACTTTCCTACCGTGATTATATTATATTAACGTGGTATTGTTTTAGGCTATATTAGCCTCGAACATAAACTTGCTTGACCAAATACATTTTATTTTGGTTCTGGCTGGGTTTTTTCACCATTTATTTTTGTTAAAGATTTTCTTGTGTTTTACTCTGCGCACCAAACCAGGAATTATTCCTTTGTTTGCTGTGTTTTCTCGGGCTTCTGATTTTCGGACCCCTGCCATGGGTTGCCTTAGTAACCCAAGTCGCATTCTTGTCTGATTGGCTAAGGGTATCTAGCCTTGCCAGGCCAGCAACCCTGCTGTATGATTGACAGCCAGGCTGTATGAATGGGGGAAAACTGCATAAAAAGCAGGTCTCTGGAATTTGAAGAGCAAAGTCACCACTGGAACGAAAGAACCAATGAGGAACTGGAAGAAGAGGACCCCTACCACGACAGACCGCCCGGTGAAGCCCTGCTGCAGGTCCGAATCTCCAAATCAGACGACAGAGAAGATCCTCCAGGAAACTTCTTCCCTTGAGCTGGTGGGACCAAACAGTTCGCCCAAACTACAAGCCAGGGCCCCTCCTCTGGTCAAATATGCTGTACAGAGCTGCAGTGGGCCGGATAGCCAGGAAGGTCGGACCCTGCTTGGGTTTTAAGGAGTGCACCTTTTATTCCTTGTTTTGCTTTGCTGCTGGTTTCTTCTCTGGGTGGCGCAGGATCCTCCAGTCTTCCTACTTCGTGTCAGTCCAACAGTCACTTCAGGAACCGTGAGACTGCAGGAACCACCAGGAACGTCTGCCTCAGCTACAGCTCCCTCCCTGTTTCAAGGTACTGTGTAAATCCGGTTGTCCGTTTCGGTCAGCCGAAGTCAAAGTGCTTGAAATCCTTCTCCAATCCGAGGGCTTTTCAAACTCTTCTCTTTGAACTAACTTTTCTACCAACCAACCTCGTCCGGAATCTGCGCCACGAACTTTACCGCGAACTACACTGAACCCTATTATCTTGAGCAAAAGACTTTTGAACCAATGACTTTGGCCCTAAGCCTATTCTATCTGGTTTTAACCTTCTAGTCTCTCATGTTCTATTGCCCTGATTACTTACCTGTTGGATCTGCCTAATTTCTAATAACTTTGGGCCTCATTCCGAGTTCGGAGGTAACCACACTGCTATTTGCGGCATGGCTGCCTCCGAACTTGTCCAAACTCCAGCCTGGTGAATGGAGTAATTACCGGTCCATTCTGAGGTCGGAGGGACCGGTAATTCTCCATTCACCAGGGCTGTTCCCCATTCCCATTTGAGCCCCCATAGGGCTCAATGGGGAGGGGGAAGGCGGCAATGACGGTACTGTAAATTACGGTACCGTTATTGACCCCGGAGTCCCTTTGTGGGTCCCGTCCTTAACGCCTGCTAAAAGCAGGTGTTAAGGATGGATCCGCAAAGGGAACTCGTAGTAGGGCGGTAAGGGTTTAACGGCACCGGTCTCGTTACCGGTGACTGTTAGCCCTTACCGCCCTACTCGGAATGAGGCCCTTTGTCTTTCCCTCCCTTTTAAATTGCTGGAGTGCCATTTTGCTCCCACTTCATTTGTGAGCTTAACTGAGTGCCTGACAGGTGATTGTGAGATCTATATAAATAACAGACCTAAGGGGATCAAGATGGACACCCCCCTTCCATTAAATCTCCCCAATATCAATTCAAAACCCCACTATTGCTGCCTGTATCACACAATCTACTAAGGCAATGAGAATACTAAAGGAGCGGGCATGAAGGGAGGTCTTCTGTGACACATTGCTCAAGTTAGTTGCATAATGAGGACATTTGTGTTGCAGGAATGAAAAAGCAGGAGTACCAGATACTCTTCTCAATTCTGTGCCAAGGATTGATGAGGCATGAAATGGCCCTCTTTGTTAAGAAGTTTGTGTAATGAGAAAAGCATCAAATGACACATTGGAACACTTGGTCTACCACCTAGAGGTCTTCTGTGAAGGATAGCACTCATTACATTATTTATTAGCCAGATACCATCAGTACTACGGCAGCTTTAAGAAGTCCAAGAATAAATCATTGTATCATTTAATGTAAAGAGTAAAATATGCCATTTCAATGAAGAACTTCTCTTAAGCAAAAAGGGGATCCTTGGACGCGTAAACTTATGATCTCTCCACCTTTGACGAATGCTGTGACAATCCCAAAAAGAGTGGGATGGTGTTAATCAAGCTAACCGCCTGAATTCCAATGATGTATCGATTTTTTTAATCAGCTTCCTTTCGAGAAGGGGCCACATGTAACTATGACTACTGCTTGGCAATTGTGAGACTGCACTGGATTTAGGAGGGCTTGTACCTGCCTGCAGGGTCTCCACAGGTGGAAGCAACAAGCGGATGGACTTTGAACATTGGGTGTTTTAAATTGCAAGCAGCATCACATTCCCTGAGAGCAAAATTTTGTGGAAATTGGAGATACATCACAACCAGATCCTAGTTGAATGAATAGCCTGTCTGCCCATGATTAATGTTCTGCATTTACCTGCTGAGGAACAGAAGCATCAAAACATAAAGATGATGGTGGGAAGATTTAGAATTAATCATAAACCTCTGGCAATTTTTAGAGGGGGAGCCAAATGCTTCTATGAAAGTCCCGCCCCTATTTTGCCTATATTTTGGAAACCGGAAGTTGCGACATGCACAACGCCAATAATGGTACCTATCCCATGAAAAATTCACGAAACTATGTATCCTTTGAGAAAGCACTATATGATGTACCCGCAGAGAAATGACAGTCTCTTAAAGGAGGTTCCTGAAGAAGTGTGAAGCGGTGAAGGCAACAGAATGGTGATGCGCATGAAGTAGAGGTGACGTGCCAAGAAGAGATGCCAAGGAAAAAGGTATATAAACCTTATAGAATCTGATGATGAAGTCAAGAATTGAGTAAAAGTTCATGGGCGGAATGAAGATTGCAAGTGCGAAGAAGCACTGCAGAAAATGCAAGCCGTTTTATAATTGTACAGATGCTGAAAAACAAGTAGTCTAAGTAACCATGAATGCTGGCTACATGTAGTGAATAGACTGCAGGCGGTCCCGCTGTTATATATATATATATATATATATATAGAAACTGGATCTTCCACGTCGCATATTATCAAACTAGGACCCCAGTTACAAAAAGGCTGAAAGTGTGGCCACAGTAGAGAAAGACACCTGGCGATGAAGGAAGAATTGAGAAAGGTTGTCTGGCCCAGTGTCAAGGGTTGAGGCAGCCAAGAAACTGGTTATCTATTCAAGAAGATAGAATGAACGTGAGAAGCGAGGCAAGCTCCTGTTGAGGTGCAGTGGAAAAACACTATGAGTTTTATTAATTTAATAGTAATAAAGGCAAAGAAGGAGCTAAAAACATGGTCTCCTGTCACATGGGGTAGATGGAAATAGATTTTGGGCAAGCTACATCGAGACTGGAGATAAGAAAGTGCTCACACTCCCTTCTATTCTCGGATGCAGTGATACTTTGCAAGGCCGAGTTCAAAGACAATTCGAATGGCAGACAGCAGGAGTGATGATGGATGATGGGCTAATTGGGTGGGGAGGCATGGTCAAATACACCCACAAACACCTGGGCTAACAGATAGAATGCTGCTAGCGAGTTGAATATTCTTGAAGGGTAAAAGCGTGCCAACCGATTGTAGAGGGCCACGTAGCAAAGAGCCCCATAGTTTGGAAGCCAAAGAAATATTTTGCATTTTATGACACTGAAAATGACTTTCAGTAGGGGTGGGCATAGTTGTCCACCTGACTAGAAAGACCCAATCACAATCCTATTCCCCATAGAAAGTATACCTAGATGTTCCCTGTAGACCAACCACAATCCAACTTAGGTTTTCTTATTTTGACACGTAGTGTGACGTCAATGTGATGAGTATTTACTATAATTGTGTTTTATTTCATGTAACACGTTCAGAGAAATACTGTGAGACATCAGTTGATGTTGGTTGTACTGCCTGTTTTAGACAATTGCAAATGAAACAGCTACGTTTTGCCAACTTCCAGAGTCGGTTGTATCATTGATGTAAGAGTAACTTTTGCATCCCCATCCATTCCATATAGTATTACCTTGCTTAAAGGGCCTACGGGTTCACATGGTAGCAGAGGATGGTTTGAAAAGACATATCGACCAGTAGGTCTCCAGTGTATTATACAATTTGACACCCTCTGCCATCTAACCGGAAGATTGCGAGGTTTCCTTTGGAGAGCGGCCGATATAGAAAACTTGCAAGAAGATCGATATAGGTGTGACAGGCCCCTCTTTGACGAAATCCCTCCTGGTTTCCACAGGCGCTGAGCGGATGGAAGGCTACGGTGAGTGATTGGAGGAGGGGAGACGTTACCGTAGGCCTTGAGCTGAAAAGCAAATGGTGAGTAGACTGGGGGGACTAGCAAAATAAGGGAATTGGATTGTGGTAACATAGAAAAGTAACAGGGGGTTGTTAAAATATAACGAGGAGTGTTAAAGTATAATGAGGAGCATTATAGTAAAACTAGGAGTGTTTATAGAGCCCGGTTTCCTACCTCAAGGCATATCTAGAAAGAGTAATTTTGAACCCCAAGTATAAATTGGGGGCACATAAACAGGTTCATGATACGGAATGACTCAAACTTCAATCAGAGTATTTTAGGGGCTAGGTGAGAAGGAGTACCATGGTATACAGAGGTGTTGCTAGGGGGGCTAAGGGGGCTATAGCCCCTAATCTTTTGGTTGTAGCCCCGGATAGAATCTCAGGAGCTACATCGAAAAGGCTAGCTAGCCCCCAGCCCCGACAGTTCCGACATCAGTGTAGCCCCAGATCTTTTCCAGACCTAGCAACACCCCTGATGGTATATATGTGAAAGGTCGACTAGGATGTGTGTCTGTGTGTTGAAATGAAAAGAGGTATCGAAGAGCGACCATAATAAGCTGTGTAAAGTTGAAGTAGAGATAAAAAGTTATTGCCTATTTTAGGTCACTGTCGGCGCCGACTGAAAAAAAAAAAGGGGGATGAGATAATTAAGAAATACAGCTTTGAGCAACAAAGGTTGAAGCACATTCATATTTGTTGTTTTATCTGAAACATATCTGTGTAACCTACGGTAATTATTGACAGTCAATTAACGCTTGTCACCAAGGGGGATATTACTCCACTGAAGCATTTGTGTAAAACTCCACCAAAACATTTGCCTAAGCTCCAACAGTACAGTGTGGAGTGGGTAAAGGGCACAGCATACAAAATGTTCATGCCATGGCCACAAGGGAAACGCGAGATTGCAACATGACCACATACTTGCACGCTGCGTATACAGGGAAGAAATTGGAGAAAAGGTTTGCCATTTTAGAGCTCTGGAAAATGTATCAGGAGGAGCGGGAGGACCAGCGCCAGAGGACTGGATGCTTACTCAGTGTAAGGAGGAAGGTCTTGAGCCTTCTGCTCCCCTTACCTCGCCCAAAGTGAATTATGGCAGTATGGAAGATGTAGGATTGTACCCGTAAAAGGAACTAAAAGCGGCAACAGCGTATAGTAATCCGATATATGAACCGCCTGCTTATAGCAGTGACGATAGTCCAGAAGAGACTAGAAGAAAGGAGGAGATCTTTAAGATCTTACAGAACAAGGAGGAGAAAAGCAAACGATCGAATGTAACCACAGACATTAAATGAGAGATTAAGAGATGGAAAGGAGAAAAGAATAAAGCTGACGAGGTAAAGCTCAAACAGAAGGAATGGATGGGAGAACAGATATTGCTCAAGCTTGATGGGAAAAGTATTGAGGAAGTTAGGCAAAGGGAAGATCAAGATGAGCAGGACAGAAAAGACAAAGATGATGAGTATAAGAAACCGAGTAGGAAGAGACGAGAAAAGATGTATCAGGAAGAACAGCAAAAGAAAGAGCAAAGGGCAGAGCAGCAAAGGAAATATGACAACAGGCAGAGACCAAAAGAAGAACAAGATAGGCAAGAAAGGAAGAGAAAAGAGGAGGAAGCACAGAAATTGAGTGATAAAAGAATACAGAGATGAAGGGAAGAAGAGGAGCATAGAGCAAATGAAAGACGAGAAAAGAAAAGACATGAAGAGGAAAGAGTTAGATGGGAAGCGAGAAAGTGAAGAGAAATGGACGAAGAAGAGGAGCGAAAAAGGAGGCATAGGGAGCGTGATATTTATCGCATTTAGAAAGAATTGATGGAACCGAGTCCAGTAATGTCATTGGGCAATATATAGGAGCTCCTCCCGTCACAGGGAGCAATGTCAGGGCCATCTAGGGTAACCCTTGAAGATCATGTTTACATAGGAAGTATTGGGGATACGATCCACAAGGCCTATCAGGATTTAAAGGAAAGCAGTAAATCGGGAGGCCAAGGGAAGGGAGATAAATCTACAGTCTTCCTACAACAGAGTGGAGAGAGAGACCTATTTAGTCTTTAGCAGAGAGCACTATCTTTAGATAGGCTGACTTTAAACAAAGGTAAAGGGGATGAGAGCCACATTTGCTGGGGACTAAATATGTCACACAAAGAGAGAGAAACCTTCCGTGGGGAAGAGGGAGGAAGTGCATGTGGCCCTGAGTGATGTCGTCAGACAGACAAGGAAGTAAGATGGTCTGATCTAGAGCAACATAAGGATAGGACGCCAGATCCTGTAGCATATCCAAAATGTTCTAAAGGATGATTGCATAGTGAGAAGGGAGAGACACCACCAAATGTGAGCAGGCTGAGGTCACTGTGTAGAGGAGGTCCCAAATAAAGCCTGCACTCCAATCACCCATTTTGAAGTACCAGGAACGTTCACACCAAAATATGTGATGTATGATGAGCAAATAAACCAGCAGAGAGCCACAATAGGGCTTTGCCCAGTACCCATCAGAAGAGCAACACCTATCGAAGTACCAATACTCAGACAACCATGGACAGTAAGGTATCCATTGAGAAAACCCTACCAAAAAATGAGATGGAATTAAGATTGCCTAAGTACCATCCCGGAAGAAACCAAAAAGGCCTTAATGGAAGACGATTGGTGACATCATGAGAGCCCGGACAGACTTACAGATTGAAGAAATGACAATCAAAAAAATGACACACAGAGACTAAACACCATTAATAAAGATATTGTGAACCCAAAGGAAGAGAACAATGTCGAAACACAAAGAAGCTTAAGCCGTAAGCAGGATGAAGATATTCAACCAGCTAGTACCTGTACATATGCTTTGAACCGCAAGAAAGCTAAGAAAACAGTGCAGCTTGCTATGCTAAGTAGAATAATAACGCGGCAAGTGCCATTATACATAATCTACCTCAAAACCAAGAACATTAATATAAGTGCGATTCCACTTTGCATGAAAAGCAGAATCAACTCGTGTTACTAGAGGATAAACCAAACAAAATTCATATTCTAGCAAAATGAGAAGAGACGGCTGAATCGAAACTCAGCAGATGCAACTCGCTTCAGGAGAGCCAAGGTCATACCAATTGAAGGAATGAACAGTAGCTGCATCTAATTGAAACTTAAGAACAGAATATCCTGTCTTTGAAAGGTCAAGATAAGGAAGTGTAGGCAGGTGGCAAGTCAAATAAGAATTAAATGCACAAATTGAGAGAAACTAGGCAAATTCACGGTGTCTGCATCACATGACCATCTGAGCGAGGAGAAGCCCGAGTTCACACATACGCTTGGCATCCGCCCAGGAAGAGATATCGGAACTTTCCCAGACAGAAGATGCAGTTTCAAGGCCAAACACAGTAACATCATTAACACATAGTTGTTGAGGGGGCACCCTGCACCTGGCTGACCATTATGCGTGCTGCTAAGTAAAGTGGAAATGTATGCATGGGGTTGGTGCCAAACCAATCACAATTAACCAATTAATCTAGGGTCCTATAGTTAGTGTAACCAATGGGAAGTCGTACTTTTAGTGACGTCTACAGTAGTCATTTTTGAAGGAAGGGCTTAGACGACCACTTGACAGTATTTACCCAATCCCCTCACTCCGTTACCATATACAGATATAGTACCTATATTAAAGTTACCTTTTCCTAGCCAATAGAATTGCATGTTAACTTTTAAGAGTAGCACGTCAATTATGACAAGTTTTGAGTATAAATGTCACTGTTTGTATGAAGTTTGTGGGAGTTGAAGCAAGACGGACTATCGCATCACTACTGATTGCCATGACTCCCCATTTTTTGTACTTGTCATTAAACAGACTCCCTTTTCCAAACCATTGAGTTGCCCTTATTGATTGGTGTTGTAGTAATACATCTGCACCCCCATCCATCTCAAGGTGCAGCTACCTTGTCTTAAAGTACTTCAGAGCAAACCTCAGCTCTATGGGCCGGCCGGGGGTTTCCTGAGTACACTTGGTAGCAGAGATTTGATGGTTATCGATTATCGATTATTGATTTGAATAAGACACCTATTGACCGTCGACATAAGGTAACTCTAGGTCTTCGGCAATATCACAAGTCCTTTGCCATTTGGCTGAGTAGACTGTGAAGCTCCCTGTAGACAGTTGTAGTGTAAAGCGACTGCAGACAGGGCCTGAAGGGACCCGTGTTCCCCCCGCATACCTTCCCATTCCTACGGGCAGCTGAACGGGAGAAGAACCGAAGAAGGCGGTAACAAAGGCGGTGATCCCGAGGGTGCAGAGAGGAACCATGCAAACGGTGAGTGAAGAAGACTAATTAAAAGTGCATGCTCTAGAACAAATAACGGGAAAGGGTAACGGATGGAGACGGGAAAAAACTAAAATAGTTAGAAGTAGAGAAGACTGTTTATATATATATATATATAAGGGGATAATGACTCGGGAATAATTAAATAAATAAAGGTTACCGTGGAGGACACCCGAGAAGAGAGAGATTACCGGGGCAGGCACCTGAGAATGGAGAGAATTCACCTTATTTGTACGCTTTTAATACAAGCGGCTAGAAGAAATGTGTACCCAGAGTCCCAGCTAAAGGGGGAACGATTAGACTACCAGGACGGTTAAAGTCGTTGTGAAAGGGGTACATTTAGACTCCATGAAGGGGTAATGATTAGAGGCAGAGATAACTGTGACCAGCTGGTGTCCGTCTAGTCTGTCAAGTGTCTGTCTTACATGTTTTTGTTGTGACGTCATATGTTAAAAGATTTCTTAGAGAAGACTGATTTAAATTTTATGCGATTTAATAGCTGAGATAAAATCACATATGAATTGATGTTTTTTGAGTAAATCAGAAGGTATACAATTTGGTGAAAATTTGGATTGGAGCTTGCAATGTTTGGTGCTCGCTCATATTGTTGGAACTGTTTAAGACACACAAAAGTGTTGACCAGTGTTATATAAAAGGAAAGGGAACAGATTTAAAGAATGGAGGATATAACTTCATTGACACACTTATGCAAACAGTTGCCAAAACACGCACACAAACTAATGAAATATAGTACAGAGTGGGTTAAAAGGACTGCCCACAAGATGTTTATGCCATGGCCACAAGGTGGGTCCTTATCTAAAGCAGTCTTACAACATATGACGACGTATTTGCATGCCACATACACGGGCAAAAAGATAGAAAAATGCCTCGCTGCCCTGGAGCTTTGGAAAATGTATGAGCAGGGAAAGGAGGAAGAGCTGCCAACAGACTGCATACTTAATGTATGCACAGAGGAGGGTGAGACGCCTACCGTGCCACCTACCCCATCCGAAACAAAAGTTGAAGAAAGTAAGAACGAGGGATTATACCCACTGAGAGAACTCAAAGCAGCCACTGGGCAGGGCACCCTGCATATGAGTCACCTACACATAGTAGTGACGAAAATCAAGGGAAAGATAAGGATAAGAATATTGCCTCCACAATCACACGGGACAAAGGGAGACGTGATGACGAAAGAAGAGATCAGGCACAGAGAAGTGCATCTCTTGACAAAGAGAGAGAAGGGAAGAGATGGAAGGGAAATGAAGATTGAACTGATGAGATAGCATTCGCAAAAGACCAATGGACGCAAATTTTATTGAAACTTGATGGCAAAGGCATTGATGATGCAAAACCAAGGGAAAGGCTAGAGGATGTACAGGGAAAGGGAAAAGAGAAGGAGTTAAGAGATGAAAGATCAAGAAAGAAAGACAAAGGTGAGAACAGCTATATCACGAAGAGTAAGAGAGACAGCTCAATCGCAACCCAAGAGCAGCCAATGATCAAGACAGACAGAAACAGCAGAGGTTAGAGGAAGAGCAAAGGATACGTGAGAAAAGAATAAAGTGACGAAGAAGTGAGGAAATTCGAAGGGCAGATGAACGTTGAAATGAAAATACAAAGGAAGAAGATAGGGTCAGAGAAGAGGCAAGGAAATGCAAAGAAATTGATGACGATATAGAACGTATGAAAAGACAGAGAGCAAGGGATCTTGAATATCTGGGGAGAGAGTTAAACAACCTGATCCAGTAGTAGATTGGGAAGATATAGAAGAATTCTTTCCTGCGTACTATTCAGTACCAGGCACGTCTAGGGCAAATATGGAAGATGACTTTGACACCAGAAGCATTGGATAAATGATCGATAGAATATATGATGAGATGGGGTTAGAACAAACACCCCAAGGGGAGAGGGAAGACGAGTGCCTGGAGAGCACTCAGCTGTACGACAATAAGGATGTCTCCCGAAGTAGTGGGAATAGAGACGTATCCCTGGATAGATTGGAAATAAGTAGGAGTAAGGAGGACACAAGGAGAGGCACTAATTGGGGACAGACAATGGGCCTCATTACGGCTTTGGCGGAAGCCATGCCGCTATTGGCGGCATGGCTGCCTCCAAAACCGGGCCTGGGTCCACGTTCCCTGAATGGGGAATTACCAGGCCATTCCGAGTTAGGAGGGCCCGGTAATTCCTCCCTCAGGAACCCGGGCCCGGACCTTCCCCATTCCCATTCGAGCCACCATAGGGCTCAATGGGTGCAGGGTGCTAACAACGAGCCGATTATGACTGAAGGGGAATAACGGGTCCACATCCATTAGCGGACCCCGTTAACCCATTCATAATGAGGCCCAATGTCTGACTCGGAAAGGGAAGAGCGCAAGGAAAATGAGAAAGAGACACAGAGTGAAAAACGACTGCCAAGGGAAAAAGGAATAGGATGGTCAGACACTAGCAAGTCTGCACCGAGGGTATTAGAGTCAGCCACACAGTATGATCGACATGAAGAAGGATCTCATGTTCAGAGGGGAGTGTAAACACTGCCCTATGTAGACAGGCTCGGGACATTGCCAGGCAGACAGCGATGCGGGAATATTACGCATGCAATAGACAGAAGAACAATGAGAGAAGAGAGAGAGGGCTTTGCATCCCAATTTCCGTTGCTCGAGAAGGGGGGAGTAAGACCGCAGTATATTCCATGGCAACACATTGATCGAGAACATTTGAAAAACAATCTGCCAATGCTGACATCGGGAGCCAGAAATTGGATACATGAGTTAGAAAAAATGACAGGAGGAAACACATTAGCTATAAGGAACATTAAGGGTCTCTTAATTGCCATACTTGGTGAGAGAGCAGACGATGTGTGGGCACAAGCAGGCTACCTTGGCGTAACCACAATTAATACCGCGCACAACGGAGCTCCATTTAACAAATGTAGAGCTGCAGTATGGAAAGAGCTATGAGTATTATACCCAGATAATTCAGATATGGCAGCTCTAATGACGCGAAAAATGAAGGAGTCTGAAGATCTGTTAATTTACATACAGAATTTTCAAGACGCATGTGTGCTCAAGACTCGTGAATCGTGGACGAAATCTATACCTTTGTATTACCATACATTGCGCCAAGGGCTGCCCGAGCCAGTGCAGAAACAACTCAAGAAATTGGTGGGAATCGAAGCCAAGCCTTGGGCTGAAATATGGTTGACCATCGCACATTAGTGTAGACTGCAGCAGGAAAACAATTGCAAAAAGGAAGCCGCTTAAAAGGGTGAGGAAGCAAAATTGTTGCAAAGTAAATTGTAAAAATATGCTCTTGAGGGAACCATGATAACTAGCACTGCTGAGTCAAGCATGCAGCAGGTGGCTAGTCCACAGCAGAATAATCAGGGAAATACAGGGTTTTATGCCAGGGGAAGAGGATTTAAGGGAAGAGGATGGCAGAGAAACCAGGGAGGTTTCCAAAATAATCAAGGAGTCTTTCAAAATATGCAAAATGTTAACCAAGGTATATCAAATGGGCAAATGATCCGACCACCGCCAGTATGCTGGCTGTGTGGAATGACAGGGCATTTGGCGCGTACATACAGAAATCAAGGCATGATGCAGAATGGCCAAGGAACAGGAACAGGCATGACAAACACACCTGCAGTCTTTCAAAAGGGTGTTGCGCAGAATCACACAGTGCAACAACAAGCACTAGGAGTGCAACAAGGTGTGCAGCCTCAGAGCATGGGGAATTTTCCACAAGGACAATCCCAACAGACACCAAAGCAACTGTCACAGACAATGGGCACCGGGCAGACAACAAACCCTGGAATGGGAAGTAACTATGGGAATGGGGGAAATTCACCAGCACACAGTGGGCCAAATTTGTATATATAGAACAGCTCACAGGGAACTCTGATGTGTTCTATCCTATCAGTGACACCAGACCCTCACAGGGAACCTAGGGTGGATGTCATTATAGGGGATAATGAATATTTCTTCTTAGTTGACATGGGTGCAACACGCTTGTGCATACATGAAGACTAGTTTTCCTTGTCTGTCGAGGCCATAGATACTCTACCAGTCGTGTTCCCTTCACAAATGCACTTCCAGTCTCCATAGGAGAATGTGAAATGAATGTACCTTTATTATATTCTCGTCAGACCCCAGTAAACATTTTGGGTCGAGATTTAATGACAAAATTAAAGATGACAATCTTTTTCACGGAGGAGGGCCTAGTATGTTCCACTCCAGGAATGCACTACTCAAATGTATGCAAAATGATTAGAGCATACTCAGGACACATAGCCATGAGGGCAATACCGTTAGAGCCAGAAATATTTGCATATGGTATGCATGTGCTTATGGCAGGATTTCCAAGCCTTGCACACAGAATCATGAGAACCCCTGATAAATTCCTATTCAGGCCAAGAATACCGATGCACAAAGAAAAGGGACAAGTATTTCCCTTGATGATAGACACAGCTGCAGTACGAGGGAGGGTGGCCTTGATTGACAGTTATGATGACGAAGGCCGACAATGGTGCGCAGTGATTGCCATTGAAGAAGGATATCGATTGACTGAAGTCACCAATGACGATCTGTTTGAAGAACAAGCAGATATGGGAGAGACAATGGAGGAAGTGAGTCTCACCTTTTGGGTAAAGATGATTAAAAGTGAAGTACTTCAGAAAATGATGATGGCCCTAAATCATCCTGAATATCGTGATGATGACATAGCCAAGGTGCCTGTCTCAGTACGGACTACAGGCCCCTATGATGTAAGCCTCTTGATGGGGGTTGGAGAAATGAAGATTGAAGTGAAACCAGGAGCGATTCTATCAAAATGCCGACAATATCCCATGTCCAGAGAGGCAGGTGAGGGGATTTTTAAGACAATTTCTGCAATGATAAAATAGGGCATCTTAGTGACGTCAGAGTCGTCAAGCAATACTGCGGTTTATCTGATCAAAATATCAAAGGGGGGGTCTTGGCATTTAATCCAGGATTTACGCCCAATAAACGATATTGTTGAGGCTGAGTTCCATCTAATCCCTAACCTGTCTACAATTCACGATGATTGAACTGGAAAATGCACCGTGAATCACAAGATCTGACGTAATTCACGTTCAGAGAAATGCGTCTGAAAAGCACAAGGCTGCCGCTGTGGTACTGTGAGTCTCCTTCTATTTTTAACAGAGTCATGCAGATGGATTTGAGCAATATCGCACTAGAAAGTGTTGTCCTGCAATACGTGGATGACATCTTCAATTTGTAGCACAACAGAAGAACAATGCAGGCACGATTCTCTTCAGCTATTGACTATACTGGCTGAAAAAGGATATAAGGTTGACAAAGAATAGTTACAATATTGTCGACAAGAAGTGCTATACATAGGACAGCTGATCTCACATGAGGGAAAGAAAGTGACCCCAGAAAGGGCTGAAGCCATACTGAACACGGCTAAGCCACACTCGATAAAACAGATGCAGAGCTTTCTAGGCCTATGCAACTACGTTAGGGCATAGGTCTTCGACTATAGCTCTTACACTAAGCCTTTACTTCAGGCTCTACAGAAGGCCAAAGTGATGAAAGAAAAGATTGAATGCTCTAAGACCATGAAAAAGGAGTTTGCTGAACTCAAAAGAGCTATTTGCACAGCACCAGTTCTAGGGATCCCCAATTATGCAGATGAATTTTACCTGTTTTCACACTCAAATGGCAGTGTTATGGCAGCAGTACTCAAGCAGAGAACCACGTTGGAGTACAAATCCTTGGCATACTATAGTGGGAATCTGGACCCAGTGATGAGGGGTCATTTCTTGTGCGAACAAAGTTTAGCTGCCACAGTGTTCGCCATAGAGAAGGCTACAACCATTGTGATGGGTTGCTCAATGACGTTGTACATCGAGCACTCACTATTTGCCATTCTAGAGAAACCAAAGGGCACATTGACATCTCAGAGAGCTTCTGCTTATGAAGTGATCATATCAAATCTATTGATTAAAATAGTCCGATGTAAGATAGTAAACCCAGCTATCTTCATAGCAGAGTCAGTCTCTGAAGGAGAGCCCATACATGATTGTGCAAATTATGAAGAATTCTATGATGAAATCCCCAAGGTGAAAGAAAATGCCTTGGCAGAAGGAGAGATTGTCTTTATTAACGGGTCTTCGAGGATCGACCAAAATGATGGACAAAGATAAATGGGCGTTGCTGTGATGAAGCACACAATGAATGGAGAGTTTCAAGTGCTTCTTATTGCACGAATACCATCACATTATTCAGCACAGGCTGCAGAATTATTGGTGTTAATACTCGCCATTGAGAATCATGCAGATCAGGAAGCAAGGGTGTACAGTGACTCCACCTATGTGACGTTGACAGTACACGCAGGCTTAGCACGCTGGGAAAGGAGGGGCTACCTCTGAGCAGAATACACACCAGTACAGCATGCAGCATTATTGGACAGGCTGATCAAGGCACTACAGCCCCCAGTGGGCATAGCAGTAATGAAATGTGCCGCCCACACGAAGGGAACAGATTTTATCTCACATGGGAATCAAGCAGCAGACACGGAAGCCAAGTGTATGGAATCCAAAAGCGAAACAATCATGGAAGTGGAAGTTATCCATGCCAATGAGCGGATGATGGTTACACAAACAGCACCTGAAAGTTACAGTAGTTTGGGACAAACACAGCAAATGGAACTCCAAGGGGAGATGCCACAGGAAGAGAAGAACCTGTGGAAGTGTCGAGGGTGTTCATTAAACCCCTCTGACAGCTTGTGGCGACAAGACAGCACTGGTAAACCAGTAATGCCTGTAGCCCTATTAAAAATAGTGCTGGAGCAGTTACATTACCCGGTGCACATGACAAAAGAGAACCTAGCAGCAACGCTTGCAGAAGACTGGTTCATACCGAATTTAGCAGAGCACGTTGTATTCTTTATGGTAAATTGTATAATTTGTCAGAAATTCACGGCTGGGAACACATTAAAAGTAATGAGAACAGTCATCCCAAGGCCAAATGGGCATTTCCAACACTTGCATGTCGATTACGTCAACATGATTTAAATATGTAATGGATACAGATACTCAATTGTTGTGGTGTGTCCATTCTCTAGATGTATTGAACAGGTCCATGTACATACCCAGACTCTACCTGTGTGCCCACATTTTTTGTGGGAGAAGTGTTCCCCAGGTGGGGGGTGTGCGAGGTCATGAGGTCATATGATGGCCCTCACTTTGTCAATGCAGTGTTCGAGCAGATTAGCTTGCTGCTTGGTATAAAGCACAAGTTCTCATCAGCATATCATCCACAAGGTAATGGGATCTGTGCAAAGCTCAACGGCTTGTTAAAGGGAAGGAGAGCCAAGTTGAAGCTTACTCTAAAGAAGGGATGGTTGCACTGCCTTCCACTGGCACTGTACAAACTTTGGAACCAACCCGGGTCCGACCATCATTTTACGCCACACGAGATAGCCACAGGAAGAAGAATGAGAACTCCTCTGACACCCTGAGATAGAGCTAGATGTAATGCCCACTCAACAGGAGAGGTTTTACGGTCTGAAATACAAAACTATATGGACTACCTGACATCTTGCCTTACTTTAATTTTAGACCAGCTGCAGTGCCAACGAAAAGGGTGCAGAGCAGCACAGAACACAGAAGGAGACACTACAACAGACCAAGTGCACGGTCTATGTGTTCCACCCATTTTCCTTGGAGACACCGTCCTTGTAAGGAATCATATAAGGAAAAAGTGGGACGAGCCAAGATTTAACGGTCCTTTCACGGCGGAGGACTGCACTCCATCTGCAGTGAAACTACAATGCAGAAAAGCTTGGATTTTTCTCGGCAATATCAAACCCTAGATCGTAGAAGGCCCCCTGCCTGCATCCCAACTAGAGGAATCCACGAGCGACGGGGAAGAACCACAGCACATGCAGACAAAATCCATGACGTGGAAGAAGGATGCATGACCAGCCATACAAAGACAACAAACTTTTTGCAAGTTATGGCTTAAATTGGACACTTCCTCTAAGAAAAAAAAGGGGATAAAGACATTAAAAAAACAGAAACTCTGTGCATCCTAGTTGCAGGGTGAAGGTGAAAAATTGCACGTATAAGCCACAACACAGGCTGTTGACTATTGAACTTTGGACTGAGGCACGCTTAAACTTTGATGAGAAAAGAATATGCCAAATTTTGACAAAGGACACTTACATTTGAAGCAAAAACAGTATCCTGACTCGTTCCACACAATACCCTATTCGGAATCACTTATGGTGTCCCGCAAAAGCGACATCACCAAGGATGTGGTCACCTATTTTGATCTAGTGCTAAGATCATACCTGTCTTTGGTAGGGAGGCTCACCACTTTCACTGACTTTCTACAAGATCCTGAAAATAAAAAGACAATAAGACAACTCCTCACTGTCATTACCAAACAATTTATCATACTGCCTGAGTACAGTGAGAAAGAATAAAATGTTCCCAACACAGGCGGAAATAGATGAGCTCATCAACACACTATTCTTTCGCATAATCGAAGACTGTCCAACTCTTATTGGGAGAACAACAGATACACTCACATTCCTTCGAGACCCAGCAAATACAGAACATTTAAGCCATCTTTTAAATAAAATCATAATTCTAGTTGCACTTCACGTGACTGGACAGTGCAGACATTGTTCACATTTAGGAGACTTATAATCCTGAACCTCAGCAAGACAGGACGAATGTCCCTGTCACCAGAAGGCACCATGTTGGCCCATAATGTCCTCTTTCGCCTAGTCACTGTCTTTCCAGAGCTGGTAGGGAGACCAATCGATGTTGACGTCCTCACTTTCATCAGAGACCCAGCTAATATTGTACAGATGGGAATGCTCCGACATGGAATCGTGCTCAGTGGAGCTATCTGAGGAGATTCTAAAAGCCTTCCGCCGAGGAACAGATCAAGGAATCAGTGTCCTATTTGTTGCTATTGTTTCCCTAGTCCTCCGCACTGATCAACGTACACTATGTCCTTAGGACTGAAACAAATCCGAGGAGTGGATTGGGCGCTTACCTATTTTGAACATGCACAGTAAAGGGACTCACTAAAGTGTTATTTTATTTTGATTTTTCCCATAGTCTAGCAAAGAAAGTGTACCAAGACTTAAGAGAAGGTGGGCACTTGTGGAACACCTGGCACTCTTAAACTCAGAACTCAGAAGATGATAGTGGTTAAGGGACTAATAACATTGACATTTGGTGAATGATCGAGATGGGGGTCCAGAGCAGCAGTCTGGTCCTCCCACAAGAAGAGAGGCATCCCTGCTTCTCTGGTAGAAAATGCTGCAACCTGACCTACAGGGGAAAAATGTACATATGCATAATATTCATTATTCTTTTACAGTCATTAACAATCAGAATTGCATTCTTTATTGGTGCACAAATCACTCCAATTTCAGTGCACCTACTAATGATGCACGCATAAAACCCACAAAAGCACCGAGACCTTATATAGTAATTCCAGTCCCTTTAAGATCTGACGGTGGAGTGAATTAACTTGAAATGGATGTGTTTAGCAATGATACACACACACTTGTGGTCACAAACAAACAAATAGGCCAGAGACAGGGTCAGCGAGGAATAAATTAAGTAATATCACTGACAACTACACGCATGCAAACACTGAATGCACACAAAACACGCCTAGTGTCAATGACTGCAGAACCACAAACCAAACCAGTAGAGAAAAAGTGACTGCCTGCCCAAAGATACTCCACAGCAGATGCTGTGAGATAACAAGAAGAGTTAAAACAAAAACCAACAGAATCAGTTATATCAGAAACTCTTAAGAAAACAAGCGCCAACTCTGAGACCACAGAGACTGTATCACCAAGCACATATGTTCCAATGCAAGGGACAAGTACCAGTTCTACAATACAACCATACACCAGACCAGTGTCAGGCTGCTTGGCATGGGCATTTGTAACCAGCAGGTGAAAGATGTATGAGGAGAGGGAAAGAGCTGCCAGACTCTCGCCCACTCAAATGGCGCAGATGAGGAGGCCTGCACCATGGACCAGGATACCTGAGAATCCTCCAGCAAGAAAAAGCCATACAGATGCATTCAGGGATGTAGTCATAGCCAATTACAGGAAAACATTAAGAATCAAGAGAAGCATGCATGGAGATGACAATGAACTGAACGACTACCTGGACAGCACGGCACATCTTGGAAACAACATTTAGTACCATCGCATGAAGAAAGTTGGAAGACAGAATTCAGAAGGGGAATGCTTTGTTTGTGCACTCCTACCATACAGCATGGGGAAGTCCAAGATCTTCGTAGCTGTAGAAATCGATGTCCAGACAGCACACTGTAAATCAAACGTAGCAATATGCAAGACCAGAGGCCAGTTCATGGGTAGTGATGCCTCTCTGAAGTGGGCAACTGAAGCAACCGATCCAAATGAAGACGATTAAGTCCAGGACATAAAGACAAGAAACAATGGAAAAACAAAAAACATTGTGATCAGATATGAGAAGCCTGGAGTTAAAGGAGCAGAGATCAGAAGAGAAGCAAACCAGAAGCTAAATGTCCAATGAAAAACTCCAGAAGAAGCTCAGAGATGAAGAATTGTGGCCAAATGCAAATTTGCAGAACAGTGCTTTCACCAGATGGATGGAAGAAAGGAGTAGAGATATGCCGAGCATGGATGGTCTCCGGTCACTACGAGTCTACCATCAACATAGTGCGAAACAGATGGAAGCCATTGTGGCCAAAACTTGCAAAACTACTTACAAGGGACAGAGGAGGACCCTTGCAGATAGTGCCACTAGAAATCCCAAAGTTCTGTTTCAAAAATAATGGCACAAGGAAGATGGGAGAGAATCAGAACTGTGGATGAGTTGTTGACGCTCCAGGAATGGTACATGGAACTGCAGTGATTATGGATCATTATTGGGCGTGTGGATCCAAAGCATACATCAGACTGCTGGGGAGGCATTTGCATGATAGTGAACGTGCACGTTCCATCATTGGTGATCCCAAAAAGTGACCTGATTATTGACAGTTTCCCGAAAGCAGAGGAAGAAAAGATCTGTGGAACTGCTGACGTGAATGAAGAGAAGAAATTATTTCTCTGCTAAATCAGGAGAAGCATTTCATGCAATCCCATATGAACACAGGCCAGGCTGTTCAGCCTCACCTTATCAGTGTTCACAATGATTTTTATGCCAAGAATCCAAGTTGGAGTAAATACTAAATGGTTGCAGATAACCAGATGGGAGTTACTACAGACCATCAACACGACCATAAAAGGATTCCATGCAATCAAGGAAGAGCTAAGAGCCATCCGACTGATGACTCTCCATAACAGATATGCCCTTGACATGATCACAGCTATAGATGGAGGAGTTTGTGCAAAAATAGGAGAATCATGTTGCACATTTATATCTTCTTACGACAAGGAAAATGGATCTTTAACAGAAGCCATAGGTATGCTGACAAAGCTATAGAAACTGACTAAGTTGATGATGACAGCTGGTTTGGATCACTATTCTCTTGGGTCCCACAATGGATGGCAGACATATTCAAGTTCCTAGGAGCCCTGCTAGTGATGAAATTACTAGGATTTTGTGTTATAAATATAGTAATCTCGCAATGCCAGAACACTGCGAAGAAAGCCATAGGGATGAAGATCATGATTGTTGTCAAGCCAGGATGGAAGCCTAAAGACCTGACTGATGAAGAAATAAGAGACTTTGTGAAGGTTAGCAGGCACACGCCAGAAGGTATAAAGTTTCTCTATCCCAGGAAGCACAGAAACTATGTGGGAAGATGGATCTACTGTAGCCCAATGGACAATGTCAACTCATGACATGGAATAAAGATGAACATGTAAGAACAGCAGGAAGCCTGAAGGGAGTAATAAAGCTATGGACTCCGAAGAGACACTTTTTCAAACCATCATGGATATATCCAGAAGATGAAGAAGGAATGAACCCAGGCAATGGAGTGATGATAATTATAGAAGAATTGAGTGAATTGAATCCAAGGAAGCAGGTGAAAGTGGTTGATGAATCGCCCAGAGGGGGGAGTGTAGAGGAGATCCCAAATAAAGCCTGCACTCCAATCGCCCATTTTGAAGTGCCAGGAATTTTCACACCAAAAGATGTGACATATGATGAGCAAATAAACCAGCAGAGAGCCACAGTAGGGCTCTGCCCAGTTCCCATCAGAAGAGCAACACCTGTTGAAGTACCAATACCCAGACAACCATCGACAGTAAGGTACCCATTGAGAAAACCCTACCAACAAATAAGACAGAATGAAGATTGCCTAAGTACCGTCCCAGAAGAAACCATAAAGGCCTTAATGGAAGACGAATGGTGATGTAACGAGAGCCCAGACAGACTCACATATAGAAGAAATGACAACCAAGAAAAATGACACACAGAGACGAAACACCATGAATAAAGATATTGTGAACCCAAAGGAAGAGAACGATGTCAAAACACAAAGAAGCTTAATCTGTAAGCAGGTTGGAGATATTCAACCAGCTAATGCCTGTACATATGCTTGGAACCGCAAGAAAGCTAAGAAAACAGTGCAGCTTGCTATGCCAAATAGAACAGTAGCGTGGCAAGCTCCATTATACATAATCTACCTCAAAACAAAGCACATTATTATAAGTGTGATTCCACTTTGCACGAAAAGCAGAATCAACTCAGGTTACTAGAGGCCAACCAAGACAAGATTCATATTCTAGCAAAATGAGAAGAGACGGCTGAATCGAAACTCAGCAGATGCAACTTGTGCCTGGAGAGCCAAGGTCATACCAAAAGAAGGAATGAACAGTAGTTACATCTAATTGAAACTTAAGAACAGAATATCCTGTCTTTGAAAGGTCAAGATAAGGAAGCGTAGGCAAGTGGCAAGCCAAATAAGAATGAAATGCACAAATTGAAAGAAACTAGGCAAATTCACAGTGTCTTCATCACATGACCATCCAAGCGAGAAGAAGCACGATTTCACACCTACGCTTAGCATCCGCCCAGGAAGAGATATCGGAACTTTAACAGACAGAAGATGCAGTTTCGAGGCCAACCACAGTAACATAATTGACACATAGTTGTTGAAGTGATGATTGATTGTAACCTTAATTGAAGGAAGTCCAGGTAGCTGAGGGGGCACCCTGCACCTGGCTGACAATTCTGCATGCTGCTAAGTAAAGTGGAAATGTATGCATGAGTTTGGTGCCAACCCAATCACAATGGACCAATTAATCTAGGGTCATATAGTTAGTGGAACCAATGGGACGTCGTACTTTTAGTGACGTCTACAGTAGTCATTTTTGAAGGAAGGGCTTAGACGCCCACCTGACAGTATTTACCCAATCCCTCACTCTGTTACCATATACATATATAATACCTATATTAAAGTTAACTTTTCCTAGCCAATAGAATTGTATGTTAACTTTTAAGTGTAACATGTCAATTATGACGAGTTTGGAGTATAAATGTCACTGTTTGTATGAAGTTTGTTGGAGTTGAAGCAAGACTGACTATCGCATCACTGCTGATTGCCATGACTCCCCATTTTTTGTACTTGTCATTAAACAGACTCCCTTTGCCAAACCATTGAGTTGTCCTTATTGATTGGCGTTGGAGTAATAAATCTGCATCCCCATCCATCTCAAGGTGCTGCTATCACTTCTTAAATTACTTTGGAGCAAACCTCGGCTCTATGAGCCAGCCGCGGGTCTCCTGAGTACAATGCCAGGTAGAAGGTGATCAGGAACCATTGTCCACACTATGGGTAGGCAGACAATATGGGTAGGCAGACAACGGGAGTCGATTGTGGATTTGGGTTCATGCAGTTCCCTTTATTTGAGAAAGGAGGGCCCAAACCACAGTATATTCCTTGGCCTCAAATGAATAAGGGTAATTTAAGGTGTAAACTTCCCAGTTTAACGGCTGGTGTGGGAAAATGAATAGATGAGCTAGAGAAAATGACAGGGGGAAATACTTTAGCAATAGGGGACATTAAGGGTCTCCTAGCACCCATTTGGATGAGGGCAGGATACTCAAGTGTCACGACACAGAACATAGCGCACGATGAGTGCCATTTAACAATTGTACAGCAGATGTCTGGAGAGCACTTAGAATGCAGTATCCTGATGCATCAGATATGAGTGCAATTATGGCAGGTAAAATGAGAGAAGATGAAGATTATCTTGCTTACATTCAAATTATTCAGAAACAGTGCACTCATTTTATGTCAAGGATTGCCAGAACAGGTACAGAGACAGCTAAAAAAACTAGTGGGACTTACTGCCGGTTGTTGCAAGAGAAAAATAAGAAGGAAGATGCTAGAAAACTTGAGGAAGCCAATTTAGATCAGAGGAAATTGTCAAAATATGCCATAGAAGGGGCGGTGTTGACAAGCAGAGAAGGATTGGGACTGCATCAATCAGTCGGTGCATCACAGGCGAATTTTCAGCGCCAAATGGATCAAGGAGTAAATGGGCTTATGCCACAAGCAGAGGAATGAGCTGTAGAGGAAGAGGTTTTCAGAATAATCAAGGCAGTTTTCAGAATATGTAGAATGAATCAGAATGTACAAGGAGGATTTAATCAAGGGGGACACATCAGAAGAGCTCTTCCTATATGTTGGACATGTGGGATGACAGGAAATGGGTATGTACAGAGAGGGCAATTCTCAAGGGGGGGGCAGCTTATCCTCCAGCAGATAGCTCACACACTAGGGACGGGTTTTCCCAAGGTCGGACAGTGTATCAAGCACAAGTCCCACAAATACAACAAGCATTGCAGCCACAGCAAGCACCATTGACTCCACCTCACGAACAGTCGCAACAAGCACCCATGCAAATGCAGCAGAATGCAAACACAGGGCAGTTATTGACAACTAGAGTAGGGGGTGACACTGTGATGGGAGGCAGTCCTTTTACAGGTACAGGGATATGCATGTACCCACAATAGGACAGCTCACAGGTTGACTTGATGTGTTCAGTACTATCAGTGACACCAGACCCCCAAGAGTAACCAAGTGTTGATGTGACAATAAAATGCTAATCTTTTTATTTTTTAGTAGACACAAGGACTACTTGTTCATGTATATAAGAGGGAAAATACCCAATGTTGGGAAAAGCCATGAATGTTAAAGGTTTCTCTGGAGCTACGAGTCGAGTTCCTTTTACTGACAAATGACCAGTCTCCATAGGAGAGTGTGACATGTCTGTTCCATTACTGTATTGAAGGCAGACACCAATTAACATCCTAGGATGAGATATAATGACTAAGCTTAATATGACTATTTCATTTACTGATGAAAGCATAGTGTGTTCTACTCCAGGGATACATGTTATGAATGTGGGTGGATTTATATCAGCATTAACAGGGCAAATGACTCCGCGAGGAATGCTGCTAGAGCCAGAACTTTTTCTTTATGGGGTACGCATTCTGCTGGCATAGCTAACCTTGTTAGTGGGAATGATTATAGGAATACCTGATTATTTTTTGTTCAGGCAATAGATACCTATTGACAAAGAGGGGAACATACTATTCCCCTAGAGTTAAATGCAGCCATAGTGCAAGGGGAGATGGCCATGCTCGAAGGAACCGATGACGAGGGCAGACCCTGGAGGACAGTGATTGCCATTGGGGAAGGGTATAGATTGACAGACGTCACTGACAAGGATATGTTTAGAGACGATCCATCAGTCGATGAAGTACAATTTAGATGAGAATTACATATTGGATCAGAATAGAAAAAAGAGAGATACCACAGCCAATGATGCTAGAGAGGCAGCGTCCAGCATTTTTCAATGAAGACTTGGAAAAGTTACCAAACTCTTTATGTACTCAGGGCCCTAGGATGTAAGCCTATTGAAGGGGGCAGGGGAGGTTAAGATTAAGCTGAAGCCAGGAGCAATTTTACCTCAAGTAAGACAGTACCCCATGTCTTGAGAGGCAGAAGAGGTTATTTGTAAGACTATTTCAGCCCTGATGGAACATGGTATCTTAGTGACATCAAAGTCACTGTGTAATACTGCAGTGTACCTGATTAAAAAATCAAAGGGAGGGTTGTGGAGATTTATTCAAGATATGAGACTGATTAAACAAATTGTAGAGACAGAGGGCCCCATTACAAGTAAGGCAGAATGGGTTAAGGGGGTCCGCTAATGGGTGCGGACCCGTTATTCCCATTCCGACTGATTATGAGGTCCCCTCGCGGGACCCGGGAAGGACGCCTGGTAAAACCAGGTGTCGTTACCGGGTCCCACGGGGGGACCAGGGAGCTAACAACGGGCCAGTTGTAATCGGCCCGTTGTTAGCTCCCTCTCCCATTCCCATTGAGCCCATTCCAAACTCGGAATGGCCCGTTAATTTCCCATTCAGGGAACCCGGACCCGGTTTTGGAGGCAGCCTTGCCACCAATAGCGGCATGGCTACCGCCAAACCCGTAATGAGGCCCAGAGTTTCCTTTAGTTCCGAACCCAGCGGCAATATTGGTTAGTATCCCAGCAGAAGCACAATAATTTACGGTGATTGACTTGCAAAATGTGTTTTTCCCAAACCCGTTGCATAAGGACTCCCAAGACCTTTCGTCAATTCCGTTTTGCCAAACTAGACTGAAAAGCACTCATTTGCTCCAAGGATACTGTGAGTCTCCATCGATCTTCAATAGAGTCCTCCAGATGGATTTAGGCAATATTGATTTGAAAAGCGTTGTGATACAGTAGGTAGATGATATTTTGATTTGTACCACAACAGAAGATGAGTGTAGACAAGACTAAATTCAGTTAATGACTATCCTAGCAGACATGTGATATAAGGTAGCCAAATATTGTCAAGAAGAAGTGTTACATATAGTCCAGTTGATTTCACATGAGCGAAGAGCGTCACACCTGAAAGAGCTGAGGCGGTTATGAAAACAGCAATACCACACACAGTAAAACAAATGCAAAAGTTTTTGGGATTATGTGAATATGTTAGAGCGTGGATGTTTGATTATAGTTCATACATCAGACACCTTTTGCAGGCTTTGTAGAAAGCACAAGGGAATAAGGAAAACATAGAATGGACTGAGGAAATGGAGGGAGGGTTTGAAGAACTTATGAAAGCAATTTGTACAGCACGAGTTTTAGGAATTCCCAATTATGATGAGGAGTTCTTTTTATTTTCACATACAAATGGGACAGTCATGACAGCGGCGCTTGCACAAGGACTATGTTAGGGTATAAACCTCTGGCATATTATAGTAGAATTCTGGATCCAGTTATGAAGGAGCCCTTTCCTTGTGAACAGTCGCTGGCAGCAGCCACATTTACAATCGAGAAGTCTACCAGTATTGTGATGGGGTGCACTATGGCATTGTTCACTGAGCATGCTTTGTTTGCCATTTTGGAAAAACCTAAGGGTACATTGACATCTCAGAGAGGTTCTGCATATAAGGTGGTTATACTGAATCCAGAAATTAAAAAAGTCAGGTGTAATATAGGGAACCCTGCCACATTTGTAGCCGAACCTGTGGTAGAGGGTGAGCATGTGCATGATTGTGCTTACTACGAGGATTTCTTTGATGACCTCCCACGTGTAAAGGAAAATGCTTTAGCAGGGGGAGATTCTCTTTATTGATGTTTCTTTGAAAATTGATCAAACTAGTGGTGAAGGGCATTCAGGTTCAGCTGTGGTGAGACACAGAGCAAATGGTGGATTTGAAGTGGTAGCAAGTGCAAGACTACTGTCTCACTTTTTAGCGCAAGCAGCATAAAAAGTGGTGCTTATTGTTGCGCTCGAATATAATGCAGGGCAGGAAGTAACAGTGTACAGTGACTCCATCTATGTGATGGAAACCATGCAAGCAACGCTAGCACATTGGCAAAGGAGGGTCTTCCTCCGAGCTGATGGCACTCCAGTGCAACGTGCAGCATTATTGGACAGGCTTATTAAGGCACTACAACTTCCAGTAGCCATTGCAATAGTTAAATGCACAGCACATACTAAACAAACTGACATTATCTCTCGCAGGAACGAAGCTGCAAGCAAAGAGGCTGAAAGGGGTGCATATTCACCAGACATTTCAAGTTTTGATACTCCAGATGTAAAGGAGAAAGTAGTCATGATTATGACATTAAATGAAGGGTTTAATCAATTATCAAGAACACAGTTGATGGAGGTTCAAGACAGTGCACCACATGAATTGTGGAAATGAAGGGGGTGTTCTGTATCGCCCTGTGAAGCATTATGGCATCAGGATAGCACTGGAAAGCTGGTGATGCCAGTAGCATTGTTAAAGGTATCACTTGAACAGCTGCACTACCCTGTGCAGGTAACTAGGGAAAGCCTTGCAGCTGCTATTGCGGAGGACTGGTTCATACCAAACCTGTCAGAACACATTGCATTTTACCTAGTAAATAGAATTGTATGTGAAACGTTTATCGCTGGGCATACATTGCGTATAATCAGAGGATTGATTTCTCGACCGAACAGTCCTTTTCAGCATTTACATATTGATTATGTTGACATTCTGCAAGTACGTAGTGGGTACAGGTATAGGATAGTGGTGTTGTGTCCCTTTTCCAGGTGGATCAAAGCCGGTCCTTGTACACACCCTGATGGCACTTGCACAGTGAAGGTTTTAGTCCGAGAAGTCTTTCCCAGATGGTGAGTGTGTGAGGTGTTGTGATCCGAAAATGGGCCCCATTTTGTTAATGAGATATTTGAACCGATTAGACCATTATTAAGTATAAAACACAAGTTTTCTTCTGTTTATCACCCGCAAGCGAACGGGTATGTGAGAGACTCAACAGTCTCCTTAAAGAGAGAATTGCAAAACTCAAATTAACACTGAGAAGGAATAGCTGTACTGCTTGGCCCTTGCATTGTATGCATTAAGGAATCATCCTGGATCGGACCACCACCTCACACCCCACAAGCTAATTACAGGGAGGCAAATGAGAACAACCCTGTCTCCTCCATCGAGGAGCAGAAGTGATGCCCAGAAGACTGCAGAAATGTTAGGAAGTGAGTTACATGCTTATTTAACATGTCTGACTGCTAGTATCTCTGTCATTTCAGACCAACTCAAACGCAAGAGGGGTAGGTCTCAGAACCCAGATGAAGACCATTCAGCAAACAGAATTCAAGAACTACTTCCTGTATCTAGACTTTTTATTGGAGATCCAGTCCTAGTATGTAACTTCACCAGGAAGTGGCACGAGCCACGGTTTAATGGCCCATATGTTGTAGAAATCATTACTCCCTCAGCAGTAAAGGTCCAAGAGAGACATGCCTGGATCCATTTGAGTGATGTAAACCTATACTCTGCTGAGACTGACACCCTCCCGACTATTGATTCGTAAGCAAGACAAGGAGAAGAAGTTCAGCATGTGCAGACCGGATTGATGACGAGAAAGAGGACGCTAAGGTTGCTGACTAAATTTAATGCAAGTGAGCATTTGGGCTGTGGCTCACCCCAAAAACTGTTTATGGATATTATAGCAGGAGTGCAAACTCAGTTATGAGTAACAGGAATCTTTTGAATTGGACTTTAGAAAGTAGTGACGTACTAAACATGCCAGATCGGGAGTTTGAATTTGATTACTGGAAATGTGAGCATTTTCCAGGCTCATTCCTCACTGAGTTTCTGTTTAGATAAATCAATGGTCCTGACAGATGCCAATGTCCATAGGCTCCTTCTCGCTGTTTCCATTTTTATACTTTGAGCTTACCCTGCTCTTGTTCGGCGATCAGGAGGCTGCTTGTAGCAATAGATCCTGCAGTTACCTGACCATTTAACAGAGTTGCCTGATTAAAACGTTTTTTTTCCTTCCTTAAAACAGTATACAGGCACAATAAGGACTGTCATGAATGGTACCATTTTGGAAAGTGAGCCAACTCAATCACGTGCGGAAAATCATTGATGGTGGGGATTGATGTATTGGTGCATAATATGTGCGTGTTCAGCATTTATCATTGTTTACCTGATTTTGCTAATCCATACTCTCTACTTAATTGGTTGAAGCAAGGTAGAAGTCCCTTTGATTCTTCCCACTCCGATGACTCTCACAGAATTGTCTGTTACTGAAAGACCAAGACATTTGTGATTTAACCCACACCAGTGGCTTGTGTGAGGTTGCCCATTTCTATGACAAGTGTTCCTATGATTTACCCTGTGGGAAGGACCATTCTTGATATACTTCGGGAGCATTATGCCAGAACTCTTTTTGCAAGAGGGAGACACAGGAGAAGCACAAGGGAAGACGATTATGAATTAAACAATTATCTAGACAGCACAGTGCACTTGGGTAATAACATGTGGTATCAACACATGAAAAAGGTGGGAGAGAGTACATTCAAAGGAGTAGCTATGTTTGTGCTCTCATACCTTATGCCATGGGGAATTCCAAGATATTCATAGCTATAGAGGTAGCTGTCTAGAAAGCTCACTGCCTGACGCACCTTGCACTCTGATATACGAGAGGTCATTTCCAGGAACAAACATCATCCTTGTTATGGGTGACCGAGAATACATCCATGGAAGAAGACGCCATGTGAAAGATTTAAAGACAAGAGAGAGACCCCAAACCAGAGATGATGTGATAAGATATGAACAGCCTGGAATAAATGGAGTAGGGATCAGATGGCAAGTAAACGAAAAGCGCAATTGTCAGGGAAAGAACTAGGAAGAAATACAAAGATGCAAGCAGAGAAGTCAGCTGCAAATCAAGGGAACAGAGCTTACTCCAGAGGGATGGGTTGAAGGCTTGATTATAAGTAACACATTAGCATTTTCAGGATACTATGAGCCAGTTATAGATACTGCAGGGAATGAATGCAAACATCATTGGCCAAAGATTGCAAAGTTGCTGACATGGTTTGATGATAAAGGATGTCCGTTACAAAAAGCTAGCTATTGCAGGGCTATGCTTCAGAAACAATGGCACGAGAACAGTTGGAATGAATCAGCAGTGCAGCCGAATTTTCTATGTACCAGGCATGAAAGATGGAACAGTAATGATAATGGATCACTACTGGGCCTGTGCATCCAGAGCATATATGACGGTTCCCAAATACTGGGGACGGTTGTGTTCCATAGTACTCATTCATGTTCCAGCATTGGTAATTCCGAAGAGTGACTTGAATATTATATCATTTCCGAAAGCTGATGCCCACATGAGGAAGAGGAGATCAGTTGAATTTCTCAATCGAACAAAAAGGGAGAATTACGTGTCAGCCAAGTCCATAGAAGCCTTTAATTCTTTTCCGAATTAACAGAGGTTGTTCAGTCAAACTGCTGCAGTATTCACAACTATCTTCATGCCAGGGAGCCAGGCGTTGGTGAATGCAAAGTAGTTGCAAATCACTTGCCGGGAGCTCCTGCAGATGATCAACACTACCATAAAGGGATTCAACACTATGAGGGACGAATTGAGAGCTGTAAAACGGATCCTTCTCCAGAACAGATATGTCTTGGACATGATCACAGAAATGGATGGAGGTGTTTGTGCCAAAATTGAAGAATCATGTTGCACATTCATACCTTCTCATGATGATGAAAATGGGACCATGACATGGGCCATAACTTTGCTAACAAACTTGCACATAAAGATGGAAGATGAAATAGAAGGTATTTCAGATGACAGCTGCTTTGCATCAATCTTCTCATGGGTCATGCCACCATGGATGGCAATTATTTTCAAGTTTCTCAGAGCACTATTGGTGATGATCATGTTTGTATTCTGTGTGATCAGAGTAATAATCACACAGTGCAAGAAGACAGCAAGGAAAGCAGTAGGAATGAAGATTATGATCGATGTTGCGTCTGGGTTTGGACCCAGAGAGTTGACAGATGAAGAAATCAGAAAATATATAGAAGCGAGTATTCTAGCACCTGAGGGAACACAGTTTCTGTATCCAAGAAACCACGAGAAGTATGTGGGAAGATTGATCTACCGTAGCCCAAGTGGACAATGTAGTCACATGACCTGGAAGTTGATGACCATGTTAAATCAGCAGGATCTCTGAAAGGAGTAGTAAAGATATTGACTCCAAAGAAACTATTTTTCAGACGAGGATGTCTATATGTGAAGTCTGATGGTAGAGTGGTTGCTGAATCAACCCGAGGGGTGCAGAAGAGGAGGAGCCAAATGCCTCTACCATAAGACCTGCCCCTATTTTGCCTATATTTTGGAAACCAGAAGTTGCAAAATGTAAGACGCCAATAATGGTACCTATCCCACGAAGAATTCTTGAGACAAGGTATCCGTTGAGAAAGCCCTATATGATGTACCCGTGGAGAAATGAAGGTCTCTTAAAGGAGGTTCCTGAAGAAGTGTGAAGTGGTGATGGCAAGAGACTGGTGACGTCGCATGAAGTAGAGTTGACGCGCCAGGAAGAAAATAGATAAACCTTAAAGACTCTCATGACGAAGTAATGAATTGAGTAGCATTTCATGTGCAGAATGAAGATTGCAAGTGCGAAGAAGCACTGCAAAAAATGCAAGCTGTTTTATAATGTGATATGATAATATATGATATGATATGGCATTTATAACATGCCTATACACAAGTGTTTCAAGGCGCGATGAGGCAAGGGAGGGGAAACAGAGGGAAGACGGACATTGATCCTACTAGACCCAGTGACATTGAGATCGCAAAAGTGCAGGGGGGAGGTGAAGGGGAAAGTGCAGGGGGAAAGGGGAGGGGGCAGTGCATAGAATTACAGTCAAATGAATAAGACAATATTTAAAAGTGTGGCCAGCTGTTGGCGAGAGCAAGGGTAAGAGCAGACAACAGGGGTCAAGTGCTAGTGGGGGCTGTCGAGAAACAGATACAATCCCCAAGTGCAAAGGTTGCCTTGGGGCAATGCAGGTATGCAACTGGCAGGGTGGGGACCTGGGCCCAAGATCAGAGGGTAGCCAGGTAACCAGTGCAGATTCAGATTCAGCCAGGAGAACAGCAGGGGAGAGGAGAAGAGAAAGCAGAAGCAAAGAGGAAGGTCTTAAGGTGCTTCCAGAACCGTAGATGGTTCTCCTCAAGTTTCCGAGAGACAGGGAGGCTGTTCCAGAGGGAGGCCCCAGCAGAAGAAAGAGATCTACCACCAACTCGCTGCTTGGAGAAGTGACTGACCCTGAGGGAGTTCGAGGTGGATGAGCAAATTGTTCACAAGAGGGCACATATTTAGGAACAGAGAGTTCATGGTATTGAGGTCCCAGGCTCCAGAAGGCCTTGTGGACAATGCAGAGGGTTTTGAACTTAATCCTCGCCACCACTGGGAGCCAGTGAAGAGATTTCAGTCCTGGAGAGATATGATCCCTGGGCTTGTGGGCAAGGACAAGTCTCACAGTCTTGTTTTGGATGAGTTGCAGAGGTTAGAGAGTAGAAGCAGGCATATTTAGAAAGAGGCTGCTGCAGTAGTCCAGCCTAGAGAGAGCCAGAGCTCTGGAGACAGTGAACTTCTGGGGGAAGGAGAGGAAAGGCAGAATAACTATGAGAAGGTGCAGCTAGTAGTGTGACTTTCCTAGAGAAGTCAAAGATGTGAGAAGAGAAGGAAAGTGTGTGGTCAAAGATGACCCAGAAGTTTTTAACCTCACAGGTGGGAGCAGGAAGTGGGCCAAGAGAGGCCGGCCAGAGAGCGACAGGAAAGAAGGGAGAAGGTGTGCCGATGAGGAGTTTCTCTGTCTTTCTGGCATTAAGGCAGAGATAATTGGTGGCACACCAATCCTGGATGGCGGACAGACAGTCAGAGAGGAGAGAAGGAGAAGAGGAGGCAGAAGGGAGTCTGAAAATGAGTTGAGTGTCATCCACCTAACACTGAAAGTTGGGGCAGAGGGCAGCAATTCAGGGGGCAAGAAGTATCAGGTATTGGTTGAACAGCCAGGGAGAGAGGTTAGACCCCTGGGGAACAGCACAGGTAGATGCAGATATAGAGGAGAGGAAGGGCCCAAGTTGGACCTGGGAGGTTTGATCATAAAGGAAGGAGGTCAGCCAAGCCAGGGCCTGATAGGTGATACCCAGGTTATTACGAAGACGGTTGATTAGGATGGCATGGTTGACAGTGTCAAAGTCATATTGTACAGATGCTGAAACTCAAGTAGACTTAAGTAACCATAAAAGCTGGCTACACATAGTGAATAGACTGCAGTTGGTGCTGCAATTATGTAGATATGTGTATATAGAATCTGGATGTTCCACATCACATTTAACAAACTAGGAACTCAGTTGCAAAAAGGCCTTAAGTGTGGCACAGTAGAGAAAGACATCTGGCAATGAAGGAAGAATCGAGAAAGGTTGTCTGGCCCAGTGCCAAGGGTTAGGGCAGCCAAGAAACTGGTTATCTATTTGAGAAGATACAATGAACGTGAGAAGCAAGGCAAGCTCCTGTTGAGGTGCAATGGAAAAATGCTATGAATGCCAAGTTTTATTCATTTAATAGTATTAAAGGCGAAGAAGGAGATAAAAACACAGTCTCCTGACACGTTGGGTAGATGAAAATAAACTTTGGGCAAGCTACATCGAGACTGAAGATAAGAATGTACTCACACTCCCTTCTATTCTCAGGCGCAGTGATACTTTGCGAGGCCGAGTTCAAAGACCATTTGAATGCCAGACAGCAGGAGAGATGATGGATGATGGGCTATTGGGTGGGGAGGCATTATTATTATTATTATTATTTATTTGCATTTGTATAGCGCACTTGCAGCCCAGGGGCATCGAGGCGCTGTTACAAGTAAATGTTGGATTCTTAATTCATCGGTTATACAGTGACTGGAGGTCTCTTGGATACACAGATACAGGCATAGTTACAGGTGAAGCATGATATGCATAGTACAGTTACAGAATGCAGTCAGGTACGTTTCATACAAAGAGCTTGGTTTTAATAGCTTTGCGGAAGGCTTGGTGAGATTCAATCATTCTTACGTGCGGTGGCAATGCGTTCCAGTGGGTGGCGGCCCGGGTGGGAAAGCTGGCGCCACCAGCGCGCACATTGCGTGTTTTGGGCGTGACAATCGTGTTGGAGTAGCACATTCTTAATGGTCTGGTGGCAGTATGCTTGGTGATTCTTTGGGTCAAGTAGGGTGCATGGGGGCAACACTAGGCATAGTAGGCAATGCAGAATCAACATTGGCCATAAGTGCGGCAGTATCAGCAGTATCAGCATTTGGCATGGGGGCAACACTAGGCATAGTAGGTAATGCAGAATCAACATTGGAATCAACATTGGACATACGGGGCAGCAGTATCAGCAGCATCAGTAGTATCAGCATTTGGCATGGGGGCAACACTAGGCATAGTAGGCAATGCAGAATCAACATTGGACATAAGGGCAGCAGTATCAGCATTTGGCATGGGGGCAACACTAGGCATAGTAGGCAATGCAGAATCAACATTGGACATAAGGGCAGCAGTGACAGTAGTAACAACATTGGGCTTAGAAGCATCACTGGGCCTAGGCATGGATGGTAGTGCAGAGTCAGTGTAGGTATTGGGCATTTTGATAGGGGCGTCTGATGAGTTAGGGCCGAGATGAGGTGGAATGGCTTCAGTGTACAATGGTGCCATGGGGCTGGCAGGCCTGTGGAGCACAGGAGTGTCATCAGGGTAAGTCCAGTTAGTGTTGTGCCTGCGTAACGGTGGCAGACATCTGAGGCCTACCTGAAGGTTGCGGTCTGCTAGACTTGGGGTGTAGGTGGTGGAGATAGTGGGGCGGGTGCGCGACCGGAGTCGTGCGTTCCTGAGGCAGCACGGCACTGTGCGCAAGGTAGTAGGGTGGGCCTTCCTCTGGGATGGGTAGGACATGCGAGTACTAAGGCAGGTGGCCTTACCTTGTCTGGATCGGCATAATGGCGCCTTGCGTGCCGTCGAGCAGTGGAGAGCTGCAGAGAGCGGTGTCGGCCTTTCCCAACGGCCTTCACCAGACTGCGGCTTTGCCTGCCGGTCTGCCTCCTCTCCCTTTAAAGCAGGAGAGGAGGGGCTGGCGGGCGCAGCAGTCGCATCAGCTGAGCAGGGATCAGCTGTGCAGGATCGCGTTGAGTGGGAGGGGCTCTGCTACTCCAGGTGCACCGTGGGCCATGCCGCGTGCATCATAATGGCGGCGGGGTGGGGGCTGCCACTGAGGTACCTGGTGTGGCTGGAGGTTCCCGTAGAAGGCTCTCGCAGTGGAGCGGCAGAGAGCGGCGTCTGCCTTTCCCAACGGCCTTCACCAGAATGCGGCTTCGCCTGCCGGTCTGCCTCCTCTCCCTTTAAAGCGGGAGAGGAGGGGCTGGCGGGTGTGGCAGTCGCATCAGCTGAGCAGGGATCTCCTCCAGGTTCACCGCCGGCCGTGCTGTGTGCATCATAATGGCGGCAGGGTGGGGCATGTTCAAGTCCACCCACAAACACCTGCGGTACCAGCTTGAATGCTGCTAGAGAGTGAATATTCCAGAAGGGTATAAGCGTGCCAACCAATTGTAGAGGGCCACGTAGCAAAGAGCCCTATAGTTTGAAAGCCAATGAAACATTATGTATTTTATGATACTGAAGATGACTTGCACTAGGGGTGGGCATGGTTGTCCACCTGACTAGAAAGACCCAATCACAATCCTATTCCCCATAGAAAATATACGTAGATGTTCCCTGTAGACCAACCACAATCCAACTTAGGTTTTCTTGTTTTGCCACATAGTGTGACGTCAATGATGAGTTTTTAATATAAATGTGTGTTTTTTCATGTAACACGTTGAGAGAAATACTGTGAGACCTCCGTTGATGTCCGTTGTACTATCTGTATTAGACAATTGCAAATAACACTGCTACGTTTTGCCAACTTCCTGAGTCTGTCTTATTATTAGTGTAGCACGAACTTCTGAATCCCCATCCATCCCATATAGTGTTACCTCGCTTAAAGAGCCCATGGGTTCAAATTGCTCTGAGCAACACTCTGGGCCATCGCTCTTCACCTGCCATGCCATTACAGAAAGGGGAAAGACTATATCCAAAAGACTTGGTCCCATCTCCAAAGGGGCACTCCAGCACAAACTGCTAGGTCAGATTCCTTCTGCACGAGACCGTAAAAATCCTCAGACATGTTTTGGCCTTCTTTGGGCATCATCAGTGTGGAGTAGCTTGGGTCTCTATGTCCAACAGGCACTGGTGCCACGTCTAGGCATACCCGCCCCACTCGGGGTGAAAAAGCACAACAACCGAAACATGGCATGTTGGATATTATTGCAACGATGTAGTTGAGCTCTTGTGATTTAATCAATCTTAGTAGTGACAGAACTAAGGAATTGTTGTGAATTATAGGAATTTTTGTATTTGAATGCTGTCACGTGGCTGTGGGGCGCCCACACGTGAGTGTAAGTGTGTCACTAGTTCCCTATGTGTGTGGATGAATGTGTAAGGAAAACACATGTCGATGTTCTGTGGGGTGTGGCTTTTCATCTGTCTATGAAATGTCAACCCATGGGGATGTTCAAGCACTGTACATTGCTATATTGTGTGTAAATTGTTTGAATTTTAATAATACACTGCATTTGTTTATACTTCAAAAGTTGTGTTATGAAGATACGTTATTTGTTGTTATTACTAAGGTGCACGCAATGATCTGCTAGAGATCGACAGAACACAGTCCTACTTTTTGTATTTCTTTTTTAGTCAAGAAGCCATTCAAGTTCACCACCAGTTCCGAGCCACAGGTCAAAGGACTACGTGTGTGCAACCATGACCTGACATGTCTCTATTTCTGCTCTAAGAGTCATGTATTTGTTTAATAGGGAAACACGATTTCATGCACATCTCCATCAGTCCAGGACTGACAGCTCTCTGTACTTCAACGCCCACATACGCCTTTCACAATCATTAGGGATTGTCAGTATGGTGTGATTGGCATGCGTGTGATTAGAGTGCAGGGGCATGTTGTTTACGTAGTACCATTAACAATAGGAGAGAATACCAGCTTTCTCTGCATGCTTCAAAACTAAAGCAATCTTGTTGTGGTTGGTTCTCATAATGCAGTTCATTCAATGTTGCACGTGTCATTCTGTCTGTCATCCTTTCTTGTTACATCTATCTGGCAACATCTCTATACATTTTGGGCAGTTTTGTTCCTTGCATGATTTATTTTAATTCTATATTATGCACGCAATTGGTACACGTTGACATACATTTTGAGAATCCTGTGTCTTGTCCTTGACAAGAACTGCAAATATACATATCAAATAAATCAAAAACAAGTGTAACTGAAACCTTATTTGGCTGTACACAAATGTATGCCCAAAAACAAAACACCCAACAAGTGGGCCTCACATGAACACAGTGAAAGGGAAATTAGAAGAAGGTTTACTAAACTGGCATAGTGTCTGCCATGTGGAATCCCCGAGTATCTACAGCCACCGACTACATAGAAAAGAATTGCTTATATCCATAGCTATTGTAACTATTAATTTATATGAACCCAATTCTGCGGTTAAAGTTTTGTGTGTAATATCCCACACTTTTGACTTACTGTATGTCAAGAAAAAAGTTACTGGAAACCTTCTTCACTTCAGAACTGTTGAAATATTGACTGTGGTGGGTGATTTTAACGGCAGTGGGAAAATACGTATAAAAAAGTATAGATTGTATATACGAAAATTATTGCATGCTTGCAACTGACATAAATCGATTTTCAATTACCACATAAAGCACAAAAGAAATGTTTCATGGGCAGCTGAAGGAACTGCCCATATGTTATATCTAATAGTCGAAAGACACTTGGATTTGAGACATCCATTCTCTGAGCTGGAATAGAACGGCTTTGCTAACTACTCAATGGTGCATGAAGAACTGTTATAGTTAATCATTGTACTATGTATAGATATAGAAAACAGACTACATCGTAGGAATGTGTAACTGAAAAAAAAGAGAATGCTATAGCCAAAAGACACATTTCCACAAAAACGGAGGATTGGTATATCGCATAACATAATGCATTAGTCTCGGGAGGATAGCTCAGGGGCAACGTGCTTGACTTGGAAGCAAAGCACAGGTTCGAGCCCCAGGTCCATGCTTAGAAACCTCTGGGTATTAAGCACATTATAAATAACCTATAATACCTACCATCATTCTTTACACAATGCCCGCAGGCACAAATGCACAGAATTGTATCCAATTCCGCTCACTTTTGTTATGTTCCATTATCTGGTGAACAGCCATGGGATTAGTCTCATTACCATTTTGCTAGCTCTAAGATGTGGAATATGCAGATGGAACAGGGGAGCATAGACCTCAAAAGTGGGAGAAATGGGGCTCAGTGGACTGATCAGTGATTGCGACATGTTCTTTGTAGAGTAGGTTCTTCAGGTTTTACCTGAAGTACAGGACACAGGGGCCTGTCCTATCAGCATTGTTAAATTGTTCCAGAGATTGAGGGCATTGGCGAAAAAGACCAGTTTCCTCTTCTTTCCCTCTTGCATTTTTTTTTGTTTTAAGTTTGGCAATGTTGTGCCTCCCTCAGGATTGGTGAGTTGCTCAGCCAGGTATCAGTCCATGAACACATGTTTTGATACTGTATTAAGGAACACATGGCACTAATGTTTTCATAGGAGTTTCAATTCCATATCACATTTTGGTTGAATGTGATTGTGCCTCAAACTCACCCCACGTCTGATCTAATTTTTTATCTATTGTATGTTCTTTTGTGATCAAAAGAGCATTGTTCCTCCCATATATGAATACATAAATAAATAAATCATTCTTAAAATTTCACATTGCATAGCTTCCTTTTTATTACAAGGAGATCACTTCTCTCCATTTTACTAATTTATTTTGAAGACACATTGCTGTGTTGTCTTGTTTTCCGAAGCTCAGAATCAGTCTATGACTTTACTTAATTCATCCTAAAAGTGAGACAGGGAACTCTTACAAAAGGAAACTAATGGTAAACCTGGTAGTCCAAAAATTGCATAAACAACTAGAACCCTATTTCATGTACTGTGTGTCTTTTACAAGTGTGTGACTAATATATCAAAGAGTTAATGTGTCTGCTGTCAGCCTCATTAATTCTAGCCATAAACAATCAATGTTTTTTTGGGGCTCTCACACTTGTGTTTGTAATATGGATCAAATGTCACTCATTGTTAAACCCATGTAGGCAAACATCCATGGATAGGGAAGGATTGTGTTTCTTCAAGTATTATTTATTTAAATTTGAGATTATTTAGGCAATATGCTCTCAGCCATCTGATGACACTGATGAATACATAGTTACTACCTTCTGCCCCACCCCGCCCTAACTCTGTACGGGTGAGAAACAGTACAAACTGCAATGTCCATACCACCCCATAAATCTAGAGGTGGTCGACAATATAAGTTAAACTGCGCTCCATGAAACAATATGCTTAACCAAAGTGAAAGCACATGTAATCTGTCATAAATAATTAGTTAAATTGAGCAACACAAAATAGGCTAATGAGGCTGCACAAAAGTTTGCATGACCGACGTGACGAAAAAGACAAAGGGTGCGACTGCACCTAAACACAGAACTGGACTGACACAATTGACATTGTCACAGAAAGGTAGAGGACTGTCACAATATATACCTTGGCCACAGCCAGATAAAAAATAATGTAATTTACAAATTACTGTCGCTTACAGCAGCTGTAGGGAAGTGGATTTATGAGGTAGAACGAGAAACGGCTGGCATGACATTGACTGTAGGAGACATGAAAAGCGTGTTTGCTGCTATTTTGGGCAAACAGGTGACATTTGGAAACTAGCAGGGAATTCTGGGGTAACATCCCAAAATACAATTCATGACAGGGCACCTTTCTAGCGGACATTTGGAGGTCACTTAGAATATAGTTTCCAGACACATCTAACACAAGTGCAATAATGACATGAAAGATGGGACCAGATGAAGACCCTGCTGCACACATATGAGACATAAAAGAGAAAGAGCACATAGAAAAATGAGAAGCGTGGGACAAAAATATAACATTTCTTTATCATTTTTATGTCAAGGACTCCCTGAAGAAGGGCAAAGGCAATGAATGAAAATTGTGGATATTGAGGCAAAACACTGGCCTAAGATACAATAACTATTGTCCATTATTGAAGACTAAAACAAGAGAAGACAGAAAGAAGGTTGAGGAAAGAAAGATAGAGGAACCAAAGTAGGTTGAAAGGAAACTGTCAAAATTGGCAGTATAAGGAGCTGTGTTAACAATGTTGGGGAAAACCACAATGTGCATAAAGCACCGCAGATGCAGCCAGGGTTAAATGGAAACTTAGCCGGAAGAGGGACTATAATTATAACCTTCGGGGGAGAGGGTTTGAAAACAGAGGCAGAGGGTTTGGATTCAAAGCTCCACAGGCAGGAGGGTTTAATGGAGGGCAACCACAGTTTGGAAGATCTCCAGCACAGTGCTGGACATACAGGTTATTGGAACACATTTCACAGGTTTGTAGAAGTAGGGGAGACATGCAACAAAAGTGGCAACAATTTGGTCCAAGAGGGGGGTCAGCATACCCACCACAGTATAGTGCATTGCTGCACCACTGAACTATAGCATCCAAGATTACATGCAGTATCAGCAATCACAGGCACCACAAATGTCACAAGCATATCAAGCGCTTCATCCACAAATGCAACAACCACAGCAGGTGGTACAACCTCAGATACCACAAACACAAGTACAATCACGTGTACTGCAGAATGTTATAGGGCAATGGGATGCAAACAGGAGGCATCAGCAGCACCCAGAGCAGGGCTGTGACATTCGTGGGATGGAATTCCTTTACAGGAGCAGGACTGAACTTGTATACACAATAGGACAACAAACAGGGTGACTTGATGTGTCCGATTCTATGGATTACCTAAAACCCCCAAGAAGAACTGTGGGTTGGGGTATTTATAGGTGACTAGACTTTTTCCTTCTTGTTCGATTCAAGGACAATGACATTCTTTGTTAGAGAACAAATGTCCCAATGTCAGGAATATCGATGGATACACAAGGATTCTCTGGGGATATGATAATGGTTCCTTTTACAGACAACTTGCCCATAACCATAGGAGGGCACAAGATGGCTATGCCATTGTTACACTCTTTGAAGACAACAGTCAACATATTGGGGAGAGACCTGATGAGTAAACTAAACATGACAATTTATTTCACTGGGGAAGGGATCATTAGTTCCACACCAGGCATGTATTCTGTGAATGCTCGTGAGTTCATGAGCGCATTTTATGGTCAGAAAGCACAGAAAACCTAGAGGTATTTATTTATAGAGTACAGAATCTATTGGCATGGCTTCCACAAATACAAGACAAAATGTTGGAATTACCTTCAGAATTTTTGTTCAGGCCAGAAATACCCACAAATGTGGAGGAAGCACAAATAATTACAATTGCATTAAAAGCAGCAATAGTAAGAGAGGACAGAGTGATATTACACACAGACTAGCTGACTTCACTGATGGAGGCGTTTTTGAAGATGACGACTCAGATGACAAGGTGATTAATTTTTATATTTATCTTAGATGTGATTTGCAAATAGGGTACAGAGAGCTACCAACTAATATCATTACAGAGGAAGGTACCATATTTTATGCAGGAAAATTTGGCAAAGGTAGTGCATTGTGGAGCAACAGACTATATGATGCTGGCCTATTAAAAAGCCTATTAAAAAGCTTATGAGCAGTAAACATAAAACTGAAGAAAAATGCCATTTTACCGCAAGTAAAACTGCATCATATGTCCAAGGAAGCTGACAGGGGTATTTATGAGACCATTGCTGCCTTGATGCAGCAGGGTACATTGGTGCCTTCAGAATCGCCATGCAACACGGCAGTGTAACCTGTAAAAAATGCACAAGTGTGTGTCTTGGAGATTTATACAGGATTTACAGCCTCTGTAAAACATTGTTGAGGCTTATGTTACCACTAGTGATAAATCCACCAACCATATTGTGTAATATACAATCTACAGCCCAATATTTTGCAGCGATTGATTTGAAAAATGTTTAATTTCTCCATTCCCTAGCATGAGGACTTGCAATATTTGACTGTGTTTACTTATCATGGAATCAGATTACAACACAGTTGGCTCTGACAGGGGTCCGGTGAGTCCCCAATGTCTTTAATCATGTGCTGCAAATGGACCTGGGGGATGACCAAGCTGACAGCATGGTCATGCAGTATGTGAATTACTTATTTGTGTGCAGTGCAACACAGGAAGAATGCAGGAAAGACTCTGTGACATTATTGACAGTTTTGGATGAAAAAAGGTACAATGTGGATAAGGAGAAATTGAAATATTGTCAGGCATAGGTATTGTACATAGGCCAGATAATATCACAAGAATGGAGGAAAGAGACACCTGAAAGAGTGAAGGCAATCAGCAAAACGGCCAGACCAAGATACTGTAAATGAGATGCAACAGTTTGAGACTCTGCAATTATTGCAGGGCATGGGGATTTGACTACAGCACACATGTAAAGCCAATTTTAGACGAACTGAAAGAAGCGCAGGCAGACAGGAGAGATATGGCAAACTCAAAAGTGAGGTGATGAATGCATGTGAAGTGTTGAAAAGGGAAATCAGCTGTCTTCACGCAGAGAACTTAATTTGAACACAAGTCACTGGCATATTACAGCAGGATCTTAGTTCTTGTAATAAGAGGCCATTTCCCATATGAACAAGCATTGGCTGCACAAACTTTGCAATTGAGAAGTCAACAGCAATTGCAATGCACTGTTCATTTGCATTAAATATGGAACAAGCTCTTTTTGCCATTCTTGAAAAGTTTCAAAAGTACACTGCCCACACAGAGAGCATCGGGTTACGAGGTCATAAACCTAGGTGTTGCACAGTTTACTCAGCAAGTTTTATCGCTGAACCAGTCGAAGAGGGTGTTTACGTACATGACTGCATGACCTACACTGATTTCTATCATGACATACCTTGTGTCAGGGAAAATGCTCTCTCTTCTTTAATGGGTCATCAAGGATCGACCGAAGCTGCTGATTTTGACATAGGGGGTCATTACGACCCAGGCGGTAATTACGCCAACTTTACCACCATGGTGTAAACTACGTTTACACCATGGTGGATGTCGGATATACCGCCCCATTCCAAGGTGAGTGGGGCGGTAAATCCCCATTTCCCATTTTCCCTTCCCCATTCCCATTTTTGCCCCATAGGGCATAATGGGAGTGGGGAAGGCGCTAATTACGCCACCGTAAATTACGGTGGCGTAATTACCATCATGGCAGGTTAGCGCCATGGATTTTAACGGCTGCTAAAAGCAGCCGTTAAAATCAGAATAGGCGTTAAGGGTTAACGACGGCGTTAACCCTTAACGCCTGGGTCGTAATGAGGCCCATAGTGTGACAGAGGTAATTAAGGCTATAGATAATGGAAAGTTTGAAGTTTTGAAAAGCGCAAGATTACCAACTCATATTTCAGTGTAAGCAACAGTATTGATAGCGATGGTTTTAATACTTGAGGATGATGAGGATGAGGCAGTGACAGAGTACTCTGACTAAGTCTACATGACGACACCCGTACATTCAGGGTTGTCACATTAGAAAAGGAGAGGGTTCCAGTGTTCAGCCAGCATGCCAGTACATAATGCCCCATTGCTAGAAAGGCTATTACAGGCACTTGAATTACCATCAACGATCAGCATGGTCAAGTGCACAGCACATATGAGAGGTGCAGACATGATTTCTTGTGGCAAAGAAGACTCCGATTCAGAAGCAGAAAAGCGGTATATATTCCTGATCTACTAGAATTGCAATAACCCCAAACAAATACAGACATATGTTAGGAAAGATTTCTCTAAGTGCAATTTTCCCTCCATATTATGGACCCCCCAAACTTTTAGCTTTTTGTTTGACTGACCTAACCTGACTTTTTACAGTGGAGTGCAGTCTTTAGCTGCGCTCCACTGGATTTTTGCTAATTTGTTATGAGGAAACTGACATGTCCTTCAGACTGACAGTACTGGAAAACTATGTTTCCCTTAGACTTAGACTTTGTTGCCATTTCTTGGTAACTTTTTATACATGCGCCAAGTAGCGTACCGCATCTCACACAGGGGTCTTTTCTTTTTACGGCTGTAGACACCCTCTCAGGATGTTTTGTTGGTTATAAAAGTGTGCCAAGGGTGAACTGGTGGCAGCAGTTTACTTTACTGGGATTTTTACTTATTTTATTGTACCATACCATGTTTGACCAGTGCTGAAAATGGCTGTTCCACAAATTCGTTTGTTCAGTCCTTTGGCCATCTTTTCCGTAGCCTTCACCCAGGTTGAGCTGACACAGGGCTTCCTTATTTGGGCATGCAGCCTCCCTCAAAAACAGCATCTTCCGCGTGCTCCTGCATGTCACATGGGCTAGCGCCCAGGAAGAGGATTGGGACTGTATGGCCCCAATCCATACTGCTGGTGCCAGGATGTCTGGTGTGCCTGAATAACTGAGACCCCGACAACCATATTAACAAAGTTGTTTGCCCCCACAAGAACCTACTAAGTTAACCTAACCCTCAGTTTATAGGTTCTAAGGTGTATTTCTGAACTGTTTGAATGAACTGTAGCTATTTTTAGCTTACCCTTTGTTTCTTTTAAACTTAAAGGTTGTATGGTTTTACCCCCCCCTCCTTTTGGACTCACGGAATAGGATTCTGTTGTACTATTATCCTCCTGATGAATGTTCTGTATTCAATTCTCTCAAACAGAAACATGTTGAGACATTAATCCTCTGGATTACCACAGAGTAAAAAGGTATTATACATGCTAATGAATTGTTGATTGTATGTAATGACATATTGCTTTGCTATACTAACCTTCTCTCCTTAACAAAAATCATCCATTGGTTTTGACAAATTCCTATCAGAACTGCTTTTAATATATGTTTTGTTGTTACTAGCACAAAATTGCAATTAAATGTATAGTGATTTAATATATTTTTTAGCCATTTGTTTACATCTAATAAAATCACTTTTTTGGTTTTTAGGAAGGTCTGCTATATTTGCTACCTCCAATAACACAACCTGTTACCCTTAGCTCTATCTCTATTTATAATTATTTTCTATCTCCCCCTGGGCCTAGATAGAGTTTACACTCCAAACGGCTCTTTGTACTGTGTTAACCGGGATTCCTCTAATATTTAGAGTGCATGCAAGAGAGCAAACATTTCACTGTTTATCCGAGATTTGAGTGTGAAATTAATTTTGGTTAAGAGAAGGGGCTCTGCATCCATTCCAGGTCGATCTCCTGAAGTTCACACCGAACTACAGAATGAGCCACATACACTGAAATGCTGAAACAGACCTGTTGAACCACCCGAGACCCACTGGACGGTGTGGCACCCTGAGCCTTCTGCTGTCCCATCAGACCATGGCTTTTTTCATCAATCTTATAAGGTCTGCAAGGGTGTTTTACCTTTTGTAGTAGTGAGAACAGCTACTCTCTCTGGACCTCCTGATTACCCTCCAAAAGTGCCTTCTCGGATGTGTTCCTGGGCTGTCCAGTGAACTGGCCAGCTCTACCCAGGGTATCCCATAGGAGCGCCGCTTTCCTGAGCAGCAACTCGAGACTTGGGGAATTGTTAGATTGTGATGCTCGGCCCTCTCCTGTCAATTTTCATACCAATGGGTAGTGAACTAGGAGAGTACACCACATCGCAAGCCTTTGTGATCCCTATGTCACTATGCTGTGTTGACGGTCCCTGTGGGTGCTTTGCCAATCTGCCCTCATGCGCCCTGAAGCCTGCTGAACTGAAATGTCTTCCTCTCTTCCTACTGTCCCGTCACGGACAACCGTCCTGTCCTGCAGCTGCTGAAAGTCAGAGCGCCAAGAAACTGCAGAGCTCGAACTAACAAGCAGCCTAGACTAAATTGGCAATGTTTGGTCCAACCTGTGGCAAGGGGCAGTGCGCACTTGCTTCACTTACCAGTGGCCCCTTGCATTACCAATCTATTTTTACACACAAGAATCCCATAAAAGATTGTAATTTTGGCTGGGCTAGCCTGTGCTCCAAAGCTATTACCGAACATTGAAAGCCACTCTGCCTGCAAGGGTAGACCCTCCTCGAATAGTGGAGCTTTATTCTTCATCGCCTCAAGCCCCTTCCTGAACTGCTACAGCCCACTAAAGAGGAACCGTTTTTGTTCCAGACACGGCTGCACATTTGAAATGCACTGCTTTACTTTTGAGCGCAAGGCGCCCCACTTCATAGGGTTGGACTGCATAAGTTTGGGTTTGGGACTTTGAAGATCACCCAGTGCAATAATTGTGTTAACCCACTTCTGTTACATATTGTGGATGTGTTTTCCCCCATCTTGCATTAGGCTAAAAGCAATTGTTTATGTCTGTTACATAGTGATATGCTTTTGTGGTAACTCTTTCTCTATTACTATATTTATTAGTGTTTGATTTTAAGGCCTATAATAAATGTTTATGTATTTTTGATATACACCTGTCTAAGAGAATTCTGTGGCTCATTACTATGTGTGCTCATTGTGGGCTTCCGATCACTCTCACCCCTCTTGAGACCTAGTCTTGACCACCCGCCAAGCTACCTTGATTGGTCTGGCTTGCCCAGGAGAATCCCCTGTTCCAGTAAACTAGGGTGGCCTCCTAGTAATCTGCCCACCTGTCCATCCTAACAACATGCGCATAACATTGTGAAGCAGAAGGTTTCAACACACTGCCAATAATGAAGTTTGTGAGCAGGGAAGCGCTCTGCAAGAAGAACAGGATTTGTGGAGAAAGAGTGGGTACTCGTTATCACAATCTGAATAAGTGTGGTGCCAGGATAGCACTTGGAAACCTGTTATGCCTGCTGAGCAGCTCACAGTAGCACTGGAGCATCTCCACTACCCAGTACACATCAACAAATAATGCTTTTCAGCATCAATTTGAGATGGCTGGTTCTTCTCTAATGAGAATGATCCTGTGACTAATTATATTATAAAATGCATAACGTGTTAGAAATTCACTGCTGGCCACACAATGAGAATGGTGAGAGGAACAATACCCAGTCCTACTGGACCATTAGCACCCTGGAAGGGCTAGCCAGCCAATCAGGTGGCTAGGAACACAGGCTTGAACCACTGATACAAGCCCGTGTTCCAAGCCACCTGATGGCCGGCTCTCTCCGCTACCATTTTCCCCCCACCCTCTGTCCCCCTTTTCTGTTTATTGACCCCCTGCGCCCCACTTACCTTATTTTGGCTGTGGCAGAGATTGCCGCCACAGCTGCACCTTCCTCACAGTACTGCCGCCATGGAAAGGGAAGAGGGGCTCCGTATGGATCGTGTTGGTAAACGATTTTCTTACCTACAATGGGACGTGTGCGGCATCCCATTGTAGGAAGGAACATTCTTTTTTTTTAGCACCCCGGGTTGCCGCTTTGGTAACCCGCGGTGCTAATGGCATGAAGTATCCGTTACATGGGCAATGCCTGTGGGTAACTGCCCTGGACCCACATTAATGGGCTTTGCTCAGGCTGTTAACTGGTGTAACGTCCGTGAGGACGATACATTCCGCTTTAACATATTCCAAGATGGCCGCACCGGTTTATGAACGCGGCGACTCCAGCCACGGTCTAGTTGTTTCCCTGCTTCGAGTCACACAGGAAGCGGAAGTCGATTTCCCCTCGGCATATCATCCGGGAAGTCCAGGATACCGGCGCGTTGCTACTCTCTTAGGAGTATACGGACGCTCAGTGAGTATAGCTTACCAGCTCCTTTTCTCATTGTTTATCTTCCTCTTCTTCTCTCCATACCTGGTTGCCTCCATCATCTATTCTCCGTTTGTTCTCAGGATCCGGATCACGATCGGATCGAGGATATCGTATTTTTTACAAATAAGCCACGCCCTCTCCGTGCGTGGTCCATCTTGACATTTTCACGTTTTTCTCTTGAAGGTAGAATTCATTATTGAACCATTCAGTTCTACCACTTGTCTTTCTTTTCTGTCTTAACTCTTATACTTATTGCTTCCCAAAACGTCCAGTTTCTCACGAAGAAATAGTTCTTGAAGAGGTTCGGTTCCCTGATTCCCTCATCTAATAACTCCTTGTCTAGATGTCTGAATGGTAATTCCTGATCCTTCATTCTCATCACCATTTCTTATTGCGTGACTTTCTCCTCTTTCAACTGAATCTCATATCTTTACCCTTATATTTATCCAGCTTTAATCAACAGCCTTTAATCAACCTAAGACGTCATCATTGGAATCTGAGGTCCATCAGTCCCCCTGATTCGTTTGCCATTACCAACGATCCCTAGCAGCTCTACACAGGGTTTTTTCCCCACGAGGGTTTCCCTGGGTTTTTCCTCGGTCGCCAAGTTTCTTACTGGGCTCCGAGGGAGGAGTCAGGGGGATTCCTATTCTCGACCTGGGTTCAGCTTAACTTTCTGGTGGAATTACACCTGATACTTCTCTGGAGGTACGAGCTGGTCGATTCGTCCATTTCCAGGTAGGAGATTCTACGTTTCCTATGTTGCAATGTTTAAAGACTGACTTATTATTGAGAACGATTGATAGTGATCATTACAGATAGCAACGCCAATAAAAATAAAATATTCCTGTTGTCTTTGGTCATTGCAACAGGGAGTCTAGGAAATCCTCATAATGGATTCCCAACAACAACAACAGCAGATCCAACAATTGATCTCTGCTGTACAATCCTTAACCACTGAAGTTCAACAACTCCAGCAGGAGAATACTGCCTTAAGGCAAAATCAACAACAGACATCCCAGCAAATAGCACAACATACTAATACCTCACGAGTTCCACACTGTTCGGAGGTTCCCCCAGGACCCCTTCCGGGAGGCCAATTCGATGGGAATCCCCATAAGGTGAAAGAATTCTTAGATTCCTGTTACGTTCAATTTTCCTTTAAAAATGCCTTCTTTCATACTGATCGGGATCGTGTGGGTTATATGGTGTCCCAAATGACTGGTTCAGCTTTAGCCTGGGTCACACCTTTAATTGTCAGCAATAATCCTATACTAGACTCCCATACGGCATTTTGTAATAGTATTCGTACTATGTTTGGTCGACAGGAGATTAGAGTAGCTTCCCAAGAACACCTACTAGATTTAAAACAGGGAAATACTGACATTTTGGCCTATATAACTAGATTTAAACAAATGGCCAGCGAAACCACTTGGTCCGATGATGCACAAATCACCATCTTTAGGAGAGGACTGTCGGAAGAGTTGAAGGACGAATTGTCCAGGGTTCCTCGTTCTTCTTCTTTGACCGAGCTTATTGCATTAGTCCTTCAGATTGATTATCGTATGAAGGAACGCATCAGTGAAAGAAGGAAAGGACGAATGTCTCGTTTTTCTGCTAATATTCCTGCTATTCCACGTGTTTCATCTACAGATGAACCCATGCAATTAGGTACAACAGGCAGAGGGCCACTTTCCCCTGAAGAACGGAGTCGAAGACGATCCCAGGGTTTGTGCATGTATTGCGGTTCCAATACCCACACTGTACAGGAGTGTACTATCGCACCACCAAGGAGAACGGGAAACGCAAAAGCCCGGCCGTAAGGGGAACCACGGTTCGGGATCCTTTGATTAAACAAGGTTCCTCACAAATTGTCCATACATCTACCTGTAGCAATCCCTCGGATACTACCATGGTGATTGTAAAGGTATCTCTAACCTTTGGGAATCAAGTCGTACAAAATATCCCGGTTCTTATCGATAGTGGTGCTGCTGGGAATTTTATCGATGATCATTGGGCCTCTACTCATGGTATCCCACGGTCCTGTAAGATCGAATCTATTCCTGTGGAAAGTGTGGATGGCAGTCCTTTGACATCTGGACCTATTACGGATCACACTGGTTCCCTACTTATGTCTATCTCTTCTCATCAAGAACTCATAGTTTTAGACATCATTCGGGCAGCTCACCATCCGATTATTTTGGGCATACCATGGCTTAGGAAGCATAATCCCTTTATTAACTGGACAGCTGGGTCTTTCTTTTTGGGTTCCGAATTTTGTCTCGGTCACTGCATAAAAGATCAACAAGAGGTTCTGTTGGAAACCAATTCCTCCGCTCCTGAACTCCAGGGAATGACTACTCTTAATCAAATCACAGGTCTTCCCAACGTGTACCATCAATATCAAGAAGTCTTTTCCACCTTTGAGTATTCACAGTTACCACCCCATAGACGAGACGATTGTGCTATTGATCTAATACCTGATCAACCCTTACCCTTTGGTCGAATGTACATTTTATCTCACAACGAAAAAGAGGTGCTACGAGAATATCTTAGAGTAAATCTCATGAATGGATTGATCACTGAATCTACTTCACCGGCAGCTGCATCATTATTTTTTGTGTCTAAACGGAACACAACGGAACTACGTCCCTGTATCGATTTCCGAGGGCTCAACAAAATCACAATCCCAGACAAATATCCGATGCCCCTGATACCAGATATTCTAGAAGCAGTCAGGGGGGCAAATTTATACACCAAATTGGATCTCAAGGGAGCATACCATCTGATAAGGATCAAGGCCGGAGATGAATGGAAAACGGCATTCCGGACACCCTTTGGTCATTACCAATACCGAGTTATGCCGTTTGGACTCTCTAATGCCCCGGCGATTTTTCAACGCTTCATGGATCACCTCTTCGCCGATCTACTCTTACATAATGTAATTGTATATCTAGACGATATTCTGGTATTCTCTAATACCCTACCGGACCATGTTAAACATGTGGAAGAGGTTCTTCGTCGTCTTCACCAAAATCACCTGTTCTGCAAATTGGAGAAATGCTACTTTCATCAATCTCAAGTCATTTACTTAGGTTATGTACTATCGGCAAAAGGTGTAGCTATGGACCCAGAGAAGGTCTCTGCAGTATTGGATTGGCCTATCCCAAACTCAGGGAAAGACATTCAGCGGTTTATCGGCCTTGCCAATTTTTACCGACGATTTATCCCGGGATTTTCAAGTCTGACTAAACCTCTGACTAATCTTCTAAAAAAGGGGGTACCCTTTTCTTGGCCTGAGACTACAGATCAAGCCTTTAAGAAACTTAAGGATCTGTTCACGTCCGCCCCTGTTCTACAGACACCTGATCAGAATCGCCAGTTTATTGTGGAGACTGATGCTTCTCAATATGCTTTGGGAGCAGTTCTTCTACAGTCCGATAATTTCGAACAGGAACATCCAGTGGCATACTTATCTAAGACATTGGCACCTGCAGAACTAAATTACACGGTGTTGGAAAAAGAGCTGTTAGCCATCAAAAGAGCTTTCGAAGAATGGCGACACTTATTACTTGGAGCTAAGTACCCGGTAGAAGTTCGTACGGACCATCACAATCTCCGTATTCTCCAGTACGCCCAGACTTGTAATAGTCGTCAGGCCCGGTGGGCTCATTTTTTTTCTCCGTTTAGGATTACTTTTTCCTTTATACCTGGGAAAGATAACATAATTGCCGATGCCTTATCACGTAAGGAACAGCTCCCTAATGATTCCTTTAGATCTGAACCAATTTTTCCTAGGATGGCATTAGGAATACATGCTTCCCATGACTTCCTGATTCGTCTGAAACATCAATCTGAATCAGTTGGGAAATCAGGAATCTCACTAGGGGAACTACCTACATTGGTCAAAGAGGATGGATGTTATTTCCTTGGTCATCGAGCCTACATCCCTACAACCTCACTCCAGAAGGAGGTATTGGATATGTGTCACAAATCTAAGGTAGCAGGACATCGTGGAATAACTTCAACATACGAAATGATTTCCCGTTGGTTCTGGTGGCCAACTTTACGGGAGAACATAAAAGAATACATTGGATCTTGTCCAGACTGTCTTCAGAACAAGTCTTCCCGAAAGTCTCCATTGGGACTACTGGTCAAGATGCCCCTTCCATCTCATCCATGGCAAATAATTTCAACAGATTTTATCGTTGATCTTCCCCCCTCTAAGGGGTGTTCGGCAATAATGGTGGTGATTGATTCTTTTACGAAGATGGCTCACTTTATACCTCTCACCAGAATTCCTACAGCGGCCGTTATGGCTCGTATCTTCATCAATCACATATTTGCCTTACATGGCTTACCAGATACAATTATCTCTGACCGTGGAACGCAGTATACCTCACTCTACTGGAAACACATCTGTCAACATCTTGGGATTTCTCGTGCCCTTAGTTCCGGTTACCATCCCCAATCCAATGGTCAGACGGAACGTCTCAATCAAACTCTAGAGGGATATCTAAGGAATTACATTTCGGCAGCTCAGGATAACTGGAAGGATTTACTTCCATTGGCAGAGTATGCTTACAATAACTCTTATCACTCTTCCATTCGCACTTCTCCTTTTTTTTGCTCCTATGGATTCAATCCTTCAACATTTCCGATTCTAAAACGATCGGAACACAGAATTCCAGATGTAGATCATTTAATGAACCAAATCAGACAAGGTCACAAGAAGGCTAAAGATACCCTATTACAAACCCAGGATAGAACCAAGAAATTTGCTGATCGTTCCCGTTCTCCCGCACCAATCATCAAATCAGGAGACAGGGTGTGGTTGTCTTCACGATTCCTCCCAAGACACCTGGTACCATCTAAACTGTCTCCAAGATACTTTGGCCCTTTTCGGGTGGACAAACCGATCGGCAGTGCTGCCTTTAGACTTATTCTTCCTGATACCTGGTCTCGTATTCACCCTGTTTTCCATGTTTCTCAATTGAAACCGGACAATCGAAATTCTTTTCATCCAAAGATAACAACTCGCCCTCCTCCAGTTTTGACCTCATCTGGTCCTGAGTTTGAGGTGAAAGAAATTTGTGATTCTCGTATTTTTCGAGGACATTTACAATATTTGGTTGATTGGAAGGGTTATTCCCCTTCAGACCGTACCTGGGAGTCAAAAGACACTGTACATGCACCACGCCTTGTTAAACTATTTCACTCCAGACACCCTGACAAGCCGGGAGGGGTTGGACCTAAGAAGGGGCATACTGTAACGTCCGTGAGGACGATACATTCCGCTTTAACATATTCCAAGATGGCCGCACCGGTTTATGAACGCGGCGACTCCAGCCACGGTCTAGTTGTTTCCCTGCTTCGAGTCACACAGGAAGCGGAAGTCGATTTCCCCTCGGCATATCATCCGGGAAGTCCAGGATACCGGCGCGTTGCTACTCTCTTAGGAGTATACGGACGCTCAGTGAGTATAGCTTACCAGCTCCTTTTCTCATTGTTTATCTTCCTCTTCTTCTCTCCATACCTGGTTGCCTCCATCATCTATTCTCCGTTTGTTCTCAGGATCCGGATCACGATCGGATCGAGGATATCGTATTTTTTACAAATAAGCCACGCCCTCTCCGTGCGTGGTCCATCTTGACATTTTCACGTTTTTCTCTTGAAGGTAGAATTCATTATTGAACCATTCAGTTCTACCACTTGTCTTTCTTTTCTGTCTTAACTCTTATACTTATTGCTTCCCAAAACGTCCAGTTTCTCACGAAGAAATAGTTCTTGAAGAGGTTCGGTTCCCTGATTCCCTCATCTAATAACTCCTTGTCTAGATGTCTGAATGGTAATTCCTGATCCTTCATTCTCATCACCATTTCTTATTGCGTGACTTTCTCCTCTTTCAACTGAATCTCATATCTTTACCCTTATATTTATCCAGCTTTAATCAACAGCCTTTAATCAACCTAAGACGTCATCATTGGAATCTGAGGTCCATCAGTCCCCCTGATTCGTTTGCCATTACCAACGATCCCTAGCAGCTCTACACAGGGTTTTTTCCCCACGAGGGTTTCCCTGGGTTTTTCCTCGGTCGCCAAGTTTCTTACTGGGCTCCGAGGGAGGAGTCAGGGGGATTCCTATTCTCGACCTGGGTTCAGCTTAACTTTCTGGTGGAATTACACCTGATACTTCTCTGGAGGTACGAGCTGGTCGATTCGTCCATTTCCAGGTAGGAGATTCTACGTTTCCTATGTTGCAATGTTTAAAGACTGACTTATTATTGAGAACGATTGATAGTGATCATTACAACTGGTGCCATGGGCCGTTACCCCCTAGTTTTTCCCATGGAACGGAGTACATAATACCACATTCTAGCATTTGCATATCTATTATGTTGATATGCTTCAAAACTGTAACAGGTACAAATAAATTATCGCCGTCTTGTAACCTTTTTCCCACTGGATCAAAGAAGGTACATGCACACATCCAGTTGCCACATCGGCTGCAAAATTCATTGTACGAGAATTGTTTCCTAGATGGGGAGGGAGTATGTGAAGTATTCACGCTTTTATAATGGACCGCATTTTGCAAGCAAATAGTTTGAACACTTAACATCCTTATTGGAAATAAGACACACATTCTCATTTGCCTATCACTCCAAGCAAACAAGATTTGTGAGCGCCTCAATTGCCCCTTGAAGGAACGCATTGCAAAAATAAAACACACTCTTCACGAGAATTGACTGCATTGCCTTCCCCATGCTGTTTTTGCCTTACGCAATCAGGCATGATCTAAAAACCACCTGACACCTCTTGAGCTGCTGACAGGACGCAGAATGACTGCCTCAATTGCTCCTCATACACAGGCTTGAACTAATGCTGAGAATTTAGCGACTGTACTTGGTGAACAAATGCATGGCTATTTGATGGCCTGGACTACAAAAATTCTGAAATGTATCTCCAAAAAGATGCAGGTGAGACAGGGGGGGATCAGGAGTCAAAGCAGGGACAAACAGATACATCAATGAAGAGAGGTTATTACAGCCCTCCAGTTACACCAAGGGATGAAAATCTGTGTACGAGTTTCGTGAGGCATTGACATAAGCCTTGGTTTGAAGGACTTTACGTCATGAAGTATAGTTGGATGCCACACCCACCTGTTTGACGATACAGAGGTCAAATGTGAAGAGGACATCTGAAGACCCCAGACAACAGCAATGACCAGAGCCCATCAGCAGCAAGAAGACAGCAAGAATAAAGACATCACACTGTTTTCAATCCCAAGACTATTTTGGAATGTTCCCTAAAAACATTTTGTGAACGTAATGTTTGTTTTTTTCTTGTTTCAAGGAGGACATCAGATGTTCCACATAGCAATCCTGTGTTTTTCTGGTCTTTTCATTTTTTCTGAAAAATTATCCCTTTTTAGGAGTGCACAACATTTGTCTAACATTTATGTTGTTCAATTTTAAAACATATATTATCCTAGAAAGAAATGCCCTCTCACTCTTAAATAGGTTCTTCTCGTGAACGTTTATCATTTTAAGAAACAAAAAAGAGACACTTCATCTGATGGGACATTGCATTTATTGAATGATATCAGATAATGTCTCTTATTGCCTGGAAGAGCTTAAACACATAGATATCTTCAAAAAGCTAATGCAGTGACTATTCTGATCAAAGCAACCTTTTTCTCATTCTGCTGTCTTTATTTTATTTGCCTTGCAGTAAAATAGTTTGTCACTAACAATATGACCCGACCACTACCCAATGAAACTAACACGGGTGTAACCATTGAAAGAATGGAAAGTATAATTACACCAGAAGCATTCCCTGAAGCAAGCACACTAATTAAAAGATTAAAAATGGGTGTGCCACATGACCAACACCACCTGAACAAGTATCATGATAATTGCCTTCACGTCACCAACAACATGTGGTACAAGCACAAGAGCGAATTGTGATGATAGAAGTTTGATGTGAGCTGTTTTGTGTGTTCCCTCATCCCGTATGCCATGAGTTCATCTTGAGTTTTTATATTAAATGAAGTACCTGCAAACACAGCACATTGCCAAAAACATCTCACATCAGGCAAACACAAGGACAATTCCACTGCCAATCAGCCTCTTTAAAGTGGTTAACAAAGGCAGACTCTCCACGTGAGGATAGTTTTATAAAAACAAATGCCCCTGATGATGAATGCTAAAACACAACACAAAATAATTAAATACTTACTGTGAGGCCCAAATATGGAAGGGATTAGAGTAGAGGACCACAAATTGCTACAGTGCAGTGACGCGCTGGGAAAGGAAATACCTGGTTTCTGAATAGAGGCCAATTACAAATAAAATCAAGTGCATTTACCACCGTGGGTAGACAGACTGATAGCCTGTAAAGCACTAGCAATCCTAGAGCAGCCTGAGAAAGTTGTGCAGAATGCAAATAAAGTGTGCCTTGAACAAGGTCCTGAATACACAAAATTTCTCACCAGGGTAGAAGTTGAGGAACGACCAGTACCTATAAGACCAATCCAAAATGCAAGTTTGTGCTTCAGAAATATTGGCACAGTAAAAGTATCGATGAACACAGGTTGCGGATGCATTTTTGATTTGCCAGGCATGAAAGTAGGCACAGCTGTGTAAATGGACCACTGTTGGGCTTGTGGTTCAAGGGCCTAGAGGGAGCTCTCTGCACCAAAGTGATAATGCACCAGCACTGGTAGTGCCTCAGAGTGAGGTGCAGGTCTATTACGCTAAAATGCACCAAAGGGTAATATTATTTTTCAGCACAATCAATAGAGGCCTATAATGACATGCTAGACGAATATAATCTGTTCGACAGAGGAACAATACTCTCCATCTCCTATCTTGTCCCGTGCTTGCAAACAGCAGTAAATTCAAATGGTTGCAGACGGGAAATGTTGCAAACAATAAATGCAACTAAAAAAGTGTTTAACACAATCAGAGAAGAATTGATAGCGGTAAAACTAATGACTCATCAAAATAGGTATGTCCTTGATCTGATAACGGCCATGGAGGGAGGCGTTTGTGCTAATATTGGTCCATCTTTCTATATGTGCATAACAGCAAACAATGAGAAGAATTGGACTCTTACAGAGGCTATAACGGCCTTATAGGAACTGCACACTAACATGGTGTCAGAGGTAGAGGACATTGAAAATGATCACTGGCTTGACTACCTGTTCTCATGAGTACCCAACTGGTTGACGAATGTGTTAAAAATACTATTGACCATACTGGTACTGGTCCTGACAGCAATCTGAAAATAGCATTGAACCAATGCAAAATAGTTGGCAAGAAGGCATTGGAAATAACCATAATAATAAATGTGAATACTCAAGTACACAAGTGTATAAAAACAGACAAAATAATCTGAATTTACCCCATAAAATGTCTTATCTGACCTCCTGGAGCATTGTCTGAATGTCCTGTTGACCCCCACAGTTACACCGAACATTGGGTGGATTGTGAAGCTGATGGGGATTGTTGCTTCCATACATGTAGTCCAGAAGAATATGTAACATAAGAAGGCAACATGAGGGGGTTAGGCAAAATATGGATACCCAAAGATGACTGTAATGGAATGTGATAACGCAGATGAAAACATCATTAATATCTTCTGACCCGGCACTGCCCTTTATGATATGGGCGAGAAACAGTACAAACTGAGACAGAAGTACCACCCTATAAACCATGGGGTGGTGGACAATATGAGGTAAACTGAGCTCCATAAAACAATATGTTTAACCAAAGTGAACATACATGCAATATGCCAAAAATAGTTAGTTAGATTGAGCAACAAAAGTAAGGATGAAAAGTAGGTTGTACATTGTACAAATAATGTGCGGTATAAATAGTGCAACATAGTAGCAGGGGACAGAAGGTTCTTGTGTACCAAAAAAGGGACACAGTACAATGATAGGGCAGGTGGACTATAGGTAGATAAGATGCTAAATACATGGGCAGGGGCATCATCGTAATGGCAGACACATTAGAATAATAGAGGCGGGTATGGGGCACCAATATGGAAACATGACGACAGGAGCGCAGCCATGTTCCTAACACACAGCCTGCAGAAGGTCTCAGAATTAACAAGGCCTCAGAACTCAAGGTGCTGAATTTACAAAACACATGTATTCTGGAAACTTGTGCAGAGCCCATACAGTAGCTCATGGCCAGAGCCAAGTTCAAAAACTAGGAAGGTAAAGGTTCCCAGGATGAGAAGTGGTAAACTCCAAAGTTGATCATTTTAATAAAAACCCAAACAAACATAGATGTCCAGGTGCTTGAGATCAGCAAGCCAGAAGTTATTATAGAAAGTAACTGAATAGTACCCTAAGTGACAACACATACACAACATGCACACTAGAATTAGCTAAAACCTCAATAAATAGAAGGACATCCACTCTCAAACATGGTACCCTAACAAGTGATTGAGATATTGAAAACACTAACTATTCATAATGAGCCTAATATAGATTAGTCACTTGCATAACTCCCTCAGCCTGCACACAGACACAAGACGGCACACAAGGCTGAGCACAAAGGATGGAGAAGGCCTCATTGCATCAGGATGATTAGGAGTATTCTTCAATTAGAATTATGGCAGACTATAGAATTATCTTCCTCCACTTATGTCTCGCTCATATCATGACACCTTGTCAAGGTGTCCAAAGTTGATAATCTAAATGCCAGCCAAAGAGAAGTCCCCTTGCCACATCACCTATGATAGATTGTGTTGGCCAATTAGATGTCCGTATAATGATGTATTGGAAATAGTATAAGTAGTGTTATTCGTCCAGTTGAAGCCATCAGATAGGTAAAGACCAATAGAGTAGCGGACCCATATACATTCTATATGTAGTTCAATCCATTAACCAACCTCACTTCCGTGTAGGTTTTGTAAATTGATAGTGTAATGTGACGTTACTGTTGACATAATTGTGGTACACAACATGCTTGCAATCATTGAAAATGCGAGAGCTATGGGAATTGAATGCTTGTGTGATGTCCCGGCTTGGATTTGTTGTTTGAATAAAGCTGGGTTTGACATGCACTCGAGTCCTCCATCATTGAGTTTTATTCTAACTGATTGTGTGATCCTGGGCACACCTTGTCACTTGTTTTGTTCCTCCTATGCCTTGGCTCTGGCAGATTGTGCAGCAGAGAATAGAACTGAACAACTGTGGACACACAACAATAGTCAAAGCGTACTGCCCTCTTGTGCATTATGAACCTTAAATGTTATATATAGCTTCCAGGCCCAATTTTTATTACTAACCCAACAAGTATTTTCCCTTGCAATATAGTGTTTCAATACTTATAAATAGCAACACAATATTAACACTGTCACTCTCTTGGTTAGCATTAATATATATCAGCATTAAACATAGAATAATCAAGCAGTGGACAGTTCCCATTATTAACAATCAAGTAGTGGAGTAGATATCCAGCATCCTACTCTTCTAAAATGTTATAACTACCTATTACCAATTACAGATGTGTATGTCGCCACTGTGGCCCGGTCAAACTTAATATCAATATCACAATTGTGATGTTGTGTAGTATAAGGACAATGGCAGGTGCTGTTATACAGACATACCGCTGGATAGTCCACTAGGTGGAAAGGGTTAAAAACTCTGTCAACAACGTCTATTTTCTAAGCTCAAATAATTGGTAAAATGGCTTATTTTAGCAACCCCATTTTTGAAACAGTCAAAAAGTTGAATTTGGAAACATTTACAAAGTACAGATTTGTGGCCCCATTAGCAGTTTAATGTCTTGTGGTGTAGCAATCTGAAAGCTGTTTGCTGCTTGCTTCCAATGCAGTTCATCTTTGTCAATTAGTTATGCCTCCAAACTATTGAAGCAAGCATTACAAATTAGAATTTAGGAAAATTGGCCAAGTGATGTTTTAGGCTGAACGACTAGAATTACAGTCTTGGACTCTGCATTAAATCTGCTTGATTTGCTTGCAAGGCAGGTCAAGCTTTTGTGGACCAGCAGTCTTTCAATCCCCTTTGTTGTTTTCAATGGCATAGTCTTCTGTGAAATTTCAGGAATTCCACTCAGGCAACTGAAACACCTTCTTTTTAAAGGGTGTATTTTAATTGAAGCCAATAGCCTTGTTTTTGTTTGTCACATATGTAAGAACTGGCATGTTTGAATAAGAGGTGCCTTGTGCAAATTATCAAAAGCAGTCAGTTATTTATCTTGTTATAAAAATATTGCACATCTTCCTGATTTCCTGTGCTCTTCTACAACAGCTGTATTAATAGTGCTACCAAGATGCTAAGTGCAACGCAATAACAATACTGATAAAGTGACTGCATGCTCAATAAAGCAAAGCAAGGAGATTATTTTGAAAAAAGGTAACAAATAGGACACAGCTAGCAGATAAGAGATTGCCTAAGCAGTAGGTTCAAAGTTTGTTTTTTACATAGAAGTAAATCACATCATGTTTTAATCACACCAAGCTTCTTTTGTTTCCAGTGAACACATTAACCCCATAATGCATTCTGAACAGTTTTAGTAATGTTCTGTATATTTCTAATTGTGATAGAGAAGGGAAATCTGGCAAAATCAATAGTTGGAATGCATAATTAGGAAATGTATCTCTGTCAAAGTTAACAGGGATGTGACATATGGCTATAGGCTGGAGTTTAGAACTGTTCATATTATAAGCACATCATTCAATTTCTGACAGGTGTAACCCTGGCCATTTAGACAAAATCCATTCATCCAGGGAATTGAAGCAACCCAAGGAATGTTGTTCTTGTTTTTCTCTATTCGTATGTTGCAAGTCATAATCAGCGCCATTACCCACATACACCATTCTGCAATGTTAACTTTTGGCAAGGCCTCTAGACGGGAGCATGGCTTCTTCTTCACTACAATATAGAGACGTGAGAAGTTGGAATACGGTGGACATCTCTAGGAGATTGCTTGATGAGCTTTTGATGCCAAAAGGCCATTGGAAAAAAAATGTTCTGAAATTAGCCTGTTCTTACTGTTCAGTATGAAAATATTACAAGAAATAAGAGTAGTCAAAATGAATCTGTTAAGCCTTCAGACCCTCTAAATGTGCTCTGCTAGCTTATTGATGTATTTGCATATTTGGAATGCACAACGTGCATACATGGTTGTTTCAGCAACATACAGAGTAAAGATCAATTAACAAACAAGACATTTTTTGAGGGGGTGTGGCGTAGAGAAAGATGGACGGCTAGACGCGAAGCTCCGGCCCACCAACTCTATATCCTACCTGTAATGCACTATTCTTAAAAATAAACCTGCTTTTTTCACACTCCGGGGAGGACTTGTTGGGGCCTGTTTCCCCATTCCGAAGAGTGTTCTAGCAGCTGGTGCTGTTTCTTCCATGTCACCTGGAAGACACAGCGGCCATCCTCTCTGTGTCAATCCGCCTCTCGTGTGGAGTCCTCCGGTGATGTCTGCAATGCAACGTGCAGAATTGGCCCTGCTTGGGCCTCTTTGCTCACATTCATCGCCACCTCATTGCCACTTAATACACTGCCGGAAGCAAAGACAAAGTAAAGAACTTCCTATAAAGGAAAAGACACAACATTCTGGTAACTTTTTATTTCCATTTTTATCAACCTCTACATATCAAGTCTAACTTGATGTCTCCGTCGGGATATCGCTAATATTCTCTGTCTGGCCTTCATAACAATTCCTCATCATGGCCTCAAAAATAGAAAAAAATCTTTAACAGCGTCTAATGAATTACATTCTCCTTTGGCCACACTTTAAAGACTTAAAAGTGATTCACCTCTGCCGCTACCCTCCACTGACCCTGCCATTGCAGTTATTCTACACGAGATTAGATCACTATTAGATTAGAAACTACCAACCAAAAATTACAGCAGCTTGACGAAAGATGTAATGTCTTTGAAAACAGAATGAGTGAAATGGAAAGTAGAGTAAGCTCTGCTGAAGATGTCTCACCAAGAGTTATGTAGTTGGAAAAAGCTGTGAAGCACCTCCAAAAACACAATGAGGAGCTAGAGAACAGAAGTATGCACAATAACCCATGCATCTCTGGCTTACTGGAGGATGGTGAGGGAAAATATTAAATGATTCCATACTCTTCTTGCAAACATGCTTTCGGCCTTGCTCCATATACTTGAGAAAATCTCTCTTAACATTCAACACGCTCATCACATCGGCCCCATGCGAAACTCCCAGATGTCACAATCTTCACTGTGTACTTCGATCTTTTACATATTGGAGTACACTCAACTGCTGCTCATCAATCATCTCCAAGGTTAAAGAGAAGAATACTCTTGTCTGGCAGAGCTGCAGGATTCATATTTTCCAAGATGTAGCAAAGAAGACCGCCCAACGTAGAAACAAATTTCTTTCTTATTGTCCTGCCTTGAAACAACTTAACGCCAGATATGGCATATATCATTCATGTACTTTTAAGTTAACATATGAAGGATGAATATCAATCTTTGATGATCCTGCTGATCTTAAAATGTTTATTCGCTCCTTCAAGACTGAGAATATGGATACATCGCTCCCCTCCAACTCTGTTGCTTCAGGCTCCTGACTTTTTGCCTCATATATGAGAATACCTCACTCTGCTCCAAACTTTAGCTTGACCCACGTCTTTCAATTCTTCAATGTTCTTCGATACCTTGAGCTATTGCTTTCTATGCCCACACTTTATAGTCTGTAGAATCTGGTCATGCTTCCCCTTCCCTCCCTCCTCTTCCGTTGTTCCATCCTCTCATATTCCCCCTTGGTTTTATGGGCATATTTGCTGCATCAATATGTTCATACGAATTTTGATTGACTTTCTGAATATGCTTCCACTATTATATGACATGGCCCTTCTCAATATTTGTATACTGTTTATATTTGCTTTAACTTACAGTACAATGGTTTTTAAATGTGTGACCTGGAACATTAAGGGTTGTAACAGCCCTATCAAAAGGTATAAAGTTGTTTCCCATCTCAAAAGCTGCAACCATCAGTGGCATGTATTCAAGAAACCCATCTCTGTCTCACTGAAGCAATGAAACTAAAGTCCCTCTGGGACAAGGGTGTTATAGCCAGCCCGGCAGCTGGTAAAAAAATAAATTAAAAAAAATAAATAAACAGGTTTGCATATTAATCAGTAAAAATGTTATCACACAAGAACCTTAGACAAGATGTGGATACCAATAGGAGATGAGCCTGGGTCAAACTGCTTACAGGTTCCGAAAATTGTCAATATAATGAACATCCTATATTACTTGACCCTGAAATCTGGAATCCCATTAATTATTCTTAAATCAAATTTCTCAAATGTAATCCTTTGTGGCAATGATAACCATGTCTTAGATCATTTTCTGGACAGGAAATCCAGGTATATGTTCAAAAGTTACAAGTTCCACAAAGCTTTTATGAATTGCCTGAAAGAAGCAAGCTACTCAACACGTGGAGAATTGCCCATCCGGTGAACTTGGAATACATGTTCCATTCCCATCCCCATAACACTCTCTCTCGCCTTGATTATATCTTCACAACTAAATCCGTCAGTACCACTATCATCGACTCTACCATTTCAAATATCATAATTTCAGATCATGCCCCTGTCATTACCACCTTCGATCTTTCTGGTATTAAGAAACCGTCTTCAAGATGGAAATTTAATAATAGTTTACTTCATGATCAAAAATGTATCCAGTCCTTCCACTGCTTTCAACAATGTTTCTTTTCCAAAAATGTAGATGGAGATACCTCAGTGGTCACTAATTGGGACACATTTAAAGCCGCCTTAAGAGGACATATAATGTCATATTTTATTATTTTTAAAAAAGCAATACCAAAATACCTTTATGCCCTGTACAATCAGCTCTCTTTCCATGAGAATCAATACTATCAATCACCATCAATCACCATCAGATTTGAATCTTGGTAAAACCTTCTTCCTGCATTTCCAAATTAATAAAAAATGTACTGAACAAGCCTCATGTGCATTTGAAAATCCAAATCCAAGATATATCAAACATCTAACAAATCCGGCAAAAATGATAAACTGGGGTACACTGCTATTGTATCAGACACTGAGAAAGCCTTTGATTGGGTCAACATGTTTCAAGTCCCTGCGCCTACATGGGTGTGGCAATAGCTTTATATCCCTGGCCAAACTCCTATACTCTGATCCCAAATTTTCAATCTGACTTAATGGTCTATTATCATCCTTTTTTTTTTTTTTACTTTGGAGTGGTTCTAGACAGGGATGCCCCTTGTCACCAATCCTGTATGTCGTGTCCCTAGAACCTCTACTGGAATACATTAGATCTGATGTTAACACCCCAGGCATTTCATGTGGCTATTTTGAAACCAAGATAGCTGCATATGCTGACGATATCCACCATTTGTTAAAAAAATCCCAAACAAAACATTCCATACTTATTGGCTAAAAAACAAACATTTTCGTCTTTATCCAGGTATACATTTAATAATCATAAATGAGAGCTATTACCACTTAATGCTTTCTGTTTTAAACATGAATTAGATGTCCTTGGTTTTAAATGGTTTGATAACTCATTCATATATTTGGGCTCATATTATGATATGCAGCACCATCAAACTTAACATGGACACCCTACTTAACACACTCAAAGAACTGACTACTATGTGGTCTACTGTCTATCTTTCTTGGCAGGTTGCCTTTATACAGTTAAAATGATGTTATTTCCCATTATCCTCTATTACCTTCATGCTCCCTGTTCCTCTCCCTGCCAATTTTCAAACTCCATTTACTCAATCTTACTTAATTTTATGTGGGGCAATGGTAAAAGCAAAAGAATTGCACTCAATAAACTTAAGGCCTATTCCCCTGTAATATTGTTGACCTATTATATATATTTGGCCACTGTTTTGCTTCAATTTCCGACCCAGTCAAAACCGCTAGATCTGCCCTTCAAACCTTTCTCTTCCAATTGAACAAATCCCCCCCCCCCCGAGAGCTTTCCCCATATTTGTGGCATAACGGATCAATCACTATCAATGGCAGAGTTTTATTTCAACAGTCCTGGCTAACCAAAGGCATTAGAGTCAGCCAACACATTATCCAAAGGAACCCCCTTACTTCCTTTCAAGATCTCAGAAGCTCCTTCTCCCTGCCCATATTGAACTTCACTTGCTACAATAATTTAGTTAACACCTGTCTGGATTGACTTCAGACATATGCTAAGGATATACTTACATCTGATGCCTCTAGACTACTGCTTCTAGCCATGGCTACCAATATTAAAGCCGCCAAACTTTACAAACTATTGATCACTGAAAATTCCTCTACCATCAGGTGGCTGGTTGAATCTCATTGGGAGACTGATTGTGGTCTTAATTTTGACAATGTTATATGGACCCTACTTTGGGCTAAGATCAGGTGTGTCTCCACCTCTGCCAACATTGCACGCAATCTTTTTTTCTTCATACACAGAGCCTTTATAACCCCCTTAAAATTGATGAAATCCAGGAATGGATCAGATGGTAAATGTTGGCCATGTGGAGGCATCCCTGGCTCTTATAAACATATGTTTGAGGATTGTTCTTTTACATATACGTTATGGCAGCAGGGTGGAAATATCTAAACGTTATTATTAAAATTGATATCCCTCTTTCCTTCACAGATGTCTTCTTGGGGAGCATTACCACAGGTGCAGCTAAACTACACTTCTCCGTCTTGTATGATTTGTTCATTGCCATCATAATCAAACTCATCACTGCCAACTGGAAAACCTTCCAATATATTACTATTAAAGGCTGGTGGTACAACATTTACCATACACACAGGATTGAAAATTGCTTGGCTACGTATACTGACTTGATACCCACGTACAACATCAAATGTTCTTCTTTCATCAACTATCTGGACCATCATAATATGTCTACACATGGTACATGATTTGCCTCTCCTTTACAACTATTTCAACAGGTTAATTAATCATTAATGGGAAAGTATATATATATATATCTATATATATATATATATATATATATAGATATATATATATATATAATTAATGTGCTTTTAATGCTGTTGATCCATGACCAAGCATTGTTAATGTGCCATCCTTCCCCACCCTTCTTCACTATTATGTCTCGTCTGTCTCCATGTTTGTCCCCTGTGAGTCCTGTATTAATTTACTCTCTTCCCTTCTATATATTATACCGTATTTTGCATTCATCTTAAATACTTAGAGTATTATTACACCTATTGAACTCTATTGTTCTTATTATATTAGCTATGCTTCTATGTCAGTTTGTTACTTTCAAATTGGATGTATACATTGTCTGTATTTTGCTCTTGAATTCACATTGCTCTAATCTGTATTAGCTTTTGATTTAATGCTCCGCTTTTATGTGTAAACATAAATAAAAATGTATTAAACTGAAGTAAAAAAAAAATGTTTAAATGGCTTAAAGACACCTGTGTTCTCAGGACTTTGTTGTTGTTTTGGACTTCTTTATAGACTGTGACATGTTGTCAGTTCCTCTACCTGTTTTCTTGCTCTTCTTTATTTGGGGATTTTGATTAAATATTGTTCCACATTTTTTTGGTTTAAATGTAAGTCTTCTGATGAGCCCAATGCGGTGGAAATATGTGTTGACTCTTACACCCCATGATAATTGTAATATTGGACTCAATGATGCCATACCTTTCTTGCACCCAGACACACTTTTGGGTAGTCCTGACTTATTCAATACAAAAACAGGACACATTAGAAAGATCACGACAGCCCAATATTATTTGCAATTGTTCACATACATTTTTCTACTTGTAATTTAAGAAAATTCGGTCCTTCTCAAACCTTGTTGCACACCTTGTGACATGCCTTTTATGTAAAAATCACCCCCCTCGTCAATTTGTGTACCAGGGCCTATCAATGCCCCAGTGAAGAGTTAGGGCTGTAACCAGTTCTCGCATGCCCCCTACAAGAAGGTGAAAGCTATTCCCACTTGGGCTCCAATGCATACAATGGAGCGCAGGGGGCTAGGATCTTTTTTCACATATGCATCCATTTATGCCTCTTTACACAATTGCCTTACAACATCAACAGATACTCTTAGAGCTCACCTGTTCAGAATGACCGACTAGAGATTCCTATTGTTAACTTTAAACTTCAGGGCTGAAGTCTTCAGGCATTGTCATGCCAATCTCAGGTCTAGGACGCATGATTTGTGGTTCCAGTAGCAGTCTCTGAGCTTCAGGATGGAATACAGGGGATACCTCGGGTTCCCTCAGAGCTTCAGGATGAAATGTGGAATCTTGGGACTCCTCTGGCTCCCTCTCAGCGTAAGGGGTGTAATCCTGGAACCTCTCTGGTTGCTACCAGGTTCAGGACAGGAGGCTTGGATTCTAATAGCATCTTCTTCCATTCATATTAGAAGATGAATGGAACGTTTGATTGACCCATGTTCAAGATCACTCCCGGTGCAGAATTGGAGAGTTTGGATACTTCTATCTCCTTGCTAAGTATAGAATCTGTTAGCAAGGTGTGAACAATCTCACCTTCCACTTGAATGAAACATCCGGTTGCATATATGTCCACTCCCAATACAGTCCCCTTTAGGAGTATTCATATTTTAATTCATCAGCAGCAGATCAACTTTGTGTATATTTTTCCCTCTTTTAAACACAGGATACAATATTATATATTTGCAAATGATCATACAAAACACCACACGAGTGGAATAAGCTAAAAGAGACAGCAGGATTGAGTTAAGGATGGGTAAAATGTGTTTAAGAATAATGCCTAGCCCAGATCCAGTCAAACCTCATCCCACTTGGATGTTTATCTATAAGCATCCTTCAAGCACTTTGGCATGTATGCAACCTACAGGGCCTTGTAAATCCTAATCCACTTGAACACTTTATGAAGCCTAGGTTTTGGAGCAATGTATTATTGTTTGTCTCCCTTTTTTCCATAGCACCTTATATGCCTTAGAGAAAATTGGTCCAGCAATTAACCCTAAAATGATACAATATGATGTATAAGGAGCTACCCTTGCAAGAAGCAGAACATTATTAATGTATTGTCGATTTTCATTAATGCCTCTCATAAAGTTGCATAAGAGCAACATTAGTCCATCACTTCTGTACAGAATGAAAAGCAATCCCTGAGCACGTAAGGTTAATTGGGATCGCATAGAAGCTTGACTGTGGAAGCAAACACTAACTATGCCACAATCTTTACCAGTTTCTCGTCTAAGATATGAACTTGGATTATATTCAGTCAATGCCCACTACTGGTGGAAAGTATTAGCAATTTACTGATTAATCCATATCCCTAGTAAGATATGAACTTGGATTATATTCAGTCAATGCCCACTACTGGTGGAAAGTATTAGCAATTTACTGATTAATCCATATCCCTAGTGAATTAATCCATATCCCTAGTGAGCTGTCAGCTGTCTAGACATCCACAATTTTACTAATAAAGGCACCAATTCCTTTTTATCCAATCTGCGAGCAGATGCTGAAAACATATTTGCATAATGTGAGTGCCCACAACAAATCTTAATAGACAATCCGAACAAAGCCAAGCACTTACTAATGGGGTATGATTGGGTCAGAACCAGACTTTCCTTAACTAGTCTGAAAAGTGTTAGAACGTTTCACCCTATGTGAAAAGTCTTCTACATATATACTTGCATACATTAGAAGATTTCCCAATCTATTTTTGGTGACAAGAGTTACTACGTTTTCATCTTAATTTGATAAAAACCAACAAGATGACTCATATATGGCACAAGTTAGATCCCTCTGCTGGCATCTTCAATTTATGTGAACAAGGTCTAATACAAGATCTGAAACACATTCTGTTGTTTGTTCTGTCACATTAACATTGAAGCAGGAATACTTTGCAAACTTTGTGCATGATTTTTCACATATTACCATGCAAGAATGTTGGCTAAGGTTGTATGCGGGTAAAGAGATTGCATTATCAATTGCTTTGTTAAAACTTTTAAACAAATTGAACTTTTGCCAAATCAATGTTTAATGATTGTTTTTGAAACAATAATCCTATGTTCTTAATTTTCCTTTCATCAGTGATTTTAAGTTTTAGAATTGCACGGTTGTTAATGGAAATGTTATTTACTTTCAAATTAATTTCATATGATTTTACTTTGCGACAAACTTTATTCACCCTTTTAAACATAACTTTATTCTAGATTCTAATTGATTATTACTGATTAACTATAGTCAATTGCCTTTCTGTACAATTATCTGTTTCTTGCAGAATCCTATTTGTAATTCTTAATGATGGAATGTGTAAAATGCCATTTTGTTTTTCTTCCTCGTTTATGACTAAATGCACAATACTTTTTTTTAAAAAAAGAAGCAGAACATTAACAATGACTGTATTTGTACTCTTTCATTTGATTGTATGTCTTTAGTCAAACTAAAATATTAAATTGAACTGGCTAACATGTATTCATTCACCTAGGTGCAGGAGCCCTGTTATGTGCAAAGTGTACCAGATAAATGTAATATAAGCATGCATAGGTATCATAGGAGACTATCTATGGGCTAAGAACTGGTGTGGGTCACTGAATCAAATTCATGGATCTGTTTTCCATGCAGTGCTCAACATGATTATCGCTAGCAGTGATAATGCAGTACGTAGCTGGAAGATACCGTAAAAGCAGATGCCACCATGTACCATTGATTATAAAGGCAACACGAGTTGGACATCTTCATGATCTAGGAACCACATGTAATTCCTTTGTTTTTGAATTGACCAATGGCACTGGGAAACAACTGGGAAACTGCCATCTCCAGTGGACCAGCATGATTGTGGACCAGGGGGATAAGGTACAAATGCTACAAACCTTTCTCAAATACAGTAGAGAGAGGAAGGCAGGCACCATGAACAGACGCTGAAATGAGACATCAGATATGGCCTTCGGAACTGTGCCAGGTGTAGGAGATCATCTTTCTGCAGAAGCACCTATATGTCACAACATATGTGTCAGATTAATGTACAGAGGCTTGACTAATGCTGAGGTACATCATTTCATAGACAGTTCATGGTTAACCCTCCTGTCAGCCAAAGGGGTAAACTTAATACTAATACATTGGGTGTGCAATGGGAGGATATGTGCTGTATCTCCGTTCACACGGCATCAGTGACCGATAGCATACATGTTGATCATGGACATTGCACTGAGAGCATAGGATTAAGAATAATACACACACATAGCATCGGTAGGTTGTTTTGATCTCCAAGCATAGATTGTCTCACTACAACACATTGTGACTTCATAACAGTAAGTAGAAATTGATGAGTAATTAATAAATAAGGATAAGCACGAGGCAACCATGTATGTTAGGATTCTTTAGAAGAAAAAAAAACAATTGATGGTCAATTGCATTGAGCAAGGGCTGTATTTAAACTGCAGATTGTTATTGTTGTTATTTTCGTTTGAATTTAGAGGTGAATATGTATGTATCTATTTCAAAATTGTATGTTGCACTGCGTGTGGCCTGTCAGGGCAAAGATTTCAGGTAGTTAGAATGCAATGGGATGCAATGAATCCCCAATCATTATTCTCAGCAATTTGTTTGCGTTTCGTGCGCTTCAGTCAAAGGTTCCCCCAAAACATTCAGGGGGTAATTCATAGAATTCAGCGCACAAGTGGCGCACGCGGCTGGCGCACAGTGTGCGCGTGCGAATCCCTGCGCCAGCCGCGTGCGCCAAAACCCATTTCCGCGCACAGTGTATTCATGGATTCCAGCCACCAAAACCAGCCGTGGCGCACAGTGGCGCAGCGACCTTGCAGCAGCGCCAGTTACGCCCCCAAGAACGCCTTCCGCGCAGGGAAAAGCCATCAAAATCCCCAATCCAGCGCAAAGGGCTGCGCTAACCCTGTACCAGCGCGGCAAGCGGGCTACGTGTATCACTGGGGTGTGCGGGAAGTACCTCACGCGATTGGCCCCGTACGAGCAGGGTACGCGTATTACAGGGGTGCGCGGGAAGTTCCACACGCGATTGGCCTGTGCGCGTGTATTTCAGGGGTGCGCGGGAAGTTCCACACGCGATTGGCCTGGGCGCGTGTATTTCAGGGGCTCGCGGGTGGTTTCACACGCGATCGGCCCAGGGGGAGCGTGTGCGTGTATTTCAGGGGTGCGTGAGAAGTTCCACACGCGATTGGCCTGGGCGCGTGTATTTCAGGGGTGCGCGGGAAGTTCCACACGCGATTGGCCTGGGCGCGTGTATTCCAAGGGTGCGCGGGAAGTTCCACACGCGATTGGGCTGCGTTTGGGTATTAGGGGTGCGCGCAAGGTTTCACACGCGATTGGGCTGCGTGCGGGTATTAGGGGTGCGCGCAAAGTTGTACACGCGATTGGGCTGCGTGCGTGTATTAGGGGTGCGGGCAAAGTTTTACACGCGATTGGGCTGCGTGCGGGTATTAGGGGTGCGCGCAAAGTTGTACACGCGATTGGGCTGCGTGCGGGTATTAGGGGTGCGTGCAAAGTTTTACACACGATTGGGCTGCATGCAGGTATTACAGGGGTGCAAGCACATTTTCACACGCGATTGGGCTGCGTGCGGGCATTAAAGGGGTGCGCGCAAAGTTTTACATGCGATTGGGCTGCGTGCGGGTATTACAGGGGTGCACGCACATTTTCACACGCGATTGGGCTGTGTGCGGGTATTAAAGGGGTGCGCGTGAAGTTTTACACGCGATTGGGCTGCGTGCGGTTATTACAGGGGTGCGCACGAAGTTTTACACGCGATTTCAGCAGGGTACGTGTATTTCAGGGGTGCCGGGGAGTCCTACATGTGATTTGCCAGTGTGGGTCCTCCCAGGTGTTCCCTGTAAACCCTCCACGGCCCCTGCAGGCAGCCCACACCACAGGGGACTACCCTGCATCCCTGGTCATGTCCCGCAGGCAGCCCACCCAACATGGGCATGCCCCCCAGCAAAGGCACATGTCTCCTTGCACCAATAATCACCAACTCATGTCCCCTTGCACCCCCACCCCCAGCATTGCGGGGCACCTGCCAGCAGGCCCCCACCCATGTCTCCCAGCACCCCCACCCCCCCCAGTCACCAGGGGCAGCCTCCACCAGGCCCCCACCCATGTCTCCCAGCACCCCCACCCCCGCAGTCACCAGGGGCAGCCTCCACCAGGCCCCCACCCATGTCTCCCAGCACCCCCACCCCCCCAGTCACCAGGGGCAGCCTCCACCAGGCCCCCACCCATGTCTCCCACCACCCCCACCCCCCAGCAGTGCAGGGGCACCCACCACCAGGCCCCCACCCATGTCTCCCACCACCCCCACCCCCCCAGTCACCAGGGGCAGCCTCCACCAGGCCCCCACCCATGTCTCCCAGCACCCCCACCCCCCCAGTCACCAGGGGCAGCCTCCACCAGGCCCCCACCCATGTCTCCCACCACCCCCACCCCCCAGTCACCAGGGGCAGCCTCCACCAGGCCCCCACCCATGTCTCCCAGCACCCCCACCCCCCCAGTCACCAGGGGCAGCCTCCACCAGGCCCCCACCCATGTCTCCCACCACCCCCACCCCCCCAGCACTGTGGGGCACCTGCCAGCAGGCCTCCACTCATGTCCAACTCATGTCTCCCACCACCCCCACCCCCCAGCACTGTGGGGCACCTGCCAGCAGGCCCCCACCCATGTCCAACTCATGTTCCCCACCACCCCCACCCCCAGCACTGTGGGGCACCTGCCAGCAGGCCCCCACCCATGTCCAACTCATGTTCCCCACCACCCCCACCCCCCAGCACTGTTGGGCACCTGCCAGCAGGCCCCCACTCATGTCCCACTCATGTCCCCTTGCACCCCCACCCCCCAGCACTGTGGGGCACCTGCCAGCAGGCCCCCAACCATGTCCCCTGCCCCCAGGTCCTGACGATACACAATCATGGCAGTAATGGGCAGCATACCCAGCACAAACACCCAGCCAAGGATTGCATCCACCCACATAGCAAATGCAATTACATGATACAACCCCAATGGCAAGTATGTAAATGAACACATGTCCGTCACACACACATACACAATGGGTGCAAGTGAATGTCAAAACCCATATCATGACATGCATGAAACCAATGAGAAAATACCACAAAAGAAAGTTATAAAAACATGTATTCTCGAAGAAAATGAAGTAAACTAATCAAACATACAACAATGGGGATAACAAAATAAATTGTCCATGTCCGATAAGTAATGTAAAAATCCAAAAAACAAAGGAATCCAAAAACTAATGTTGTCCAAAGCAAAATCATAGTGAAAAAAAATAAGGAAAAACCATTGCCTCATGGTGAACACAAATATAAATAAAAAAAATGTATTTTAAAAAATCCAACTATACACAAGAATATTCCAGGGTCCATGAGCCCAACACTATAAATGAAACCTACTACTACCTAATAAAAAAACTATATACAGAAAAGTGCCCATTGTCCGAGCGGTCCAAAAAAATCTCAAAAAATAAAGGAAACCTAACACTAACTAACTAAAGAACTATATACAATGGCAGCGGGCAAGTCCTGCGGCTCACTCTGTGATGTTGCCGGCCAGGGCATCATCGAACTCCATGTCGATGTCCTGGAGGCGGGACTCTGTCCTGGCCCCGAGGTCTCGCAGGGATAACCCCATGTTCACCTCAAACTCCCTGCGAGCTTCCTCGAGGCACTCAGCCCGCCTCAACGCCCGACGCATGGAGAACTCCGCCCTGACCATGGTGAGCCGCTCCTCTTCCGCCCGCTGCCGCTCCACACCTATCCGCTGGACCAACTGCTCCCACACGGAAGACACTACCATCCCAGGGTTCTCCTGCCCTCCGGCCGATGCCTGCCCCTCTGATCTTGATGGCCCCGAGCCATGATGCCTCCCACGTCGAGCCTGCTGCTGCCTCCGACGCCACTGCCTCTGCCAGCACGACGGCATCCAGGATGATGGAAACCACCAACGCCGTCGTGCACGTGCCCTGCCCGATGATGCCATCACATCCTCCATCTGCTGGGGTCCAGTTGCTGTGTTGTCCACCCCTGCTGGACCTCTGACTCCCGACTGTGGCAGGGATGGGATCCCCACCGAGCTGGCTGCATTGGTCAGGGCAGGTCCACAGGGGGCCCTGGTGGCATCTGGGCCGGAAGACGGCAAGGAGAACGACTGGCGTATAGTCTCCACAGAGAAGGAGAGGGCCGCCAGATTGGCCGACACATGCAGGAAACCCCCGAACATGGCCGATCCCAATTGGGCCATGTCGGCACGGTGCTCTTCGTGATGACGTGCGTGCTCCTCCTGGGAAGCACGCACGGCATCACGAATCACAGCCGTGCGCATCGCGTCCCCAATCAGGACCTTCTCCACACGGCCAGGGGTCCCCTCGTCCGCAGGTGGAGGGGAGTCAGATGACATGGACATCCCCTCTACCTGCGGACGGGCCTGGGACAGAGCATCCCTGCTGGTGCAAGGTGGTGCACCCACAGGTTCAGGGACAGCGACATGCACAGGCCCCTCCACGGTGACCTGTGCTGCCTCCTGCCCCTGCCCCTGGACTGCACCACTTGCACCAGCAGGGATGCCCCCACCAGGCCCCATGTGCGCCTCAGTGGTGGCCTCCTCCTCCTCTGTGGAAACCACCAACCTGGATGGCTCCTCGCCGTCTACCGCCGTAGCAGGCCCCTGTGGGGGCTCACCCACCCCTTCCGCTGCAGCCGTGGGGGCATCCCCGCCGCCTTGCTCCACAGCGCCGTCTCCGCCCTCTCCTTCACTAGCCGCTGCGTAGAGGGAGACATAGAACACAAGCATCAGGGTACTGTACAATGGTCCCCTAGACAGGAAGCAATAGCAGATGAGTGCCACTGTCAAAGTACACTTCCATCATGTCACACCACAACACATGTGTCAGTCCAGGCAAAACACACACAGTGACAGTCATGGTGCGTGCCATGGACATTTCAATGCATGTCCAAGGACTCTCGAATCATACAATGTAATGGGACTCACATGCATCATGGGTCATGCCTATCACATGCACACACTTCACCTCAGTCACATCCATCTGGCCCCGTACACCCCAATCACAGTGCATACAAGGATGACTAGGCTGCATCAGTGAATCTGTACATTGTCACAGACATGTGTCATGCATCCATGGCACTCACAAGTCACAGACACGCAGGTCAGGCACACAGACATGGATACCACATATGTATCTGGCATCAGCACCCATCCCTCGCCCCCACCCATGTCCAGGAACAGAGACTGCCATGCTCTCATGTGTGCAATCTGCACAGGGCTCCCCATGTCGCATTCAAACACATGCAACAACCGTGCGGTTCACACATTACAGGTCGCACATGCATTCCCATGATGTCCCTGCACACATACATGCGTACATGGCCTATGACACACATGCAGGCAAGTGTCAGACAACCAGCACACTGCAACATGCCCTGTCTCACACAGCAATGCTTGGCCACTTACCGCTCAACTCCAGACGGGTCTCCCTCTCAAGGACCTGGGCGTGGAGCGCTGGGTGTGCGCGTTCCAGGACCCTCAACTGGTTGGAACTCATGCAGCGCCGGCCCCCCTCCACGAGGCGCCGGGCCTTCATGAGGGTCCTGGACCTCAAGTCCTCCCAGCGCTTCTTGACCTTCTGGATGGTGCGGGTTGCCACCCCCTCCGCGTTGATGGCAACCACACAGTCGGCATAGATCCTCTCCCGTCCTTCCCTGTTAGCGCGGGACGATCCGAAGAGGGCATCATACTGCCCCAGGACTTGCTCCACCAGGACACCAACTTCAGTGGCAGTGAAGCTGGTGCCCCTCTGCCCCTCTGGCCGGGGGTTGCCACTGGGGTCAGATGTGGATGTGCCCGACATGGCAACCCCAGGGGCAGGAGTGGGTGGGCAACTGGGTCCTGGGGCTGGGCTGTGGAGCGATGTTATCCGAGTCGGGAGTCTTCTGTTCCAGCAGGGGTGGACACAGCAACTGGACACCTGCAGATGGCTGATGTGCAGGCACCAAATGGCAGGGCACGGTGGCAGCAGGCAGGCAGGCAGGCAGCAGCAGATGGCACGTGGGAGGCTGCTCGGGGCACTGGGGGGCAGTAATTCGGCCTTCTGGGCAGGAGCGTGGTCTTCCGTGTGTTTTCGCGTGGCCAGCTTCATACGGAGTGATTTGGCACGTGAAAATCCTGCACGTCAGCGTGAAAATCGAGGAAAGGCCCTTAGCGCGTAAGCGCGTCAGCACGCGTACGCGATTTCATTGGACCAAAGGCCCTTACAGCGTAAGCGCGTCTGTGACGTTTTGCGCATGGGCGTTGCCCTGGCAGGGCTTGGTGATCCCGCGTGCCTTTATGTTCTGTACGTGCTTTTCGTGCGGTGCGTGTGTTTTCCATCCGTTGGGGTTCACACGCTATTACTTCACAGCGGGTGTTGGCTACGCGTTCTTCTACACGCAAGGCAGACGGTGAGTGGTACCCCGCTCCCCCAGGCCCAATCGCGTGAGGAACTTCACGCGAACCCCTGAAATACACGTAGCCCGCTCCCCCAGGCCCGATTGCGTGAGAAAGTACACGCGAACCCCTGAAATACACGTAGCCCGCTCCCCCAGGCCCGATCGCGTGAGAAACTTCACGCGAACCCCTGAAATACACGTAGCCCGCTCCCCCAGGCCCGATCGCGTGAAAAAGTTCACGCGAACCCCTGAAATACACATAGCCCGCTCCCCCAGGCCCGATCGCGTGAGAAACTTCACGCGAACCCCTGAAATACACGTAGCCCGCTCCCCCAGGCCCGATCGCGTGAAAAAGTTCACGCGAACCCCTGAAATACACGTAGCCCGCTCCCCCAGGCCCGATCGCGTGAGAAAGTACATGCGAACCCCTGAAATACACGTAGCCCGCTCCCCCAGGCCCGATCGCGTGAGAAACTTCACGCGAACACCTGAAATACACGTAGCCCGCTCCCCCAGGCCCGATCGCGTGAAAAACTTCATGCAAACCCCTGAAATACACGTAGCCCGCTCCCCCAGGCCCGATCGCGTGAGACGCGAACCCCTGAAATACACGTAGCCCGCTCCCCCAGGCCAGATCGCGTGTGTGACTTCCCGCGAACCCCCGGAATACACGTACCCCGCTCAATCGCGTGTGTAACTTCCCGCGCAACCCCGAAATACACGTGCCCCGCTCGCACAATTGCTGTATGTTGCCACTTTTGTAATGCGCAGGGACGCTACCGCCTGCCTTCGTGTGGCGGACGTGTATCGGCTTGTGCGTGTCTTTCGCTGTGCGTAGCTTTGCCCTATTCGATTCCATGAATACGTGTGGTTCGGGTGCGTGTGGGCGTTCCGTCTGCTTCCCTGCAGTACATCCCCAGTTACGCCCTTGTTTTCGCGAGTTGTTCCCCATTCCGCGCGTTACGCCCCGTCTTCCGCCCACTTTCTGGTGTATGCGCCGAGGTTGTGCGCTTTCACTGTGCGCGTCGCGCACGTCTTTTGGGATGTTGCAGTGACGTGTGCGCCATGCATGGGTTTGGCGCACATCCCGAGGTAAACACGCGCAGGGACTTCCATGAATCGCCTGTTTTTTTCCGCTTGCGCCTGCTTGCGCCTGCTTGGCCTGCTTGCGCGTAGATTTTCAGCCCACGTTTGTTCCATGAATCGGCCCCTCAGTGTTTAGGTGTTAGAAGATCAATATGAGGTAGCCGATCTGATGTTCATGCATGGTGCATCATCTGGAATAAACCTCTGCTTGTAATCTGGGAATGAGCTCCAGTCGACTTTGCTTTTGATTCAGAGTACCTTACATGCTTTGTTTGGCTCCACTAAGAGCCAAAGAACACACTTGAAATCAGGATGCCAATCACAAAAGTTAAACACAGTGCCATGGATTGATTTTGAAATCTTGAAAATGTGTTAGTGAGATTTTTTGGGGAGCCCAGTGTAAATGTTCTTCAAATAGTCCAGAAGCAACATGACTGCGGCTCTTGCTCGCTTTGTCCACATGCAGGTATGGATAATGAGGAACAGTGTGACTTCCAAGAGCAAGGATAATGAAAGTGAACTAAACAAGAAATGTTTCACCAGACAGAGGGCAATACAAATCTAACATTAACAATTACAAATCATACCTTGGGAACACTGTGTTATCAACTACAAAATTAATTTCAGAAAATGGACTAACATTAACAGTTCAAAAGAAACACAAACAATTCACGAGCATTCATTTTCGTTGTGGAATGATGCCTTCTTAATTGCGACACGTTGATAGCTGTGTTTATGCTTGTACAATTTGACATACACTATTTCCTTTACACTTGCATATGTTGAGACCATCTGATGTTTCAAACTGCACATGACCAACATCTGTTGGCATTTTGAAATACTTGTTTAAAGTCTTGTCATAAACTGGGTCAAATAGTTAAGTATGCAATCCGGAAGAGTGTGTGTGGTATATCTGAAAATTATTTTCACCCCAAGGAAGCAGTAAGGGAAAACCTTATTTACTAAAGGGGGGAGCGCCATAAACTTAATTGTATAAGTCATCAATTAATTGAACATCAGAAAAACTGGAAATAACCTCTGACCTCACTCATCTATTCGGATTACAAACACCTGATAGTTGGAACACAAACGAATGGAATGCATTCTTCTTAGATGCAAGGGTAGTATACATACCTGTACATTCAAAATTAACTGTGATTGTCATGCCCCCTAACTTTAAAACAATACTTAAAGTATTCGTAAGTAGTTCAAGGGAAAGATAGCAATAATTGCCTCATCCCATCGTGTAGGGCAGTCAAGGATGTATCCCAAAACCTCAAGCTTTCGAAAACGAAATAACAGAAATGTCCAATAAAGTGCATGGTTTCGTGCATTAATATTCGAATACATCTCTACAGATTGTACAGAAAAATGATTAAAGGTTTTATACAGCCATAGAAGAGTGCCCTTGATGGGAGATCCCATGCCTCTTCACTGTCTTAAACTTTTAGGAGACATGGGTCTTCTTCTTTTTTACTTTACTTACAGAACAGAATCCCTGGTCTACTGTGCTCACATAGACATTAGGCAATAAAAAGTTAAGGTATCTTCCATGAAGGTATGAAACCTTTAAGCATGTGCCTGCCTTATCAGCAAGTCGTTCATGGTTCAATATACGTGGGCAGCAGGGATGCAGTGGCCTATAGGGAACTCTGGAGATTGCACATTGGGCCTCCTTTCTGTGGTAACTTAGTTTATTTCCAAATGCTCTCATTGGAAAATGGTTGGGCTTGCTGAACATGTGTAATAGGAGGCCACTTGAAAAATGTTTCCAGGGCCTCTTTTGGTTCCCAGTCCACACCTGGTGAACAGGCATGTATTTCTAGAGAGAGAGGGGAGCAATGATCTGGCTCAGGGTAACTCCTTATGACAGGTCTGATTTGTTTGCGATGAAAGTTGGTAGCAACTATTTAGTTCATGCCCGTGAGCTTTGCTCCACATGCATTTTTGACCCTCTGATTTTAGGAGCTACTCTCATCATATGGGGGGTCATTACGACCCAGGCGGTAACCATGGCGCTAATAGCGCCATGGTTGCCGCCGATATTTTACCGTGTGCGCCATGGTGAATGGCAGAATTACCGCCCCATTCCAAGGTTGGCGTGGTGGTAATTCCCCATTCACCATTGGCCCTTCCCCATTCCCATTTTTGCCCCCATAGGGCTCAATGGAAATGGGGAAGGCGGTAGTTACGGTACCGCAAATTGCGGTACCGTAAGTACCTCCAAGGTCCCTTTGCCGGTCCAATCCTTAAAGGCTGGTCAGCGTTAAGGTAGGGACCAGCAAAGGGACCTCATAATTAGGCGGTAAGGGGTTAACGGCGCAGCCAACTTTTACGGCGCCGTTAACCCCTTACCGCCCGGGTCGTAATGAGGCCCATGGTCTTCCATTATTGTTTTTTTATTGTAAAGATCATCATTGAAATGAAGGAGGGATAATGGTGGAAGGGGGTGGTGGTAATGCAGTGGTTTGTTGTAGAGTTGCACATTTCAGATATGTTGGATTTGAATACACCTTGACATGGATATGATCCTGCATACATTGAATAAAATAAAACTAGTTAAGGATGTCAACAAGAAAAATGATTCCTGCCTGATATTTGTCATGGTGGTGTGCAGAAATGTCCATTTTACTATGTTGATAGACTTCTTTGTGTCTATTGCTATGGGTATGTTAACTTCTGAATGGGACAGGACGTAGCATACCAGCCGGGAGGATACCGCAGGGTAACACATTTGTTTTGGAAGAAAGACTTTTCAAAGGAAGACAATGCAGAAAAACACAGGTTTGAATCCCTGTTCTGTGCTTAGAGACTGGTATCTGGTATTAAGCACACAATGAAGGATTAATCAATGCTGCCCGAGGTCACTGATTAATACTGTGTTGCTGAGAGTTGGGGTGTTCAAAAACTCTCTTTTGTGTGATGTGTAATCTTGGCACTATACGTCGTTAAAATCCAGTAGAAAGTGTTTTAGAATATGTTGTCCAGCGGTGAACAATGAAGTTTTGGTTTTAAAGTGTTTTGGTTGTGAGTTCAAGCCAGGATTTAGAAATCCAACGAACATGTCCTCTGAAAAATGCCTCATACCAATCCTGTTCTACACACATGTGGATGTGACAGCAGAGATGAGGATGATTCTGGCTTGGAAAAAGAATTTCCAATTCCTTTTTAGTTCACTAAGCTATGAAGTCTTCCCCTTGGCAATAGATGTTGTGGTAGATAGAGGCAAGTGTTATGGGAATCTAATGGGCCTCCCGATAGGCATTTTACATTGTTGTTAACAGCAAATCATGTCCATAAAATGTAAATGCGTCTTAATCAAAAGAAAACAGACCATTAAAACACCTGTTTGTCTCGGAAGCAAGACAACGCTGAGCAGCATTGACCAAAAACCAGGCACCAGTGTTTAGAGGCGGGCTCTGGCATGAAGGGCAATTTAAAAACCCAATTTAATTTTCTATTACTTGGATTCAGCAATACAATAGATCATGGTTACGGTGTATACAACTCTCTGCCGTCTCATTGAAGGTACATACGTATTTAACTAATACTAAACTTCGGATATTATTTTCAATTTATGTTTGCACACTATGAGGGTCCTCCCTTCTCACTCTCTCACTCACACCTTGCTGCCATCAGTATTGGATCTGAAGGCTAATTACAGCTACACCCATTTCTGTTTTCTTTTTTAAGGACGGTGTTGTGATCAAATGTAGGGTTACTGCCATCAAAGCAGGTGGGATGGGGGCATTTCCTGATCCAGTGTACCATTGTTCCAAGCCTTCTTTGTAAAAATTACCCCATGTCAGATGGTGTTCAAGGTCCTGTAATGCCCCGGCGAAGGCTCAGGGCCGGCCTGGCACACCCCCAACCAGAAGGTGAAAGCTATTGACACCGGGGTTCCATCTGGAATGTGAATAGATGTTATTGTATTTATTTTTTACCAGAAATAGTATCTGTGCATAGTGTGCAAGCCCAATCTCCCGTGAAAAAAAAAGATTGCTGCTGCAATAGCAATGTGTCCTTTTTCTATTTCTATTGTGGCGGTCTGCTGGTATGGATCTGGTTTAATGCAAAAAAAAACTTGAAATTAGGCAGGTTTTGGAAGCTAAGCATTCTTTACTCCCAAGCCTCCTGTTGTGCAGCCCATGAGCACAATGATGACATCAAATTTCACATCCCTGAAAATATCACACATGACATAATTTGTTAAATCACATATGATAACATCAATAACATCACTGCAAACTAGAGCACACTGATGACATCAACATTTTGCTCATGTGTTGTGTCTGGGAGGATCATAATTAAGGTAATGTAGAGTCCAACAACTGCCGAGTCTCGAGAACATTTGTAGCCAGTACAATTCCGGCACAGCTGTCGCCCTCTTAGAGAAGATATAAAACATTGAAAGGTTCACTGTGGGGTGTCTTAAGTGCCACTCACTTTGAATGGGGGACATGTGCATGCCCTCTAGGGCAACATAAGTTTTAGAGTTCCCTTTGCGATGAGCGGATGGCATCCACATTGGCCATACTCTGCTGAAAAAATCTCATAGACCATGTTTTCCAGTTTTTATTTAAAATCTGCAGAATACGGGGGCGCTGTTGAGCAGCCTGCAAGATGGCTGCCTAGTGTAAGAGCTCTGTGCCTAGCCGTCTCTTATCCGTTGACATCTGCGGTTCTGCTTTGGATCCTGTGTACCTGCTACGATCCCTGCACTGTGGCCATCGAGCTCTATCTGCATGTCGAGTTCTGGGAGAAATCGGACTCTCGGAACGGGAGATTCTTGTCCCGCCGTGCCTCGCCGCCATTGGGCCTTCGCTGGGTCCTGCTCTCATTGTGAACTGACCGGGTGCCTCCCGTCGGACTTGCTGCTGGCTGCTCTGCCCCTGGCACCCTGGGGCACACACTACACTCGTGGGCCGGCTCGCTCCTGCCCCGGTCCAACCGGACAATCCTTTCTGCTGGGGGCCTATGCCGCTGACGACCGAGGTGCGCCGGTGCCTCATCTGCGGCCGTGGGGGGCCTGGGCTGGGCTGCCTGGCGCAAGCCGGCGGGGACGGCTGTCGTGCCCTCACGGGATCTCTTCAATACCCGACTCACTGGCTGAACCGACCGAGCTTTATCGTGCCCGCGGCGGCCCGGTACGCCGCCAGAGCTCGATCCCTTCATCTTGCTACCTCCCCCCTCTGGTTCTGGCCATGTCGAGTCGCTCCAAAGGATCTGCTAAAGGGGGTGCCATGGACAAATTCACTAAGACGGTCCCTCGACCGGAGGTGGGCCAGACGTCGCCTCCGCAGGAAGGACTTGACAACTACCCTAATCCGGGGGTGGTGGCGCCGGACCTCACTGCCATGATGGAATTGATGGCTAAGAACTTTTCCTCCTTTCATGAGAAGCTTGACGATATCAATGCGAATGTCGCCTCGCTCAAGACCCGGGTAGATCAGGCTGGATCTAGAATCACTGAGGCCAAAAACCAGATCTCCACTAATGAAGATGCGATACACGTACTTCAGGACACAGTGGCCACTTTATCGCGCGACATGAAGAGTGTTAAAGCAAAATGCGATGACTTGTCTCGCTCCCGCAGAAACAACCTTCGCATCATTGGGGTCCCTGAAACTGCCCTGAAGGGACGCATGGAAGATGCAGTTGAACAACTAATCAAGGAGGTGCTGGGGGACCCGGACCTTTCCTGTTATTTCATGGTGGAGCGGGCCCACCGCGCCCTTGCCCCGCGACCCCGACCTGGCGACATCTCCAGACCCATTATAGCCAAGATTCTTAATTATCGTGACAGGGACCTCGTCCTTCGCCTGTCGCGGGAGAAAGGGGAGCTGCGACAGGAGTCTCACGTCATCAGGATCTTCCCAGACTTTTCGGTGGCTGTGCAGCAGGAGAGACGCCAATTCCTTGGCGTCAAGAAAATGCTCAGGGAACGCAATGTACCGTATGCCATCTTATTCCCGGCTCGTCTCAAACTCACTCATAAGGCCAAACTGTACTTTTTCACAGTCCCAGACGAGGCGGTGAAATTCATCGAGATGCAAATATAGCTTCAGGACTCCGGAGAAGGCTGAATGGACGCTAATCAACTGTGAATGGCATGGACTGTGGACACTTATTGAACTTGTTTACTTAATCTGCACTGTGGTACTGGTAAGGCTGCTCTGTTTCTTGTGACGCTCTGCCCCTGCAGTCCTTGCGAGCTGCAGCATTTGTGTAAACATCCTTACTACGCACTCCACAGAGCTGGTCTCACATTGTTCTGTTGTCCTACCTCAATTTCTGTCTTCCTATTGTTCGGGTCCTTAATCTTTCAGTTATACACCCCGTTCCCTGCATTTGAGATGCATGGATGTATGATATTTGACTGCCGAAACTGTTTTGGTTTATGTCGGAACCGTAGTGGCTCGTGTGCGGTCCCCGATTACCCGCTTCGCGGGCGGGGCCTGTGCCGCGAGTCTGCCACCACTGTTCATTTTTGCAACTGAGCCATTTGGCTCCAAGCGTGCTGGTGCACGGCAACGACACACCCCATTGCGATTTCACTGTTTTTTCTCATATTTTTGGTGTGTGTTGGCCCCAGTTGCGCCTCGGGGCAGATTAGGCCAGGTTGGGGACGGCCCAACTGTGCGCTGTTAGGGGTGGGTGATGTTTACACTGCTGATCCATGGTTAGTGGTGAGGGTGGGGGGTGGGAAAGGGGTTGTTTTACAAAAAGGCACGCAAGGTTTCGTGGCACGCATGCTGAAGGGCCACATGCCCACTTGCTATTCCAACTCTGGGAGCTCATACCATCACGGGAGCTGGGATGTTCACTGATTTATGGGTACTGTGTCTGTAGGTACCTACCTCTGAAATGGCTACTGTCATAATGTCCTGGAACATTCGGGGGCTGAGCAACCACACTAAGGTCCGCAGGATTTTGCGTATGCTAACAGACACAATTGCAAGATATTGCTTCTACAAGAGACACACTCCGATGGCCTCATTCCGAGGGCTGTTGCCCCATCATGGGGTTCTGCCAGGTTCTTTACCTCTTACTCCACACAATCTAGGGGTGTTCTCACAATGATCCACAAATCGATCAAGATTGTGCTGCATAAAAGCTATGTTGATCCTGAGGGTCGTTATGTTATAATACACTGCACACTGGTCAATAAAGAGTACTTGCTGGTTAACACTTACTGTCCCAATGTAGATTCTCCGGAATTCTTTGACACTGTAACTACCATACTGCTTAGCTTTGTGGGGGTGCAGATCATGTGGGGGGGGACCTGAACCTTATACTGGACACTGCCCTGGACAGAACTGCCACTACACCCAGAGCTCTGTCTGGTGCGGCGCGCAGGCTGCATGGCCACATGCAGTCGCTCAACATTTGTGACGCCTGGAGAACACTTCACCCCCAGCAGCGGGACTACACTTATTACTCTTCTGTACATGATAGTTTATCCAGGATAGATCTGTTTTTGGTCTCGAGAGAGGTCATGGGTAGCGTGGAGGATACACGCATTTCACCCCGCACATTCTCGGATCATGCTCCAATCATACTGTCCTTGGGGCTGGGAATTCCCATCCCAACACTCTACACCTGGTGCTTTAAGTCCAAAGCTCTAAAAGACATTGTGTTTAAATCTGAGATTCTAGCGGACATGGAGTCCTTCTTTGAGCTTAACTCTCTTCAAGACACGACCGCCGCGGTCAGATGGGAGGCTTTTAAGGCTTACATTAGGGGTATGTCTATTTCCCGAGAGGCGGGGTGTTGAAAGCTATTAGAGCCGCCCTTGGGCAATCTGAGGCCAAACTGAAAAGGTTGGAGCAATGTTGCTCCTCCGGGTCTGACCCCACCACTCTGGCCCAAATCTCTGACGAGCTCCAGGTGTTTAACACTCTAGCAACCAGCAAAGTTCATTATTTCAGCCGCCCGCAGGCCGCTAGAAAATATGGGGAGGGGGACAGACCCGGTAAGACACTTGTGACACTTGTGAGGGGGGAACTGGGCCGCACGCAGATCACTTCCATAAAAGATCAGAACGGTGACGCTGAATGGGCGGACCATCGAATACTGGATATATTTACCGAGTTCTATAGATCCCTTTATTCCTAGCCCATAGAGCACACTGAACAACATCAGACTTGCCTATAGGCAAGGCACCGGGACCTGACGGCCTCATGGCGGACTTCTATCGAGAGCATGTGGCTATTCTGACCCCCCGGCTGTTGGAGGTATGGAATGAGGCACTCCGAGCCGCTATCCTTCCCCCTTCCATGCGGGAAGCGGCCATCACAGTACTGCTCAAACCAGGTAAACCTGACGACGAGTGCGAGTCCTATAGACCTCTCTCCCTCATGAACCTAGACACAAAGATCTTTGCTAAGATCATTGCTCACCGCTTTCTGCCCATTATGACGCACTTGGTACAAGAGGACCAAGCAGGCTTTGTCCCCGGCAGGTCCACCTCCCATAACATCAGGAGATTATTCAATGTCATGTCCCGTATAGACCAAGACGTCCAGGCCATAGCGGTTACGCTGGACGCTCAGAAGGCATTTGGCCTGGTCTCTTGGAAATATATGTGGCTGGTCCTCGAAACAATGGGCATCGGCCCTAACATGATAGGGTTCATTAAACTATTGTACACCTCCCCCGTTGCGCGGGTACAAGTCAACTCACTAACATCCGAAATGTTCACTCTATTCAGAGGCACCAGACAGGGGTGCCCCTTCTCCCCGATCCTTTTCACATTGGTGATAGAACCGATGGTGGCCTTTATCCGACCCCGCACTCGCGTACAGGAGTACGATTGGTGGACGATCCTGAAATAATATCTCTATATGCTGACGATGTCCTACTATACGTCAAAGATCCCACAACCCATCTGGATCCCATACTGAGAGACATCACCCGGATCGGCACCCACTCCAGATTTACGATTAACTATTCCAAATCAGAGATTTTCCCGCTCATTAAGGCTACCCTGCAGCCCACCACCGAGTATCCCCTGCACTAGGCCCCTGAGGGTGTGAGATACCTTGGGGTGCAGATGTCTTTCACTAAGCCCACCTTGCTTGCCGATAACTACTCAGCTGTAGCACGAACAGTTGAGACCAAAATTTCACGATGGCGCACTCTTCCGTTGTCCGTCGCTGGTTGTCTATCCCTTATTAAAATGATCTTGCTCCCCAAGCTCTTATACACCTTTTGCAACATTCCTATATGGCCCGGGAGGGCTTACTTCACTAAAATGCATACGCTCTGCGCACAATTTCTCTGGCACTCCGGTGCGGTGCGCAAGAAGTGGACTGACATGGCACTTTCATACAAACGGGGTAGTATTGCTGCTCCGGACCTAGAACTATATTGGATTGCGGCCCAGGCCCAGCATGCTACTCATTGGTACCCGTGTTCCCCAGTGCGCTCACATGTCAAACTGGAACGGCTTGCCTCCACTGGTATCAACTTGATATCCCTGATACTACATCGATGCTACAAATCTGATTCCCCCGTTGACCCCATTGCTGTGACTCTGTATGCCTGGTCACGTCTGCTACACTCGACAAGTGGGCCCTCCCCATATTACAAATGGCTTCCCGTGTGGGCCTTTCCGGGCCTGGAGCCCACGCTTGATACCGCTTTGCCCCGACACTGGGGTGCACTGGGGTATCGGGCCCTGTCCGACTTCTATCCCGAGGGCAAATTCATAGGCCCCCAAACCTGGAGACCGGGGCACACCAGATCCCCCCTAGAGTCTCTCCAATAATACAGGCTTCGCGCCGCGTTCCACACCATGTGGTCCTCCTTTCCGGACGAGCCCCCAGACAACCCAGCGATAGCCTACATCGCCAACTCGGGCGGTGCACGTAGCGTCGTCTCTTCACTGTATCAAATCCTACAAGACATCATCCCCATTCCGACTCTTGGGGCGCACGACGGATGGTCGGCTGAACTTGAAACACTTGTGTATAGGCGAGTTACAAATGCCTTATCAAATCATATCATATCATAACTGGGTCTGGAAATATCTGATGAATTGTGGGAGGATATGTGCTGCCACACACAAAAAGTGTCCCTCAATTTCCGTTTTCGTGCCATGCAATACAAGCTCCTCAATAGGCTTTACTATACACCACGCAGGAAATCGGGGTTTGCTCGCTCCCAGGTGCACCTCTGCCCAAGCTGTAGGGCGGTGGATGCTGATCATTTGCATATGTTCTGGACCTGTAACAAATTGTCCGGTTTCTGGGACAGTGTCCTTCATACACTAAGTGCGGTAACTGAAACTGTAATTGATTCCGATCCTTTGGCAGATCTGTTGGGAGTCTGGGGGTCTGACGAAACTAAGCGTTTGAAAAAGTTTTTGAATATAACCTGCATGATTGCCAAAAAATGTATATTTCACAACTGGAAGCGCTCCTCCCCACCGGCCTCTCAGAAATGCTTGGGTATGCTCACATGGTCGCGGAACTGTGAGGAGGAATACCTGAAAATGCTGCCCGCCCAATCTCGCCCCAGGAACATCTGGAGCGAATTTAATACATATCTCAACAATCAAAGTGAGAACACGCCCGGTTCTGGCTTGTCTCCGGTCTCTATCCATGCACCGTGATTTTTGCTGTGTACTTCTGTATTGTTGATGCTCTATATCCCTGTTGAAACTGTATTCTGTAACCATTACGATGTTTTATGCTATGCTTGATTTAATTGTTTGTTACCTTGACATATGTGCCTTGTGAACCTCTGCCGACAAAAATAAAAGTTTAAAAAAAATCTGCAGAATACAAAAAAGAAAAAAAAAGCACTTGGAGAAAAAAAAAAAAACGCTGTGCAAGTTTTTACATCAAAGAATCATTATCGTTTAGTCTGAAATCAGAAGGGAAGTGAAGTCCACTGGAAAAAAAAGAAAACCTTGCGAGGAAAAGTTTTCAAAACCCATGACGGTCTGCATCCTCCATGATCCTGGTAGAACAAGTGAAACACGCTGGTTAAACCAGGAATCCACTTTTGTGCACTTTTTAGTGAAATACGGCTATTTACTAACGCTGTCAAGCTTCCCAAAAAAATAACTCGTGAATTTACGAGCCTATAGCTACTGAGCCAAAGGTTTGATGAATTGTGAATAATCACGGGTAATTTTGGGGCTAGGAAACAGAAAATTGCATACCCTGCTAAAACACCCCTGCGTCCTACACTCACCCCACCACTGCTCCCAATACACCTTAAAACCCATTATAGTAAAAAAAAACCTGTACCTACAAAAAAAATGTCGATGCATTTTTTTTAGAAAGTTTGGCATTCAAAACTATTTTTTCGAAGCAATGCCTGGATACCACCCTAGAATAGTGTACACATGTTTCTATTTCCAACACAAGAATACCGGAAATAGAAACAAAGCTCAACCTTCTCAACTGCCCTCCAGTGGCATGTTAAAGGGACCTGTGGGGGGGGGGGGATCCTGCCCTTACATGGAGGGCTCTGTTTCGCTGAACCAGGCTGACCTCTCAACCTTTTCCAGCCCAATCTATGGAAATGTTCCTAATGTTTTCCCGGCATCAAACCACCCAAAATGTGGACGGTTTTGAGAATTTGCAAACCTGTTCCATCAGCTGTACCATTTTCAGGTGACAGTCTCCCATATTAGTCATCGGTACAAGGATCCTAATACCCAGGAGACTTTGGGTTGGCTACAGGAGACGTAGCGCCTCTGCCAAGCCTCCCACTGGAGAAGCCGGCAGAAGAGACGTAATTAGAAACAGTGAAGTAGCAAGATGGCGCTTTGCTGGAGCAATGCCGGAGAGTAACAGGGGCACCGTCAGAAGGGAGGTGTGAACGCCGCGCTCGCCTGGGCGACAGGAGCATCACAAGCCGCAGATGCTCATTGTACATTCTGTTTGTACCATGATGGAAAACAAAATAATTACACTTCAGACTGTTTTCACTGGATTGAAATGTCAGCCGTTTCTTTTGAATCCGCAGTGTCGTTTTCACCCTAAATTCTAAAAGCTGTCATGGTTGCCCTCTTCGCTGTTGCGGGCGATGAATCCAGACAGAGGCCTCAGACCAAAAGAGAAGCGGCAGAGGAAGCTGCACCGGAAGCATTAACACGCATCAGTGAGCTGTTCACACTCTTGAATAGCAGATGTGTTGGGCCATTTAAAGTTTCTTATCTTGCTTCGTAATGTATTTTATATCAATATTAATGAACTCAATCGGTGCCTTTCCTTGCAGGAGTGATGGCACAGGGGAAACATGTTTCTAAGCCCGGCCAGCACTGCAGTGGTGTGCACAATATTGAGAATATCCACACAGCTCCAAGACCTTTCTACATAGTTCAAGGACCAACCAGTGATCTTGAACTTTTCCAGTGTGGTTTATTTGAATTGGGATCGATTTTCATGAAAATGGGAGATTTGCTGAGGTTCTGCAAAGAGGGGCAGGTTGATTCACTCACAGAGAGAGCGTCAGACACACAAGATAAGTCATGGGGGTGCTGGCCTCTTTACTGTTGGAGGTACGAGGTAGAGGCAAGTGGTGCACGTGCACTTTTACACCACGCATGACTTGCCAAGATGGTTTAAAGAGCTCCTGGGATTCTTGTTCAGGTGGTGCTTTGTCTGAGTCAATATAACTAGGCTAAGAAAGGCCCTTGTGAAGCAGATGAAGTGGTGGAGTGTGCAGAGAAGTTGGGGTTGCAGGGATAGCAAGGGGGGGCGTAATGTTTTGCTATATGAAGGGGCTTGTATATGCAGGAGCATTAAGGATGCGAGAGAAAGAGGCTCCACCAACTCTCGTAACCTCGCCTGTATTGAGGTAGTATTGAGGTAGTAGGTACTGACCAGCTGCTATGGATCATTTCATCTATGGGCTGACTATGTACTGCAAAATGTTGGAAACCACACAACATTGAGGACACATTTTGAGTATACGTGTTGGGTACCATGTCATGAGGGTATCTGGTCATTTCATCTAAAACATTACCATCGAATGCCATTCCATCGACAAAATTGCAACGAAAAAATATGCATAGAATGCATGTTTTTTCAAGGTCACGGGTTTAGTGTTATTTATAATGGGTTTTAAAGGGTAAAAAACAGGGGGTTTGGGGGAACCCCCATTTTAAAAAAGTAAAAAACATACATTCGATGGTAACTTTTTTGATGCATTTTTTTTTTAGATGGAATGGTCATTCATGGTAAAAATTTTATGGAATGACCATAAACATGCCAGAAGCAAACCATACAATGAACGTGAGCATATGAAGTGAGACACAGCCTAGTATCTATGTTTCATATGTGGAACTGGAAGAATTTGAATCCGGAATTCCACCTTTGACTAAACAGTGTGATCTTGGACAAATCAGCTAACCTCCGCGTGCCTTAGTTCTGTTACCAGAAACATTGTGAATACTTAGAAAAATGATACCTGTATAAATGTTCTATTTCATGCACAGTTCTAAAGCGTAATACCCACCTTAATGTATCTTGGTGCTGGTAAGTTAATGCCGAGAGATAGTTTGTGTAGGAAGTTTCTAATTCACTATGACCAGTGAAGGTGGAACAAGGGTTTCCTCAGGCTTCAGAATGTAGCAAAGACAGATATTGACATAATGTACAGGGGCACAGTCATCAGAACAAGAGGAAAGTGCCCGCAAAGCTAGGGTTAACGAGGGACGTTCAAGTCCTCATTCAAGAGTTGGATCCCAAGACAACCCCCTTTCATAAGGCACACATTGAATCTATCAATGTCTTCATAGTCCCAATCCCAACCAGAAATAAGCAGACAGAGGGACAAGTGTACCATGTCCCCTTTAGTACACCAAAGAACCTAATCTACAAAGCCAGATTTACTAACAATCATGTCATCTATAACCATTGCAATGGTGTTAAACAGGATATCATATTATGCCTCATTTATTGTATATATTGGCCTAAGTCCAGTCGCTCTGTGAAGAAATCTGCGTTGCAAGGTTCCGACCTTAGATCGACTTAGCCACCATTTTGGGAACATCCGCCATTTTGATTTTCATTGAATACAATGTTGTTTAAATACTGAATGTGAGCACTTGTTGAACTACATTGTATAAAAAATGTACTAAGGCTTAATGTCAGAATCTAAGATACACTGTTGCCATTGTGACTTGTTGTTTAATAAACTAGATGTAATCCACATGCATATAGTTGGACTAACTAGAGGTGAACTCGGCACGAACCCTAGTCCGAAAATAATTAATTTGCAGAGGGGCTGGCCATTGCGATTGAGAATTTTATAAAAGATGAGAATATGTAGACGTCCAGTACCTCTCACTTCTCACACCGAAAGGTCTGGTATTCGTTGGGATGTACTGAGGGCCAGATAACTATCTGATACTTTGTTTCTTTGTTAACTGTACAGTTATTTGAATAAAGATCTGAGAATCTTTATAAGCCTGTGTTTAGTGTATTTCCTTTTGTGGTACTCAGCCTCGTGGCATGGTTACCTCCTACCTCGTGATGACCCCCAGTGACTTAGTGTGTCTCCAAGAGACCTGGCTCTTTCAGAAACCATACATGGACATATTTGAATTATTCCTAAGCCCAGCAATTAACGAGACAAGGGCAGACCTTCTTCCAGACTCTTGACAGCAATTAAATCAGGCAGTGGTCTGAAGACGGCTTGAATGCTGTTCTGTAACCTTTACGCCTAGGAAATTGTTGTATAATGGCCTCCTGTGAAGAGGGACTTATGTCAGCCCAAGTCAACATTGCTGGCTATTATGAATCTTTATTGGAACCCAATGGCCATTACAAAGAAAGCTTTTCTGAAGCTTGTGGGAACTTTAATCGATATCAACCAAGAAGCCACATACCTTGTCTTGTGTGGGGATCTAAATGCAACTTGTAAATTAGGGTTAGGTATTTTGGAGGACAATCTGAACCTAACCACCTCAGATATAAGAGGTCAAATGTTGAAATCCTTAATGGCAGATCGGGACATGCACTTCCTGAATGGCCACATAGCACAGGACATTCCCCCTCACATGAATTGAAAAAGTGAGGGTAAAAGGCTGTGCTTAATTATATTCTCATTTCACATACTTTTCTGCCAGTTGCTCAAATGTTCTGAGTAATTGGTACAAATCACAGTGAGAACAAACTGCTAGAAATGTCATGGGAGGCAAATCTCCATGGTTGCGTCCCCTTATGGGGTTCCACCTGTAGAGACCTCCAATGGACGTATAAGACTGAGGATGTCTAAAACGGCAATTGCACATTTTCTGAAGTACTTCTCTGAATTACACATGATGATAGAGTTGCCCACGAGGATCCCCACAGTTGACTCTACACCCCTATTGGCATGCTTCACCGCTAGTAACCATGCATGAAGCAAAAGACAATCAACAAAATTGCATGCCTTTGATGTAAGCATGGTGGAACAAAGGAAGGCAATCAGTCGGATAAAACAACCTCCTTCATGTGCAGGTACCACATGTTATTCTTTGAAAGGGCTGAATTATCAAGACATGTATTTATAATTGCATGATCTTCACCTGCATCTCTTTTAAGTTGAACAATTTGTTTAGTAAAATCAGGAAAGATGATGCTGTGCTCTTGTTAAGGAAAATGTTTCATTGCCTCCCAGTGTATCTGCATTTTTAATCATTATGTGTCTAAATGCCATTATAATAAGGAAGAAAAAACACATCATAATGCAAAATGAAATTACAATTACTATTCCAGAAAAAACTCATAGATTTTCTTGATGTTAGTGCATCTCATATATTTTTGGAACCTTCCCATCTTGCTTTAATTCAATATGTAATTGTGTTATATATATTTCTTTTGTAAATCATACTTTTATATAAACAAAAGCAAGATAATTGTGACAATGATTCTGAAAATAATATGATTGTTTTTAGGACTGCAAAAAATGTCACAATATTCATGTGCTGTCTTATCAGAACTGGCTAAGACTGTAATGTATAGGTTAAAACAACTTACAAGAATGTGTGCAATGTTATTACGATTGGCATCATAAAATATGCAATGTGCTCCTTTTCTTTTGGCTCAGGTCCATCAACACTCTGTTCTTTGTTCCTATCGAAAAAGGTTCCAGGATTGCTGCAAGTCCATTAATTCCTTCTTAGATTAAAGAAATGGCAGTTTTTTATTCAAAAGTGTTTTGTTACTCCATAGACCCCTTTTCTTTGCTCTTGGTTGCTGATCATGTCTGCATGCACAGAACTTTTTCTCTTATTTCACTGTCAGCAGATGCAGGAGGGGTCACAGTCTTTCCTTTGTTTGGTATGATATTGTGCAGATGCAGCCAGGCTCGCCTTCCTTGTAGCTTGACAGCTGTGAGAGCAACCTTTACATCTCATAGGGTCCCACAAAACAGGATTAATTTGAGGTGCGAACCAATTTGCGCCACCTGTTCCCCTGGATATAAACTAGGTTGCTTGATTGGACAGTGTGGCTTTGTTTCTCCAATCCTCTTTGACCCCTCCCTCTGGTTCTCAATCTGTTGAGATGAAAGAGACACTAGCAGTGATAGTTGCCAGATAATCTTGCATCTCATCACCTAATGTCTTTGCTACACTGTGGGAATCAGTTTCTTAACCTAGTAGGATGTGCAAGAGGGGTTCTCATTCAGAGTCCAGTCACCAACTCATGAGGAGTTAAGTGGTGATCTGAACCAGGCTGATTTTGAAGTGCATATTATATTGCAAGGGGAAGTCAATGTAACCACCCCTTCTATACATTTTAATCTTGGCTATCCTCTCTTTAAGAAATGTGTTTAAACGTTCGCAAATCCCATACACATGTGGGTGATAGGCAGAAGATAAGCAAAGAGAATGTTTGTTTTTATCCCTAATTAAAGAGTGAACTCTCAAATATTTAATTTACAAAATGTGGTCCATTGTCAGACCTCAGGACTTCGCACATCCTATTTTGGAAATGCCTCACGCATTAGGAACTTGGCAGCGCATGTGGCATCAGGGTGCTTTCATGGACCTGCTTCAATCTATCTAGAAAAGGGACATACCACAATCAGTATATACCTATAGCCATTGCATGGCTGCAGCATACCAGCAAAATATATATGTCGGGGCTGAAATGGGCCATTGGGTCTAGGGATTACTCCGCTCACTGTTTACAAAGTGCGCCCTGCAGTAAATTTATGGCACACAATGCAATTTACAATAAATTGTGCCACATTATCTAATACATTTGGTGAAAACCAATATTCTGCAATTGCAGCAGCACAACTTTCGTGAGTCGTATACGTGGGGTAGTGAAGCTGCTCCTGTGCCACTGTAAATATTACTAGAGGCATAACTGGCTTTCCAGGTCAATCCTGCCTCCAGATTACCTCCGTGGGGGAAGAATAACACCCCTATTATCTCCATAGTCTTGCTCCACCTGTGATGCTCAACCTTGTATATCAATTGACTGAAGAATAGACAGCAAGTTAAAACCCTCCTTTGCCATCATGCAACTTCCTGACATTTGTGTAACATTTTTTACTTCAAAATCAGAAATATTTGGGAAATATGATGTCTTTTTAGCTTGTAAATCTGCAGCTTTGTTTCTGCGAGAAATCATGTCTTTTCTTTTAGTATGCACTCTGTATTTTATTACTGTGATAGTCAATGAGAGCCTTAATGCCTCAATGAGCCTATTCGATAGGGCTGCATATTACACTGCGTGGAGGAAGCCCCTCCTTTTCCAGTGTGACAAATCTGTGTGCACTGTTGTCATCACTGGTATGCCTTGCTGTACTGTTATATGCACCTTGGACATTGGGCATTAAGCAAGGCTGAACAAGGATAACATTTGTCACTGTTTATTTTATTGCAGATTATCATCCGATCTGTTTGGATTGTGTGGATTGTTTTCCCTGCTTTTATTACCAACTTGCTACATTTTGTATTGGAAACGCTGGTTTTGTTGTGCTCCTCCTCCGGCCCTCTCACTTCCTAGAACTGTAGAAAGCCTACGCATTTGGGCATGCGCATTCGGGAGAAGTGCATACAGGAAGTGTGTGAGAAGCTGCTTTGCTGCTTCGCTCTGCGGCGAACGGCGAGCGGCCCTCCACGCTGTCCTTGAACACAGGTCTTATATCTTGCTGGCTTTGTAGATACTGTGTTTGTTTTATGATTAAAGGAGTGTTCATCTTAAATCAACAGAAGCATTGTCTGGATTGTTACTGCCATTTGCTCTGCTCCATATGCTAGGTTGTGCATACACGTTGAAACAGGTATGCCCAGCCGCGTGGTTGTATCCCGCTCCTCAGAATCTCTTAAATCTACTTCTCTGAAACCATCTTTAATCAATGTCAGTACACAAAAAATGTCTAATACACCAGTGCCATTGCTGGATAAGAAGACCATTGTGGGAGATATCCGGGGCTTTTGTCAACCTCGCCCTGTATTGAGAACGTCCTGTGGCAGGGATGTCGTTTCACAGTCACCCGCAGTGGAGCCTCTCATGATGGTTATTGTAAGAGGATTCAATTCAACACTACAGCTAAGTCAATGCCTAGTCTGGGATACTGAATGGAAACCCTTATTGATATATCTTTATGTCCAGATCATGCGTTCTGGATGACTACCCCTATATAACACCCCTCTCTTGGAATCCCCCTGACCCCACTGATCCAAGAATTAATTCTGTTTTGCAAGTTTAAAGGTTTATTTGATAATTTAAACAATATAAATATATCACGCTTTATAATAAATTAATAATTGAATATGACACTTAATATGAGCAGTAATCAATAATGGATAGTCTGGCACTGGCACACTTGTGAATAGGAACAGAAGAATAAGGTGGTAGAGAATGCTTAATATAAGTTCAGATGGATGTAATGTTGAATGAAAATGCAATACAGAAAATACTCAATATGATTTCAACAAAACAATGTAATCACTTTTCTCTGGCAATCCCCTCCCCCCTTTATGCAATGCAAGGAAATGGAAGGAAAGCACACAGTTCTCAGAAATGCAATCAAATGTAATTCAGTTCACCCCAGCCAGCTTAGACTACAGATCGGAGTTTTAAACACAGGCCCAAAATGCTTTTACATGTGCTGGCAATGAAGTGAAAAATATGCAAAAATGCTTTTAATTCCCCCTAGAGGTGAGTGGTATCTAGTTAATATTAGTCCAGGCTCACTCTAGCAATGATTCAGGGATGGTTCTTAAGAGGCAAACAAATTTTTAGCAAGGAAAGCAAGAAGCTTCTGTTTTCACACGTGGAGAAATTTGCAAATCGCGGCAAAATTCGCGAATGCGTTTCTCGCGATTGTGGCAAAACTATAGGGGGTAGGAATGCAGTTCTAGGTTCGTAGAAAAGCCACAATACCCAGCTTTCAGAGGAAAGTTACTGCAAGTCTCTAGGACAAACGGTGACGGAGTTATGAACGATTAAATAAAGGTAGTTTTTCGGATTTTAAATTTTAAAGTTCAAAATGACAAATGACAGCTAGCAACTAGAAAATGACAGGTGACAGTTTTGCAAATGACAGGTTACAGTTAGGAGGCAGTTCTACTTAGATTAAATAGATTGAATTATATTATTTTAACTAAGAGATTGGTTCTGCACAGTCTGCTAGGTACTCAAAATATATTTCTGAAATAGAATGGGCCTCGCCACAGATCTGGTCAGGTTTTAGACTGGACTCTGGTCTGGTCTCTGCACTTCACAGTGATCTGGGTCAGCTCTCTGGTTCTGCTAACAGTGGTCTGGGTCAGCTCTGCTCTCTCTCTAGCCTCTCTGGATTCTTGAGATTGATGGATTTGAAGTCTGGATCTCTGGATGTGGTATGGTCCGGCAGAGCGCGTTGCAGCAAATGGAATTGAATGTCCCTATCTGTCCTGACTGTCTGCTTTTATGTGTTTGGAAAGTGGGTGTGTGTGCAGCATCACTAGGCTCTACCCCTCTCCACTTGTCATTGGCCACTTCATCCTCTTCCCCTTGATTGGGGGAATGAAATGAAGTGTCATCATGATGAGGTCTGTTTATGGTACAGAGAACCCACCCCTGTCAAATTACACACAATCTATATTTTGACCCAAAAGACATATTTGCACAGGTACACATTTGTTTAAAATTACATGCACCCATCACATATCACAGGAGGTATACCCTGTCCAAATCTGCTCTTCCTGGGAGCTTGCATTCAGAAATGGCGACATTTGCACTTTTTAACTGGTTTCGCAATATCGGACATTACCCCAAATTTACACACATGTTCGCAAGGAGTATGGACATTAATTGATGAAGTGTCAGATTTTTAACATGCATACATTTTAAGTAATACCCTCTTAACTGCTAGCTTGCCCCCAGATCATGCCACCGGTTCTAAAAACCTCTCAAAATGTGGGCAGAAAAATCACAAGAATTATGGTATCATTTAAATAATTTTCACAAGTCCGCTCTATGAGTTATTCATCTTTTTAGAGTTATGTTCTGGCCCCAAAGGGGTGTGGTTTCCCCCCAGCACAAGGTTGAATTTCTGGTTTTTCCAGTTCTGCCAAGCCAGCTTGCTCTCACAGGCACTGCTCCTCCCCTTTCCTTCAGGAGGAAGCCACTTTTTACGGCCCCCGTAATAAAACATTTGCCTGAGTCAGGACAGGGCTTTGTTCAATTTCCTGCAGAGCCCAGGTAATTCAATCAGAGAAGTGTCATATCCCTTTTGGTGGGAGCAGCAAAAGGACAGCTAGGCCTGGGAACACAGCTGTTGTGCAAGTCTCATCTCCTGTCGGGGGTAGCTGGTGGGCAGAATTCAGTTCCTTAAGCCAGGCCCCAGCTAATGTCACTTTTTGTTACCCAGTTTAAGTCAAGACAATGTTTACATATGCAGCTAGAATGCTGATTCTAAGTTTAAAACTATGACATTTGAACAATTGCACCCTATGTGACACTCAAAAGTAGGTCACTCATTTCTTTTAAACATTAGATTTTTAGTGTCTTTCAGTCCAAATTTACTTAAACTGCTGAAATCCACAGCTCAGCCAGTCTTGTTATAAACCTTCAAGTCACTTCAGAATATAACTTTACATTGGATCCACCTCTCCATAAGTCTTTCTTTGGCATGCTTTGGGTTCATTTATTCAGTTTTACATAAAGTCTGTTGGTTTTAAAACGCCGGCTTTCTGATAGTGGTGAGTACTGGTAATGCAACATTTTTGGGATTTAAGAAAATAATTTCCCCAAAATTCTAGGTTGCTTTTGGCAATCAGCATTGCCATTCCCAATGGTTTCAGAATACTGTGTGGGTAGTCCAATGGTGGTTTTAGGCAGTGCCCTTCTGTGCCCAGAACATCGGCAAAAATGAGGGGCAGCCTATTCTTCATGCATTTCCCTGTGCGTTTTCTGGGAAGCTCTGGCCATCATGATGTTTTTAATGTCAGTACTGTACAGTTTTTGAGGTAGGGCTTGGATGCATGGATAAAAGCATCCCACAAGCCCCCCTCTTGCGATGGCCATTCTGTTTCACTGATGGGACTCGCAAGACCTGGGATGTTTCCTCATCTTCTTCCAATAGATGGCACAGTTCAGCATCTTTTCCTCCATCCGGTACTGATCGGTCGGTTCTCCTCGCCGGTCCTGATGGGAATATTGGGCTGTACACCGGGCCCCTTGCGTCTCTGCTCCCGGTCTCCGGATCGTCCTCCTTGGCCTGTCACCAGGTTTTCTTTCTCCTAGGACGACAAAGGAAGAGCGGCAATACCTATTCATAGACATTTTTCCCCCACCATTGATATAGTGGGGTGGCATATGAATTTTAGAACTCAACAGATATGCACATGCACATTTCTTTTTGCATTCAAAAACAAAAAACACCCACCTTGAGAAACTCAGAATTTGATAGGCGATATGTAGGATATTTTAAGTTAGAACTGAATTAATCTGAGACAGTACCCTCTAGGATTCCAGAGGATTCCTCCAGTTGTTGCAGAGGGTGCCTGGGATGGCAACACTTCAACTGGTTTATGTGGACCCACTTGTCTTCCCCCTCTGCCGAACCGCCTTTGGGGATGCGGATCTTGTAGGCCACAGGGGAGATTTTGTCTATAATCTCAAAGGGTCCCTTCCATGTAGGCAAACATTTTCGCTGTTTTGCCTGGTTTCTTTGGAAGTTGTATAGATAGACCCGGTCCCACACCTGATATTCCTTCCTGGAAGTCTTCAGGTCATAGTGGGTCTTCATGCTATCAGCTGATCTTTCTAGATTCCGCTGAGCATAAGCAAAAGCATGTTGAAGGTGTTTCCTTAAATTCTCCACATACTCATGAGTTGTGGAGGCATTTATCAGTGTCTGCTCTTGGGTCCTGTAGAGCAAATGCTGAGGAAGCACCATCTTGCGTCCAGTCATCAACTCGAATGGTGACATTTTGGTTGCAGATGAAGGGGTAGATCTGATGGCCATTAGGACAAGAGGTAATCGGATATCCCAACTTGGCCCAGAATCTGCCACAAACTTCTTTAATATGCTCACAATGGTTCGGTTATATCTCTCTACTGCCCCAGAAGAAGCTGGCCTGTAAGCAATATGCAACTTCCTTTTAACCCCCAGTATCTCCCACATCTTTGTCATTACTTCACTGGTGAAGTTGCTACCCCTGTCTGACTCAATCCTTTGAGGTAGACCAAAACGGGAAAAGATGTGGTTAATCATCAGGGCAGCTGCAGTTTCTGCCTTGCAATTTGGGGCTGGGAGACATTCCACCCACTTGGTAAACAAGCATGTCACAGTCAACATGTACTTATTCCCCCTAGCAGAGCGAATCACGGAGCCTACAAAGTCGATTTGTAAATCTGACAATGGCAGTGTCATCCCCCTCTTTTGGAGAGGCGCACGGTGCGTGAGGGATGATGGCTGAAATTGTGCACACACAAGACACGTATTGGTCGAGGTCCTGCCCCATGTGTGGCCAGTATGCAACCTCTCTTAAGATTTCCAATGTTGTGTGAAACCCCCTATGACCGGCGGTGGCCGCATCATGGGCGTGACTTAACATCAGGCTTCGGAATGAGGTAGGAACCACCCACTGATCGTGGCAAAATTTGGATTTCCTTACCAACAAACCGTCTTGGATTCGGAACATTTTTGGACATTTCATCAACACTCTTAGGTCCTCTTTCCCAGTGTAATCGGTATCCGTCAGGGGAAAGTTCTCAGGGTCCTCAAGGTGTTGGTAAAACTTACCAATAATTGGATCCCCCTTCTGAGCTGTAATCAAATCAGCATCAGGGGTCTCCTTGCTCCATTGTGCAATTGAAAGGTCGTTGTGAGCATTTGTCTGGGACCTAGTGATAGCAGTGACCTGGAATTCCCCCAACAGGGACTCAATCTCAATTAGATCCCCTTGGATGGCCCCGGTGTTGGCCAGCTGATCAGCTAAGTCATTTCCAGTTTTGTCTGGTCCCTCTACTTTGGAATGACCCTTGATCTTTTTCCAATAGATGGTCATCTCATTCGAGGTGACCAGATCATCAATGTTTTGGATCAACTTCCCATGTTTCAAGGGTTTGTTGTTAGCACATAACATGCCTCTGGTTTTCCAATTAACCAGGTGCTCCACGAACCCGTTCCGTACATAATCCGAATCTGTGATTATGACCAGTTCGTGGAGTTGATGCTGGACAGCAGTGAGGATGGCCTGATGCACAGCCATCAATTCTGCCACCTGACTACTTCGGGGACCAATTCTGTATCCAGCGGAGGGTTCTGGGGACTCATTCACCCATGCATTCCCTACGCCAGCCACCAGTTCTTTCTCCCCGTCGTTGTCAACATGGTAAGAGCATCCATCCACATACACAGTGGGCATTCCCTCACACTTGTCCTCTTCAAAGACTTTGTGTGGGGAATTAAGGTATGCCTCTGTGTTGTCCTTGATTTTTAGACTTTCGTCCTCGAGACAGTTTTCTCTGGCACAATCATCCAAGTCAGCCAGACCTTGCGCGATGGGACTCTTCTTGTTTTGGCCATATCTGACCTCCACAGGAAAGCCTTGCATTGACAGAATCCAGGAAGTAATTCGGGAATTACTCACATTTCCGGCCCGGATTCTGTCACTTTGGAGATATTGCAGAGGCTGATGTGGAGTCTCCACTATGATGTGTTCCCCCTGGATAAACGGGAGGTAATTCTTCAATGCCCACACCGTTGCCAGGAGTGCCTTCTCACAATCGTTGCATTTTTCCTCCACAGAGGATAAAGTTTTGCTCGCATAGGAGATTACTTTATTGACCTTGTCATGCTTTTGGTATAATACCGCCGTCAAGCACGTATTAGAGAACCCCGTCTCCAGGAAGAACTCCTTGTTTCTGACAGGATAAGCTAGGCAAGGCGCTTGTGAGAGGCTTCTTTTGAGTTTTTTTACCGCCTCGGCTTGTTCTGGACCCCATTCCCACTTGACCCCCCCCTTCAGGAGATGAATCAGGGGTCTGGTGATCTCTGCGTAGCCCTCAATGAACTTTCTGCTGTAATTAGTCAGTCCAAGGAGGCTCCTTAGTTCCCGCAGAGTTGTGGGGTCTTTCAGTTTTTGAAGTGCTTCCACTTTCTTTTCCTGGGGACAGAGACCCTGAGGAGTAATCTCATGCCCCAAGAAATTAACACGGGTTCTACACCACTGTGCTTTCTGAAAGGAAAGTTTTGCTCCGGCGGCCCTCAACTGCGTCAGAACATAACGGATCTCCGCTATGTGTTCCTCCACAGATGAACTTTTGATGAGGACATCATCTACATAAGCCAGGTTACCCCTTGCACCCAGGTCGGGCATAGCCTTATGTAGGAAAATATTGAACTCATTACCGGAGTTAAGGTATCCGAAGGGAGTCCGGGTGCATGTGTACTGCTGGCCCCCAAAGGTAAAAGCCAGTTTGTATTGGTCCTCCCTGCTGACAGGTACGGTCCAGTATCCATTGGTCAGGTCTATTGCAGTGAATACCTGTGACCCCTGGATCTGGGCAGCCCTTGGTCAATGTAGGGCAGAGGCCATCGGGAAGTATGGACCCGTTTGTTGAGCTCCCTGAGGTCGGCGCAGAGTCTCCACTGGTCGTTTGGCTTCAATATTCCCAGCACCGGATTATTGAAGGTGCTGTGAACTGGACGGATTATTCCCCGGGACTCAAGGTTCTTAATTATTTCAGTAAGGGACTCCATTGATGCGCGAGGCAAGCGATATTGCTTCACAAACACAGGAGTCATGCCAGGGTCCGTGGGGATTGTTGTTGTGTGGATGTCAGTGCGACCACAGTCATATGAGTCTACCGCAAAGAGATCTTGGAAATCCAAGAAAACTTGTTTCAACTTTTGCTTTTGTTCCAGAGTCACACAGGCATCAGCTAGGTTGACTCTCTCTTCCACCATCTGCCTGAAGCCTGGAAAGACTTCTGGTTTGGCTATTTCAGCGGCCTCCTCCAGCTGGGTGGAGAAGTCCCTGGTCAGAGTGCTGATTTGGACTGGAGGCTTCAGGTGGGAAAGGCAGCCCTCATGGACCTGGAAAATCACCTCATCCCTCCTGAAGTCACAAGTCACATCTTCCTTACCATAAGGGCAAGAAGTGTACACCAGGAAGTTCCCCCCATGCCGGGTAAAAATCCTGTCTGGTGTTGTATTGTCATCACTGTCACTGTCAAAGCAGTCCTTGGGGATTGGCCCTAACAGTTCATTACCTAAATCTATGGAAAAATGTCGGTCATCAACCGCCATTCCAATAATGGTGCCTGCGGCTAGAGTAATACTCTTTAAGTCGCTGTTATCCACCTCTATTGGATTGGTGTCATGTTCTATGTTGACTAATGGAGTTGGGTTTACCCCCAACCCTTGCTGTTGGAGAGAAGCGTTTAGATGTATGTAAGCCTCAGGGTTTTTCAAATGTTGTCCTCTTTTAACTTTCACTTCCAGGGAGAATTGTCGGGTCCTTTCTGGGATGGTGACTTCCTCTTTAATCTGAATTTCAACTGCATAAGGTAGCAATTGAGCTGACCTAAATGCTCTTTCTGGATCATCAAAGCCCATGGGATTATCCGCTAATCGGGACCAAGCTTTGAAGTTTATTAGGTCCAAACTATGGCAAAGCGATTGAGAATGTCACTGCCTAAATAAAAAGCGGCAGTGACGTCTCGCACGACCCAACAATTGTGGACTATGCTCTTGGTGCCAATGGAGATTTTGAGCATACACCTGCTTGGCAGGAGATGTTTGGAATTAGGTGCTTCCAGGTCCATTTCCCATTTGTCTATCAGTTTGAATGTGGGAATGGCTGGATCTTTTGGGAGTTGGCGGAACATGGCTTCACTGATGAAGCTCTTACCGTTGTTCACACACACTCGAGCGAGAACAGAGTCCTTCCCATCATTTAACTGAACAGGGATGAACAACTGCTCTCCAATTTGCTGAATATCAGCCAGGCTCTGAGCTGATTTCACATCTTTCTGGACTATAGGAGTGGGAGTTTCTGATTGTGGATTAGTAAAGAATTTCAGAGTATTTCCTTCCAGCGTGGAATACCACTTTAGGCTGTAAGGAAGGTTGATTTTCAGAAACAGAGAGGACCCTCCATCACCAGTCTGTTGTCCTACTGCTATTACTGTCACGTCTGGAATCTGGTTATTCTGGAAGTGGAATTCTACTTGGTCAGATTTTTGTTCAACCATGTGGCATGTGCCGTTTAACCCTTTAAGTGCCATGGGTATTTCTCCCCAGTGCCAGAGCCTTTTTTGGTGATTTTGGTATGTGGCCATTCAATGGCTTGTAACTTTTTTGTTACATGAGATATCTCGGCCAAATTTGGCTCCTTTTCTTCCCACATGTAGGCGGTCGTAACGCCACCCAGGAATCCCAGGTTGCTGTAGGGGGGTGAGAGAAAATAAGGAAAATGTGCGAAAATTTTGGGTTTTTTCAAAAAATGCCAATAAAATGATGCACAAAGAAGCCAGTGGTTTTTTCCTTGTAAGAGCTAGGAACAAATGGTTTGCTGTGCTGAGTTCCCCAATGTGTTGGCTTTCAGGAACAGGTTGAGTGGAAATGGAAAAAAATTATTTTGATGGGGATATCAACCGTTTTGTGAGAGGTAGGCGATTTTTGCCATTTTTGCCAATTGGACATGCATGGACGGAATGGAAGAAAAGGGCAGGAAAGCCAAATTGGAGGACAGAAAGGCATATATTTCTGAAAAGTAGACAAAATTCCAAGTTTAGGAAGGGGTGATTTGTATAGGTCAGGCAACAACTAGGTAGGGGAAACTGCCATCGAATGGGGGAAAAGCGGGAAAATGACTGAAAAAAAAGGTATGTGTTGGACATGGTTGGCTTGGTACGGCAATGGCTTCTATGAATTTTGAGAAAAGCAATGCTCCGCTACATTCCCCCGACTCTTGCAGTTAGGAGAGCATACCATTTTTGTAGTGTTTGTACAAAACAAGCAATACCACAAGCCAAACACTGAGCCATGGTACACAGGAGTTTTACGCTCACGGTCTGACCAGACGCACTTAGCATGTGTAAATTGGGAAAACCAATGTGGTGAGGAACGGCAGCCATACATTTTTTGAAAGAGCACAGGCAGACCTTTTCAAGGGTAGGTGACTTGTGCAGGTTACAAAAGTGTATGGTGGCTAAAGCAGCGACTAAATGTAGGTCACATTTGGGAAAAGAAAGGGTTGTGAGACAAAGGGCTCCAGCAAATGGGTCAAAACGTTATGAAAACCACACAAACACAACACATGGCCTACCGTCCCGCGTTCCCACAGGTGTCCCGATGAAAACGGTACCTCACATGTGTGGGTGCACCTACCTGGCCGCCAAGGGGAAAGCCCAAAACACAAGTAACCCCAAGTCTGTTTTCACACCGGAAATGTCACACTCTCCCATCATACAGATATGGGCCTCGGGTGTCCAAGCCACCGAGGAAAACAGGGAACCCCATGCATTTCCGAAAAGAGGACACCCGTGGGAATCCGCAGAGGTATGATATGCCCAAATTGCCCCAGAATTTATTACCCAGACACCCCCGCAAAGTCCGAAATGTGGGAAAAAATACGCATTTTCCTCACATTTCGCTCGACTCACCCATCGAAACACGCCCCCAACAACACATGGCCTACCGTCCCGCGTTCCCACAGGTGTCCCGATGAAAACGGTACCTCACATGTGTGGGTGCACCTACCTGGCCGCCAAGGGGAAAGCCTAAAACACAAGTAACCCCAAGTCTGTTTTCAGAGGGAAAACTCAGACATTCTGCCGACCGGCACAAGGTACAGATATGGGCCTCGGGTGTCCAAGCCACCGAGGAAAACAGGGAACCCCATGCATTTCCGAAAAGAGGACACCCGTGGGAATCCGCAGAGGTATGATATGCCCAAATTGCCCCAGAATTTATTACCCAGACACCCCTGCAAAGTCCGAAATGTGGGGAAAAAAACGCTTTTTCCGCACATTTCGCTCGACGCACCCATCGAAACACGCCCCCCACAACACATGGCCTACCGTCACGCGTTCCCACAGGTGTCCCGATGAAAACGGTACCTCACATGTGTGGGTGCACCTACCTGGCCGCCAAGGGGAAAGCCTAAAACACAAGTAACCCCAAGTCTGTTTTCACACCGGAAATGTCACACTCTCACATCATACTGATATGGGCCTCGGGTGTCCAAGCCACCAAGGAAAACAGGGAACCCCATGCATTTCCGGAAAGAGGACACCCGTGGGAATCCGCAGAGGTATGATATGCCCAAATCGCCCCAGAATTTATTACCCAGACACCCCCGCAAAGTCCGAAATGTGGGAAAAAATACGCATTTTCCTCACATTTCGCTCGACTCACCCATCGAAACACGCCCCCAACAACACATGGCCTACCGTCCCGCGTTCCCACAGGTGTCCCGATGAAAACGGTACCTCACATGTGTGGGTGCACCTACCTGGCCGCCAAGGGGAAAGCCTAAAACACAAGTAACCCCAAGTCTGTTTTCAGAGGGAAAACTCAGACATTCTGCCGACCGGCACAAGGTACAGATATGGGCCTCGGGTGTCCAAGCCACCGAGGAAAACAGGGAACCCCATGCATTTCCGAAAAGAGGACACCCGTGGGAATCCGCAGAGGTATGATATGCCCAAATTGCCCCAGAATTTATTACCCAGACACCCCTGCAAAGTCGGAAATGTGGGGAAAAAAACGCTTTTTCCGTACATTTCGCTCGACGCACCCATCGAAACACGCCCCCAACAACACATGGCCTACCGTCCCGCGTTCCCACAGGTGTCCCGATGAAAACGGTACCTCACATGTGTGGGTGCACCTACCTGGCCGCCAAGGGGAAAGCCTAAAACACAAGTAACCCCAAGTCTGTTTTCACACCGGAAATGTCACACTCTCACATCATACAGATATGGGCCTCGGGTGTCCAAGCCACCAAGGAAAACAGGGAACCCCATGCATTTCCGGAAAGAGGACACCCGTGGGAATCCGCAGAGGTATGATATGCCCAAATCGCCCCAGAATTTATTACCCAGACACCCCCGCAAAGTCCGAAATGTGGGAAAAAATACGCATTTTCCTCACATTTCGCTCGACTCACCCATCGAAACACGCCCCCAACAACACATGGCCTACCGTCCCGCGTTCCCACAGGTGTCCCGATGAAAACGGTACCTCACATGTGTGGGTGCACCTACCTGGCCGCCAAGGGGAAAGCCTAAAACACAAGTAACCCCAAGTCTGTTTTCAGAGGGAAAACTCAGACATTCTGCCGACCGGCACAAGGTACAGATATGGGCCTCGGGTGTCCAAGCCACCGAGGAAAACAGGGAACCCCATGCATTTCCGAAAAGAGGACACCCGTGGGAATCCGCAGAGGTATGATATGCCCAAATTGCCCCAGAATTTATTACCCAGACACCCCTGCAAAGTCCGAAATGTGGGGAAAAAAACGCTTTTTCCGCACATTTCGCTCGACGCACCCATCGAAACACGCCCCCCACAACACATGGCCTACCGTCACGCGTTCCCACAGGTGTCCCGATGAAAACGGTACCTCACATGTGTGGGTGCACCTACCTGGCCGCCAAGGGGAAAGCCTAAAACACAAGTAACCCCAAGTCTGTTTTCACACCGGAAATGTCACACTCTCACATCATACTGATATGGGCCTCGGGTGTCCAAGCCACCAAGGAAAACAGGGAACCCCATGCATTTCCGGAAAGAGGACACCCGTGGGAATCCGCAGAGGTATGATATGCCCAAATCGCCCCAGAATTTATTACCCAGACACCCCCGCAAAGTCCGAAATGTGGGAAAAAATACGCATTTTCCTCACATTTCGCTCGACTCACCCATCGAAACACGCCCCCAACAACACATGGCCTACCGTCCCGCGTTCCCACAGGTGTCCCGATGAAAACGGTACCTCACATGTGTGGGTGCACCTACCTGGCCGCCAAGGGGAAAGCCTAAAACACAAGTAACCCCAAGTCTGTTTTCAGAGGGAAAACTCAGACATTCTGCCGACCGGCACAAGGTACAGATATGGGCCTCGGGTGTCCAAGCCACCGAGGAAAACAGGGAACCCCATGCATTTCCGAAAAGAGGACACCCGTGGGAATCCGCAGAGGTATGATATGCCCAAATTGCCCCAGAATTTATTACCCAGACACCCCTGCAAAGTCCGAAATGTGGGGAAAAAAACGCTTTTTCTGCACATTTCGCTCGACGCACCCATCGAAACACGCCCCCCACAACACATGGCCTACCGTCACGCGTTCCCACAGGTGTCCCGATGAAAACGGTACCTCACATGTGTGGGTGCACCTACCTGGCCGCCAAGGGGAAAGCCTAAAACACAAGTAACCCCAAGTCTGTTTTCACACCGGAAATGTCACACTCTCACATCATACAGATATGGGCCTCGGGTGTCCAAGCCACCAAGGAAAACAGGGAACCCCATGCATTTCCGGAAAGAGGACACCCGTGGGAATCCGCAGAGGTATGATATGCCCAAATCGCCCCAGAATTTATTACCCAGACACCCCCGCAAAGTCCGAAATGTGGGAAAAAATACGCTTTTTCCTCACATTTCGCTCGACTCACCCATCGAAACACGCCCCCAACAACACATGGCCTACCGTCCCGCGTTCCCACAGGTGTCCCGATGAAAACGGTACCTCACATGTGTGGGTGCACCTACCTGGCCGCCAAGGGGAAAGCCTAAAACACAAGTAACCCCAAGTCTGTTTTCAGAGGGAAAACTCAGACATTCTGCCGACCGGCACAAGGTACAGATATGGGCCTCGGGTGTCCAAGCCACCGAGGAAAACAGGGAACCCCATGCATTTCCGAAAAGAGGACACCCGTGGGAATCCGCAGAGGTATGATATGCCCAAATTGCCCCAGAATTTATTACCCAGACACCCCTGCAAAGTCCGAAATGTGGGGAAAAAAACGCTTTTTCTGCACATTTCGCTCGACGCACCCATCGAAACACGCCCCCAACAACACATGGCCTACCGTCACGCATTCCCACAGGTGTCCCGATGAAAACGGTACCTCACATGTGTGGGTGCACCTACCTGGCCGCCAAGGGGAAAGCCTAAAACACAAGTAACCCCAAGTCTGTTTTCACACCGGAAATGTCACACTCTCACATCATACAGATATGGGCCTCGGGTGTCCAAGCCACCAAGGAAAGCAGGGAACCCCATGCATTTCCGGAAAGAGGACACCCGTGGGAATCCGCAGAGGTATGATATGCCCAAATCGCCCCAGAATTTATTACCCAGACACCCCCGCAAAGTCCGAAATGTGGGAAAAAATACGCTTTTTCCTCACATTTCGCTCGACTCACCCATCGAAACACGCCCCCAACAACACATGGCCTACCGTCCCGCGTTCCCACAGGTGTCCCGATGAAAACGGTACCTCACATGTGTGGGTGCACCTACCTGGCCGCCAAGGGGAAAGCCTAAAACACAAGTAACTCCAAGTCTGTTTTCAGAGGGAAAACTCAGACATTCTGCCGACCGGCACAATGTACAGATATGGGCCTCGGGTGTCCAAGCCACCGAGGAAAACAGGGAACCCCATGCATTTCCGAAAAGAGGACACCCGTGGGAATCCGCAGAGGTATGATATGCCCAAATTGCCCCAGAAGTTATTACCCAGACACCCCTGCAAAGTCCGAAATGTGGGGAAAAAAACGCTTTTTCCGCACATTTCGCTCGACGCACCCATCGAAACACGCCCCCAACAACACATGGCCTACCGTCACGCGTTCCCACAGGTGTCCCGATGAAAACGGTACCTCACATGTGTGGGTGCACCTACCTGGCCGCCAAGGGGAAAGCCTAAAACACAAGTAACCCCAAGTCTGTTTTCACACCGGAAATGTCACACTCTCACATCATACAGATATGGGCCTTGGGTGTCCAAGCCACCAAGGAAAACAGGGAACCCCATGCATTTCCGGAAAGAGGACACCCGTGGGAATCCGCAGAGGTATGATATGCCCAAATCGCCCCAGAATTTATTACCCAGACACCCCCGCAAAGTCCGAAATGTGGGAAAAAATACGCATTTTCCTCACATTTCGCTCGACTCACCCATCGAAACACGCCCCCAACAACACATGGCCTACCGTCCCGCGTTCCCACAGGTGTCCCGATGAAAACGGTACCTCACATGTGTGGGTGCACCTACCTGGCCGCCAAGGGGAAAGCCTAAAACACAAGTAACTCCAAGTCTGTTTTCAGAGGGAAAACTCAGACATTCTGCCGACCGGCACAATGTACAGATATGGGCCTCGGGTGTCCAAGGCACCGAGGAAAACAGGGAACCCCATGCATTTCCGAAAAGAGGACACCCGTGGGAATCCGCAGAGGTATGATATGCCCAAATTGCCCCAGAATTTTTTACCCAGACACCCCTGCAAAGTCCGAAATGTGGTGAAAAAAACGCTTTTTCTGCACATTTCGCTCGATGCACCCATCGAAACACGCCCCCAACAACACATGGCCTACCGTCCCGCGTTCCCACAGGTGTCCCGATGAAAACGGTACCTCACATGTGTGGGTGCACCTACCTGGCCGCCAAGGGGAAAGCCTAAAACACAAGTAACCCCAAGTCTGTTTTCACACCGGAAATGTCACACTCTCACATCATACAGATATGGGCCTCGGGTGTCCAAGCCACCAAGGAAAACAGGGAACCCCATGCATTTCCGGAAAGAGGACATCCGTGGGAATCCGCAGAGGTATGATATGCCCAAATCGCCCCAGAATTTATTACCCAGACACCCCCGCAAAGTCCGAAATGTGGGAAAAAATATGCATTTTCCACACATTTCGCTCGACTCACCCATCGAAACACGCCCCCCACAACACATGGCCTACCGTCCCGCGTTCCCACAGGTGTCCCGATGAAAACGGTACCTCACATGTGTGGGTGCATCTACCTGGCCGCCAAGGGGAAAGCCTAAAACACAAGTAACCCCAAGTCTGTTTTCAGAGGGAAAACTCAGACATTCTGCCGACCGGCACAATGTACAGATATGGGCCTCGGGTGTCCAAGCCACCGAGGAAAACAGGGAAACCCATGCATTTCCGAAAAGAGGACACCCGTGGGAATCCGCAGAGGTATGATATGCCCAAATTGCCCCAGAATTTATTACCCAGACACCCCTGCAAAGTCCGAAATGTGGGGAAAAAAACGCTTTTTCCGCACATTTCGCTCGACGCACCCATCGAAACACGCCCCCCACAACACATGGCCTACCGTCACGCGTTACCACAGGTGTCCCGATGAAAACGGTACCTCACATGTGTGGGTGCACCTACCTGGCCGCCAAGGGGAAAGCCTAAAACACAAGTAACCCCAAGTCTGTTTTCACACCGGAAATGTCACACTCTCACATCATACAGATATGGGCCTCGGGTGTCCAAGCCACCAAGGAAAACAGGGAACCCCATGCATTTCCGGAAAGAGGACACCCGTGGGAATCCGCAGAGGTATGATATGCCCAAATCGCCCCAGAATTTATTACCCAGACACCCCCGCAAAGTCCGAAATGTGGGAAAAAATACGCATTTTCCTCACATTTCGCTCGACTCACCCATCGAAACACGCCCCCAACAACACATGGCCTACCGTCCCGCGTTCCCACAGGTGTCCCGATGAAAACGGTACCTCACATGTGTGGGTGCACCTACCTGGCCGCCAAGGGGAAAGCCTAAAACACAAGTAACCCCAAGTCTGTTTTCAGAGGGAAAACTCAGACATTCTGCCGACCGGCACAAGGTACAGATATGGGCCTCGGGTGTCCAAGCCACCGAGGAAAACAGGGAACCCCATGCATTTCCGAAAAGAGGACACCCGTGGGAATCCGCAGAGGTATGATATGCCCAAATTGCCCCAGAATTTATTACCCAGACACCCCTGCAAAGTCCGAAATGTGGGGAAAAAAACGCTTTTTCCGCACATTTCGCTCGACGCACCCATCGAAACACGCCCCCCACAACACATGGCCTACCGTCACGCGTTCCCACAGGTGTCCCGATGAAAACGGTACCTCACATGTGTGGGTGCACCTACCTGGCCGCCAAGGGGAAAGCCTAAAACACAAGTAACCCCAAGTCTGTTTTCACACCGGAAATGTCACACTCTCACATCATACAGATATGGGCCTCGGGTGTCCAAGCCACCAAGGAAAACAGGGAACCCCATGCATTTCCGGAAAGAGGACATCCGTGGGAATCCGCAGAGGTATGATATGCCCAAATCGCCCCAGAATTTATTACCCAGACACCCCCGCAAAGTCCGAAATGTGGGAAAAAATACGCATTTTCCTCACATTTCGCTCGACTCACCCATCGAAACACGCCCCCAACAACACATGGCCTACCGTCCCGCGTTCCCACAGGTGTCCCGATGAAAACGGTACCTCACATGTGTGGGTGCACCTACCTGGCCGCCAAGGGGAAAGCCTAAAACACAAGTAACCCCAAGTCTGTTTTCAGAGGGAAAACTCAGACATTCTGCCGACCGGCACAATGTACAGATATGGGCCTCGGGTGTCCAAGCCACCGAGGAAAACAGGGAACCCCATGCATTTCCGAAAAGAGGACACCCGTGGGAATCCGCAGAGGTATGATATGCCCAAATTGCCCCAGAATTTATTACCCAGACACCCTGCAAAGTCCGAAATGTGGGGAAAAAAACGCTTTTTCTGCACATTTCGCTCGACGCACCCATCGAAACACGCCCCCCACAACACATGGCCTACCGTCCCGCGTTCCCACAGGTGTCCCGATGAAAACGGTACCTCACATGTGTGGGTGCACCTACCTGGCCGCCAAGGGGAAAGCCTAAAACACAAGTAACCCCAAGTCTGTTGTCCATTCTGCCGACCGGCGCAACTTACAGATATGGGCCTCGGGTGTCCAAGCCACCGAGGAAAACAGGGAACCCCATGCATTTTCGAAAAGAGGACACCCGTGGGAATCCGCACAGGTGTGATTTGCGCCCATCGCCCCAGATTTTTTTACCCAGACAGCCCTGCAAAGTCGGAAATGTGGGGAAAAAACCGCTTTTTCCGCACATTTCACTCGCCGCACCCATCGAAACACGCCCCCCACAACACGTGGCCTACCGTCCCGCGTTCCCACAGGTGTCCCGATGAAAACGGTACCTCACATGTGTGGGTGCACCTACCTGGCCGCCAAGGGGAAAGCCTAAAACACAAGTAACCCCAAGTCTGTTGTCAGAGGGAAATCTCAGACATTCTGCCGACCGGCGCAACTTACAGATATGGGCCTCGGGTGTCCAAGCCACCGAGGAAAACAGGGAACCCCATGCATTTTCGAAAAGAGGACACCCGTGGGAATCCGCAGAGGTGTGATTTGCGCCCATCGCCCCAGATTTTTTTACCCAGACAGCCCTGCAAAGTCGGAAATGTGGGGAAAAAAACGCTTTTTCCGCACATTTCGCTCGCCGCACCCATCGAAACGCGCCCCCCACAACACATGGCCTACCGTCCCGCGTTCCCACAGGTGTCCCGATGAAAACGGTACCTCACATGTGTGGGTGCACCTACCTGGCCGCCAAGGGGAAAGCCTAAAACACAAGTAACCCCAAGTCTGTTGTCCATTCTGCCGACCGGCGCAACTTACAGATATGGGCCTCGGGTGTCCAAGCCACCGAGGAAAACAGGGAACCCCATGCATTTTCGAAAAGAGGACACCCGTGGGAATCCGCACAGGTGTGATTTGCGCCCATCGCCCCAGATTTTTTTACCCAGACACCCCCGCAAAGGCCGGGGCACGCTTTGCGGGGGTGTCTGGGTAAAAAAATCTGGGGCGATGGGCGCAAATCACACCTGTGCGGATTCCCACGGGTGTCCTCTTTTCGAAAATGCATGGGGTTCCCTGTTTTCCTCGGTGGCTTGGACACCCGAGGCCCATATCTGTAAGTTGCGCCGGTCGGCAGAATGGACAACAGACTTGGGGTTACTTGTGTTTTAGGCTTTCCCCTTGGCGGCCAGGTAGGTGCACCCACACATGTGAGGTACCGTTTTCATCGGGACACCTGTGGGAACGCGGGACGGTAGGCCATGTGTTGTGGGGGGCGCGTTTCGATGGGTGCGGCGAGCGAAATGTGCGGAAAAAGCGTTTTTTTCCCCACATTTCCGACTTTGCAGGGCTGTCTGGGTAAAAAAATCTGGGGCGATGGGCGCAAATCACACCTCTGCGGATTCCCACGGGTGTCCTCTTTTCGAAAATGCATGGGGTTCCCTGTTTTCCTCGGTGGCTTGGACACCCGAGGCCCATATCTGTAAGTTGCGCCGGTCGGCAGAATGTCTGAGATTTCCCTCTGACAACAGACTTGGGGTTACTTGTGTTTTAGGCTTTCCCCTTGGCGGCCAGGTAGGTGCACCCACACATGTGAGGTACCGTTTTCATCGGGACACCTGTGGGAACGCTGGACGGTAGGCCATGTGTTGTGGGGGGCGCGTTTCGATGGGTGCGGCGAGCGAAATGTGCGGAAAATGCGGTTTTTTCCCCACATTTCCGACTTTGCAGGGCTGTCTGGGTAAAAAAATCTGGGGCGATGTGCGCAAATCAGACCTCTGTGCTTTCCCACGGGTGTCCTCTTTTGGGAAATGCATGGGGTTCCCTGTTTTCCTTGCTGGCTTCGACACCCTAGGCCCAAATCTGTAGGTTGCCCACATGAACAAATTGTGCTGTGGCGAAAGGCTTGGGGTTACCAGCGGGTTACCCTTTTCCTTTTGCGACCCCGGTAGGTGCACCCACACATGCGAGGTACCTTTTTCGTCGGAACACCTGTGGGAACACGAGAAGGTATGACATCTGCTGTTGGCGACGTGTTTCGGTGAGTGGACACAGGGAAATGTCTCTGAAATTGGCCGGAAATGAAGACAAATCTCAGACATTTCCCTCTGGCCACTCAACGAAACACACCGCCAACAACACGTGGCCTACCTTCCCGCATCGCCACACGTGTCCCAATGAGAGGCTGACCTCTTTGTGTGCAGGTGTGGTACCTGAGTGACAATGGGCACATCTTTAGTATAGTAACTTCGCTGTAGTGCGCTTAGGAAACAGTAAAGTACTGCCAGTAAGCCATTTCACATGCACCTTTCCTCACACTTCCCATACATAGCAGACGCAATGCAGTTAGACACGCAAGGTGGGATTTAGCACAAGGACCAACCTCCTTGTATTGCACAAGAAGGTTTGTCCTTGTGAGCAGTGATGCCACGTCAAGGCACCCACCGGATCACTGGCCATTCGTATCCCTTTCGTGTCTGCAGTCAGTTGGCATCCATTTCAGCAGTTGCACTTCTACGAAATCACTAGCACCAGAGCAAGTGTATCTACACATGAGCATATCTACACACTTATACCACATGGACATCTGTGTACAATGCAACTGTGTCTCTAGCAATATCTTAACTATCATTTGGCATCAATTTCATAGCAACTGTGTCTGCATGCAAACTTTATGTGCTGGCAATCACATGTGGACAGTGATAGCAAGTGCATACTGCCTGACTTCACTACCCTGCCCTACAGGCGCTATCTTCCACACCAGCTTTCAGTATGCCCATAGCAACTATGGCCAAACATTCTTATGTCCCACCGTACCCACACAAAACAGCCATCCTGCAAAATGACAATCATTTCGTCACTGCTGGAAAAGTCCATTCACAGAAATTGCAACTGCATGTTCTTTGTATCTTTACCTAATTCACACACCAATCATATCCAATGCATTCCTACAGATGACGTGTCACTTACACCACACATAACATTACTCGAGGTAAAACAATAAACAAGGCAGGATCTTACGAGGTACGCAAGACACCGCTGCCATATAGTTGGTGTCCAAGTACCACTTTCATGACACTTAGACCTCAAGGGTAGGAGCCAAAGTGGCGTGTAATATTTTGAAAAAACACCCCTTGAGTGGAGGGAACCTGAATGCCGTTCTGGTCTTCCACAACGCACGGCTTGAGTAGAGGGAGCGGGACTGGCCTTTCTTTGCTTGCCAAACCTTAAGTGGAAGGAGCCAGATTTGGGTTCCTGTCCAAAGTACGCCAGAAGCGGATGGGGTTTTCCAGACGTTTTTTTTTTGTAAGGCAATCCCGAACAGGAGCAAGCTGCACTCCCATAGGGGAGTGACCCACAGTGCTCCACCCTTCTTCTCCATGGCCCGCCTCAACTAGAGGCGGTGGAGTGGCATTCCTTTCCAAGATGCGCCTTCTTTGGACGTAACAAGCATTGCGTTACTTTGCAAGGCACACCACGCGCAGAGGGAGCTAGACTGCCTTTTCCTTAGGAGGCAGACCTGAAGGGAAAGGTACCGGGGGTGATGTCTCTTTCCCAGGCAGGCCTCAAGTGGAGGGGGCAGGACTAGCATTGCTTGCCAAAGCACGCCAAAGGGGAGTAAAGCAGAGTGCTGTCCCCACCTACTCCAAGGCACACCTCAAGTGGAGGGAGCTAGAGTGGCATTTCTTTCAAAGATGCGCCTGCTTTGGACGTAACAAGCATTGCGTTACTTTGCAAGGCACACCACGCGCAGAGGGAGCTAGACTGCCTTTTCCTTAGGAGGCAGACCTGAAGGGAAAGGTACCGGGGGTGATGTCTCTTTCCCAGGCAGGCCTCAAGTGGAGGGGGCAGGACTAGCATTGCTTGCCAAAGCACGCCAAAGGGGAGTAAAGCAGAGTGCTGTCCCCACCTACTCCAAGGCACACCTCAAGTGGAGGGAGCTAGAGTGGCATTTCTTTCAAAGATGCGCCTGCTTTGGACGTAACAAGCATTGCGTTACTTTGCAAGGCACACCACGCGCAGAGGGAGCTAGACTGCCTTTTCCTTAGGAGGCAGACCTGAAGGGAAAGGTACCGGGGGTGATGTCTCTTTCCCAGGCAGGCCTCAAGTGGAGGGGGCAGGACTAGCATTGCTTGCCAAAGCACGCCAAAGGGGAGTAAAGCAGAGTGCTGTCCCCACCTACTCCAAGGCACACCTCAAGTGGAGGGAGCTAGAGTGGCATTTCTTTCAAAGATGCGCCTGCTTTGGACGTAACAAGCATTGCGTTACTTTGCAAGGCACACCACGCGCAGAGGGAGCTAGACTGCCTTTTCCTTAGGAGGCAGACCTGAAGGGAAAGGTACCGGGGGTGATGTCTCTTTCCCAGGCAGGCCTCAAGTGGAGGGGGCAGGACTAGCATTGCTTGCCAAAGCACGCCAAAGGGGAGTAAAGCAGAGTGCTGTCCCCACCTACTCCAAGGCACACCTCAAGTGGAGGGAGCTAGAGTGGCATTTCTTTCAAAGATGCGCCTGCTTTGGACGTAACAAGCATTGCGTTACTTTGCAAGGCACACCACGCGCAGAGGGAGCTAGACTGCCTTTTCCTTAGGAGGCAGACCTGAAGGGAAAGGTACCGGGGGTGATGTCTCTTTCCCAGGCAGGCCTCAAGTGGAGGGGGCAGGACTAGCATTGCTTGCCAAAGCACGCCAAAGGGGAGTAAAGCAGAGTGCTGTCCCCACCTACTCCAAGGCACACCTCAAGTGGAGGGAGCTAGAGTGGCATTTCTTTCAAAGATGCGCCTGCTTTGGACGTAACAAGCATTGCGTTACTTTGCAAGGCACACCACGCGCAGAGGGAGCTAGACTGCCTTTTCCTTAGGAGGCAGACCTGAAGGGAAAGGTACCGGGGGTGATGTCTCTTTCCCAGGCAGGCCTCAAGTGGAGGGGGCAGGACTAGCATTGCTTGCCAAAGCACGCCAAAGGGGAGTAAAGCAGAGTGCTGTCCCCACCTACTCCAAGGCACACCTCAAGTGGAGGGAGCTAGAGTGGCATTTCTTTCAAAGATGCGCCTGCTTTGGACGTAACAAGCATTGCGTTACTTTGCAAGGCACACCACGCGCAGAGGGAGCTAGACTGCCTTTTCCTTAGGAGGCAGACCTGAAGGGAAAGGTACCGGGGGTGATGTCTCTTTCCCAGGCAGGCCTCAAGTGGAGGGGGCAGGACTAGCATTGCTTGCCAAAGCACGCCAAAGGGGAAAGACCCGCATGGCACAACTCAAGTACAGGGACTCATAATGATTACTATTTCGTAGGCACGCCTCCAATGGAAGGAGCCTGATTAGCGTTCCTTTGCAAGTCACGCTTTGAGCTGAGGGATCTAGACTGATGTACATTTTCTTGGCAGGCCTCAAGGGAAAGCTACGGCTGTGGTTGCCTTTCCAAGGCAGGCCTCGAGTGGAGGAAGCAGGACTAGCGATGCTCGTGAATGCACGCTAAATCAAGTGAAGTGAGTTGACATCCTGTTGCATTTTCATTGAAGGTACTCCTCCAGGGCAGGGTGCAAGAGTGCCATTCCTTTACAAGACATGCACGATTTCAGGGGCTAAGGGTCCCTTTCAAGGAATGATGGGCATTTTCGGAAATCAGTCGATCTCCCAATATTTTTCCTTTGTATGATACAAAAGGAAACAAGGCTGAAAGCAGAGGGCAGGCTGGGAAGGGCATTGGGGACAGTACACCCGAGTATCCTTCCTCTTTCCTTGTTTTGTACACACCTTACATTTTCGGTACGGTTGTGCCTTCGTGGCAGTGGGAGGAACATAATCACCAAAGTGTCGCTCTTGCAATCTGGCTACATCTTCGACCTCTGGAAAGGAGGGAATTTGTACATGAACATTAGCCAGAGATTGAACAATTTCTAATTCAAAATCCAAAAAGGAGAGCTTGTTTTGTGGAGTAGCTGCACGGTACACCACATAAGCATTGTACGTTGCCATATGCACAATGTGTGTGGCTAACTTTTTGTACCAGAAACGCGACTTGCGTTCAGCGTGGTATGACTCAAGCACTTGGTCATTTTTGTCTACTCCACCCATGTACTTGTTGTAATCCAGAATGCAATTGGGTTTCAACACTTGCTGAGTCTGCCTGCGCAGAGGGACAGCTGAAGTACTTTCATCATGAATAGTACTTAGCATGTACACATCCCTTTTGTCGCAGAATTTCACTGCTAACAATTCATCCTGCCGCAATGCCATACATTGTCCCTTAGCCAACTTCTTACACACAAGTTGTCTGGGGAAGCGTTTGCGGTTACTGCGGATTGTACCGCATGCGAGTGTGCCCACATTGAACAATTCCTTGAACAGTGGAATTCCGGTGTAGAAATTGTCTACATACAAATGATGTCCCTTGTGGAGCCATGGTGTGAGAAGATCCCAAACAATCTTCTCACTTGTCCCTAAATGGGCTGGGCAGCCCGGAGGGTTTAGGGTAGAGTCTTTACCGGTGTAGACTCTCATGCTGCTGACATACCCAGTGGTACTTTCACACAACATGTACATTTTAATCCCATATCGTGATCTCTTGCTAGGAATGTATTGCCTGAATACAAGGCGACCTTTGAACAACACCAACGATTCATCAATGGATATGTTCTGGCTAGGAACATACACCTCTGCAAATCGGTGAGTGAAATGGTCCAGAAATGGCTTAAGTTTGAACAGCCTATCAAAGTTTGGGTCCGTTTTGGGTAATGCTGCCGAGTTGTCATTGAAGTGCAACATACGGTGCAGTGCTTGAAAGCGATTTCTGCTCATTGTAGCTGAAAAAAACGGGCAATAAAGTGGTGCTACAGTAGTCCAGTACATTGCGACAGACGGCTTGTGTCCAATTCCCATGAGCAAAATGAGACCCCAAAACTGTCTCATTTCAACATCGTTTGTGGGTACCCATGCTTGTGCTCTGGAGTGGGGTTTCAGAGTGGGACCCCTAGACCTCATGAACTGTGCAGCGTATAAATTGGTTTGCTCAACCACGTCTGCAATGAACCCATCATCAACAAAAAGGTTGAAAAAATCAATAGGCTGAAACCCTTCTGTATTCACTGTGCACCCTGATATACCAGTGAAAGGGGGCACAACAGGCTGAGCCATTGCTGGAGGCACCCAGAGCGACTCTTGAGTCATGTCAGGAACTGCCACATTGCGTGGCAGTCTTGCACGTCCCCTCCCCCTTACAGGTCCCCTGCGTGTGGGAAGTGTGCGAAAAGGTGGACGCACTCTTCCTTCCTCTTCATCATCAGATGATGACGATGATGAGTGGGAGGAGGGACTTTCGTCAATGGCCATCTCACTTCCCCAATCACTTCCCTCCTGCCCCTCAGAAGCACTATCTGTTTCAGAATGCATGTACACATCTGTGCCTTGCTCTGAGCCAGATTCCATCACTACAGCTAATGCCTCCGCACCAGACATTGATCGCCGAGAAGCCATGAGTACCTTCGCTATGGAACCCTTCAATGCCCAAAGACCAGATGAAGACTGAAACAAGAAGTATGTGTGCTTCTGAAAGTATGGAACGTAGCACAGTAAGTGGTATTCAGTGCCACAAACCTACTCCACACAGGTACACCAAAAGGTCCAGACTTTGCTCACTAACAGTAGCAGCCCTCTGCAATATGACGTACTCCCTGCACGCTACAATAAACAGAGTAGTACTTTGCAAACACTCACGTGAAATGCTAAGGACCAGCTGACTGCTTTCCTACAAGTGTGTAGACAGCTACAACACACCTGCACCTAAAAGAAAGAGAACAAAAAATCTATGGCCAATGTACTATTCCGCTAAACTGTACAGAAATACAAGCGTGGGGACGAGGATTTCAGCCACACTACCTATTCAGAAACAGCCAACATGCTTTGCACCATGCCCTCCCCCATGGGATGCTTGTGGATGGGAAATCGAGGTGAGAAGGAACCATGCAACGTATTAGTGATTGGGTGAGTTGAAAAGCCATAGGCAATGAAGAAGCAGAGAGGGAAGATAAATACAGTACACGGCTGGCCCTTCCGGCCAACTGCTGGCACACTTTTGACAATAACACCTGCTCATTCATATAGGGGTGTCTATTGTAAGGGGAAAGCTCACATGGACAAAATTATTGCAAGGCCAAGCAAATTGATGTAGGCTGAAGCAAGTAGTGATGGGTACCAAAGAAATAAGTAGCAGAAACATACTAAATGCTTTGACATGCCATGAATGCAAACAATTGCTAGAAAGTGGAAGTCTCACTGCCAACATACTTACTACCACTTCTATTCACCTTTCAGATCTTCCAGTGTGTCCATCAGTCACTGGGCAAACTCCCCCTAAAATAGCGTCTGGGCAAAATCCATTATGTTTCCAATGAACAGCTCCATGCCTGTTTTGGAAAGGTGCACCCCATCTCTGTGAAACATCACAGCACCTTTGATATTGCCATGGTGAATGGTCCGTATTCTGGTGTTGCCCTCTGTCAGTTTAGTGAACTCGCCATTCATTTTCCACACCGAGCGGTTGATGGCCCTTCTATTCCCTTCAGTTCTCCAATCCATCCTGGGAATCATCTGGGACCAGGCCACCACAGTGTTTGGAAACCTCTCTGCAATCCATTCAAGGTCTGCCATGAGCTGCTCGCGTACCCCCTTCCGTCCCACAGACGCAAAATCATTTCCTCCCAGGTGAACCACTATAAGGTCAGGGGGGGGGGCCTTTCCTTTTTCTTGGGCAGCGACGATGGCTCCTCGGAGCTGGTGAAGGCGCATCCCCCCCACCCCAAACCAATGCACCGCAAGGCCATCCCTTCCAGACCCAGATGTAGGTGGCCCTCGGAAAAGTCGTGCAGCCCTTTGGATATAAGAGTGGCCGAAAATCCACACAACCCTCATCCTCACTAGGAAATGGAAACAGGAAAACCCCCATGATTATGGCTACACATACATTTTACCACATTACACAACATTTGCACCAACACATGACTCTTGTAACAATCCCAGACACACACTTCACCCATTCGGAAACCACCTCTCATTTGAGATAACAGTAGGTCGACACATAATTGCCACGTTATTTTCAGGGGAAGGAGGTGAAGAAGATAGTATGTCACCTTGTGCCAATAACACAGTTCTGCTGGGGCAATTGTAATCAGTAAAGGTTGTCTGCTCCTGTGGCCCACCGCCTGCACTGCACGGTAGTAAAGTGACTTCCACATGCTACACCATTACACTTTGGCAGGGTGACTAGTCTGACAGAGGATATGACCTGTGCAGCAAGGGTGTTTTGTAACCTCTCCGAATATAGTTCCTCTGACAGAATGTGCCCCTTTCATTACACATGCATGCACATTTGGACTCTTTGATTGTGAGAAATTGGGGCGCAGCTCCTAAAGTACTGGTGAACTTGGGGCCATTCAACTACCAAGGCCGAGAGGCAGCCAAGGTCACACACATCAACCACCACCACACTACATCTCTGCCTGGCCAGCACTGCAGCTTTCCCCTCTAGGACGGGATGGGGACCGTGCCGGGGCACCCTGCACCCACTGCTGCTTTTGAGGGACAAAATATCCATCTGGGAGATGGACGCCCAAGGGCAATGACTTAATCCCCCACCCCTCCTGCCCCTCTAGCTACCCTGCGTTACAGGTTTTCCCCCTGCAAAAGGATGGGGAGCCAGGCGGGGCTCACTGGGACGACTGCTGGAAAAGGACCACAGAAATGGTGATCGTTGCAGTAAAAGTAGTGTTCTCTGTATCAAGTACGCGTACCATGCTCATAACAAAATGACCATCTGCATTACTACCGGCAACATTTTTGAAAAGGAGCTGCTACTTATGTTGCCCAGTTTTTCCTTCTGCAAAGCAGCCACCTTCCTCAATGCAAGGCACTCCCATCACTGGCCCCCGAACCGCCCTCCTACCCTTTCTCCCCCATACCACTGACACTGCAGCCACAGTTTCTTCCACCACAGTAACCCTCCACCCGCACATTACCAAGTAATATATGTGGTACTTACATAAGTCAGCATAAGCTTTTCTGTAGCCACAACTGCAACAGAAACATAAAAGATTTACATTCAGTGCTTTGCCTACCAATAACACATCCGAACTGTCTGGCATATATCTGTACATTTTTCAGCTCCTTCCACCACATACATGAAACTTCTCTGTCATCTACCTCCACAGAAGGCTGGACTGCACAGTGATAGCAAACTGGCCTAAGACCAATGGGTGTATGGCAACCCCCAGCACACAAAACAAACATTGCACAGATGGCTAATTGGCAAACTTCCCTCCCAGGGAAACAGCACTGTTCAGCTGCACTGGGGGGCGTTTTGTCCGCAACCTGGACAAGTGTGTTCCTGGCCACCCCAATACCTCCCCAGAGCACCCACTTCCTTCACAACAGAACACTACAGGCCCTGTTCACCCCCACCCCAATAGCAATGTGCCCTCCACCCACTATCAAATGTTGGAATAAGCAAAATTTCATACGTACATAACAAGGGAGAAGCTTGAACTGCTCAAGACCTGTAAAGGGAAGAACAAAACATATATTATCTGTGTCAGCCCACCCACATACCAGACCACCCATATTGGCCCCACTGTAGCATTGGCCTGTACGTTTTGGGCACCCCGGCGCCAGACTGGCACACCAATGTGCCCCTCTACGCAAAGGCAGGTATAGTAAACGAAGAACCCAATTCAAAATGGCAGGCTGCCCTTTTGTGAGGGCGGAGGGGCCCCCTACACCGCTGTGGAATTTTCTAACGTGAGGGGGGTTGCACCTCTCCACCACCACCCCAATTTGAGGGGCGGCCCATCTCATGTAGCCCTCCCAAGGGGCAGATAAGGGGGAAGGCTGTCCTGCACTCCTCCCTGGGCTCAGGCGTCCGTTCCTAGGAGCAGATATCTGGTCCCAGGGAGGGCTGCATGACATGGCACCCACTCCATTGTGGGCAGGGGGGGGGTTAACACCCCATTCAGCTTTCCCAACCCTTTGGGGTGCTCCACCGCCCCCCCTAAAAAACCTTCCAACAATTTCACTGTTTTCCTTTGGTAACCCAACTCCCCTTTGTGCACAGGGGCACATTGGTGTGCCAATCTGGCGCCGGAGTGCCCAAACACTACTGCCCCCTCTATTGGGGGTCCTGCCCCACCTTTTGGGGTGCCCCCCCCCGCCCCACCCCCAATGGCTGGGGGACACACCTCATGCAGGCCTCCCTGGGCCTCCTCCAAACGGCTGCGTGAGGTACACTCCACCTCCATTTGGGGTGAGGGGGGAGAGGGCCACCCCAAAAGGTGAGGCAGGACCCCCAATAGATGGGCCAGTAGGGTTTGGGCACCCTGGGGGCAGATAGCCACACTAATGGGCCCATCTGCAGCAAGCAAAGTTGGGTAAACAAAAAACAAAATGCAAATTCACAGGCTGCTTTTTAGGGGGGGCTGGGGGCCACCCTAAATTGGCAGCGCCTGATGTACCGCAACGGGGGGTGGCCCTCAACCCCCCCACCCCAAATGGAGGGCCCCACCTCATGCAACCCTCCCTGGGGGCAGATATCTGCTCCTAGGAAGGGGCATCTGACCCCAGGGAGGGATGCATGAGGTGGTGCCCCCCCTATCTGCCCCCAGGGAGGGTTGCATGAGGTGGGGCCCTCCATTTGGGGTGGGGGGGGGTTGAGGGTCACCCCCCGTTGCGGTACATCAGGCGCTGCCAATTTAGGGTGGCCCTCAGCCCCCCCTAAAAAGCAGCCTGTGATTTTGTATATTTTTTTTTGTTTACCCAACTTGGCTTGGTGCAGATGGGCCCATTAGTGTGGCTATCTGCCCCCAGGGTGCCCAAACCTTACTGCCCCATCTATTGGGGGTCCTGCCCCACCTTTTGGGGTGCCCCCCCCCGCCCCACCCCCAATGGCTGGGGGACACACCTCATGCAGGCCTCCCTGGGCCTCCTCCAAACGGCTGCGTGAGGTACACCCCACCTCCATTTGGGGTGAGGGGGGAGAGGGCCACCCCAAAAGGTGGGGCAGGACCCCCAATAGATGGGCCAGTAGGGTTTGGGCACCCTGGGGGCAGATAGCCACACTAATGGGCCCATCTGCAGCAAGCAAAGTTGGGTAAACAAAAAACAAAATGCTAAATCACAGGCTGCTTTTTAGGGGGGGCTGGGGGCCACCCTAAATTGGCAGCGCCTGATGTACCGCAACGGGGGGTGACCCTCAACCCCCCCCCACCCCAAATGGAGGGCCCCACCTCATGCAACCCTCCCTGGGGGCAGATATCTGCTCCTAGGAAGGGGCATCTGACCCCAGGGAGGGATGCATGAGGTGGTGCCCCCCCTATCTGCCCCCAGGGAGGGTTGCATGAGGTGGGGCCCTCCATTTGGGGTGGGGGGGGGTTGAGGGCCACCCCCCGTTGCGGTACATCATGCGCTGCCAATTTAGGGTGCCCCTCAGCCCCCCCTAAAAAGCAGCCTGTGTTTTTGTATATTTTTTTTTGTTTACCCAACTTGGCTTGGTGCAGATGGGCCCATTAGTGTGGCTATCTGCCCCCAGGGTGCCCAAACCTTACTGCCCCATCTATTGGGGGTCCTGCCCCAGCTTTTGGGGTGCCCCCCCCCCACCCCACCCCCAATGGCTGGGGGACACACCTCATGCAGGCCTCCCTGGGCCTCCTCCAAACGGCTGCGTGAGGTACACCCCACCTCCATTTGGGGTGAGGGGGGAGAGGGCCACCCCAAAAGGTGGGGCTGGACCCCCAATAGATGGGGCAGTAGGGTTTGGGCACCCTGGGGGCAGATAGCCACACTAATGTGGCCATCTGCACCAAGCAAAGTTGGGTAAACAAAAAAAAAATTACAAAACCACAGGCTGCTTTTTAGGGGGGGCTGAGGGCCACCCTAAATTGGCAGCGCATGATGTACCGCAACGGGGGGTGGCCCTCAACCCCCCCCCACCCCAAATGGAGGGCCCCACCTCATGCAACCCTCCCTGGGGGCAGATAGGGGGGGGGCCACCTCATGCATCCCTCCCTGGGGTCAGATGCCCCTTCCTAGGAGCAGATATCTGCCCCCAGGGAGGGTTGCATGAGGTGGGGCCCTCCATTTGGGGTGGGGGGGGGTTGAGGGCCACCCCCCGTTGCGGTACATCATGCGCTGCCAATTTAGGGTGCCCCTCAGCCCCCCCTAAAAAGCAGCCTGTGTTTTTGTATATTTTTTTTTGTTTACCCAACTTGGCTTGGTGCAGATGGGCCCATTAGTGTGGCTATCTGCCCCCAGGGTGCCCAAACCTTACTGCCCCATCTATTGGGGGTCCTGCCCCAGCTTTTGGGGTGCCCCCCCCCCACCCCACCCCCAATGGCTGGGGGACACACCTCATGCAGGCCTCCCTGGGCCTCCTCCAAACGGCTGCGTGAGGTACACCCCACCTCCATTTGGGGTGAGGGGGGAGAGGGCCACCCCAAAAGGTGGGGCTGGACCCCCAATAGATGGGGCAGTAGGGTTTGGGCACCCTGGGGGCAGATAGCCACACTAATGTGGCCATCTGCACCAAGCAAAGTTGGGTAAACAAAAAAAAAATTACAAAACCACAGGCTGCTTTTTAGGGGGGGCTGAGGGCCACCCTAAATTGGCAGCGCATGATGTACCGCAACGGGGGGTGGCCCTCAACCCCCCCCCACCCCAAATGGAGGGCCCCACCTCATGCAACCCTCCCTGGGGGCAGATAGGGGGGGGGCCACCTCATGCATCCCTCCCTGGGGTCAGATGCCCCTTCCTAGGAGCAGATATCTGCCCCCAGGGAGGGTTGCATGAGGTGGGGCCCTCCATTTGGGGTGGGGGGGGGTTGAGGGCCACCCCCCGTTGCGGTACATCATGCGCTGCCAATTTAGGGTGGCCCTCAGCCCCCCCTAAAAAGCAGCCTGTGTTTTTGTATATTTTTTTTTGTTTACCCAACTTGGCTTGGTGCAGATGGGCCCATTAGTGTGGCTATCTGCCCCCAGGGTGCCCAAACCTTACTGCCCCATCTATTGGGGGTCCTGCCCCAGCTTTTGGGGTGCCCCCCCCCCACCCCACCCCCAATGGCTGGGGGACACACCTCATGCAGGCCTCCCTGGGCCTCCTCCAAACGGCTGCGTGAGGTACACCCCACCTCCATTTGGGGTGAGGGGGGAGAGGGCCACCCCAAAAGGTGGGGCTGGACCCCCAATAGATGGGGCAGTAGGGTTTGGGCACCCTGGGGGCAGATAGCCACACTAATGTGGCCATCTGCACCAAGCAAAGTTGGGTAAACAAAAAAAAAATTACAAAACCACAGGCTGCTTTTTAGGGGGGGCTGAGGGCCACCCTAAATTGGCAGCGCATGATGTACCGCAACGGGGGGTGGCCCTCAACCCCCCCCCACCCCAAATGGAGGGCCCCACCTCATGCAACCCTCCCTGGGGGCAGATAGGGGGGGGGCCACCTCATGCATCCCTCCCTGGGGTCAGATGCCCCTTCCTAGGAGCAGATATCTGCCCCCAGGGAGGGTTGCATGAGGTGGGGCCCTCCATTTGGGGTGGGGGGGGGTTGAGGGCCACCCCCCGTTGCGGTACATCATGCGCTGCCAATTTAGGGTGCCCCTCAGCCCCCCCTAAAAAGCAGCCTGTGTTTTTGTATATTTTTTTTTGTTTACCCAACTTGGCTTGGTGCAGATGGGCCCATTAGTGTGGCTATCTGCCCCCAGGGTGCCCAAACCTTACTGCCCCATCTATTGGGGGTCCTGCCCCAGCTTTTGGGGTGCCCCCCCCACCCCACCCCCAATGGCTGGGGGACACACCTCATGCAGGCCTCCCTGGGCCTCCTCCAAACGGCTGCGTGAGGTACACCCCACCTCCATTTGGGGTGAGGGGGGAGAGGGCCACCCCAAAAGGTGGGGCTGGACCCCCAATAGATGGGGCAGTAGGGTTTGGGCACCCTGGGGGCAGATAGCCACACTAATGTGGCCATCTGCACCAAGCAAAGTTGGGTAAACAAAATAAAAATTACAAAACCACAGGCTGCTTTTTAGGGGGGGCTGAGGGCCACCCTAAATTGGCAGCGCATGATGTACCGCAACGGGGGGTGGCCCTCAACCCCCCCCCACCCCAAATGGAGGGCCCCACCTCATGCAACCCTCCCTGGGGGCAGATAGGGGGGGGGCCACCTCATGCATCCCTCCCTGGGGTCAGATGCCCCTTCCTAGGAGCAGATATCTGCCCCCAGGGAGGGTTGCATGAGGTGGGGCCCTCCATTTGGGGTGGGGGGGGGTTGAGGGCCACCCCCCGTTGCGGTACATCATGCGCTGCCAATTTAGGGTGCCCCTCAGCCCCCCCTAAAAAGCAGCCTGTGTTTTTGTATATTTTTTTTTGTTTACCCAACTTGGCTTGGTGCAGATGGGCCCATTAGTGTGGCTATCTGCCCCCAGGGTGCCCAAACCTTACTGCCCCATCTATTGGGGGTCCTGCCCCAGCTTTTGGGGTGCCCCCCCCCCACCCCACCCCCAATGGCTGGGGGACACACCTCATGCAGGCCTCCCTGGGCCTCCTCCAAACGGCTGCGTGAGGTACACCCCACCTCCATTTGGGGTGAGGGGGGAGAGGGCCACCCCAAAAGGTGGGGCTGGACCCCCAATAGATGGGGCAGTAGGGTTTGGGCACCCTGGGGGCAGATAGCCACACTAATGTGGCCATCTGCACCAAGCAAAGTTGGGTAAACAAAAAAAAAATTACAAAACCACAGGCTGCTTTTTAGGGGGGGCTGAGGGCCACCCTAAATTGGCAGCGCATGATGTACCGCAACGGGGGGTGGCCCTCAACCCCCCCCCACCCCAAATGGAGGGCCCCACCTCATGCAACCCTCCCTGGGGGCAGATAGGGGGGGGGCCACCTCATGCATCCCTCCCTGGGGTCAGATGCCCCTTCCTAGGAGCAGATATCTGCCCCCAGGGAGGGTTGCATGAGGTGGGGCCCTCCATTTGGGGTGGGGGGGGGTTGAGGGCCACCCCCCGTTGCGGTACATCATGCGCTGCCAATTTAGGGTGCCCCTCAGCCCCCCCTAAAAAGCAGCCTGTGTTTTTGTATATTTTTTTTTGTTTACCCAACTTGGCTTGGTGCAGATGGGCCCATTAGTGTGGCTATCTGCCCCCAGGGTGCCCAAACCTTACTGCCCCATCTATTGGGGGTCCTGCCCCAGCTTTTGGGGTGCCCCCCCCCACCCCACCCCCAATGGCTGGGGGACACACCTCATGCAGGCCTCCCTGGGCCTCCTCCAAACGGCTGCGTGAGGTACACCCCACCTCCATTTGGGGTGAGGGGGGAGAGGGCCACCCCAAAAGGTGGGGCTGGACCCCCAATAGATGGGGCAGTAGGGTTTGGGCACCCTGGGGGCAGATAGCCACACTAATGTGGCCATCTGCACCAAGCAAAGTTGGGTAAACAAAAAAAAAATTACAAAACCACAGGCTGCTTTTTAGGGGGGGCTGAGGGCCACCCTAAATTGGCAGCGCATGATGTACCGCAACGGGGGGTGGCCCTCAACCCCCCCCCACCCCAAATGGAGGGCCCCACCTCATGCAACCCTCCCTGGGGGCAGATAGGGGGGGCCCCACCTCATGCATCCCTCCCTGGGGTCAGATGGCCCTCCCTAGGAACAGATATCTGCCCCCAGGGAGGGTTACAAGGGGTGCCCCCTTTCTACTTTGGTTGGGGGGGCACCCGCCCCTATGGGGGGACACCCCCTCCCTTTCATTCAGTAAAAAATCCATGGTGGCTAGTGGCCCCCACCCCTTCCCCCAACCCTGTTTCCCATCATTTCATTTTTGTTTTTTATTTTACATTCCCTTGGGGCAGATGGTCAGCCATCTGCCCCAGGGTTCACATACACGTGCCCCCATGCTTTGGGGTCGGGAGGGGGGAGAGGGCTGCTTACTTGAAGCAGCCCCCTTCCCACCCCCCACCTCACAAAGAGATCCATGGTGGTCTAGTGGGTTGCTGGTCACGGATCGAGCGCTCTGCGCCGATCCGTGACCAGCAATGCCTCATATGTGGTGTCCTTGGAAAGGGGAGAAAGTCCCCTTTCCAGGGACACCACTTTCTGTTCAATCCCTGGTGGCCTAGTGGGCCCCAGGACCCCAAACCCCCTCCCACCTCCCCCCATCCCTCAGATTATTATTATTTTTTTTAGATATATTTCCCTGGGGGCAGATGGCCAGCCATCTGCCCCCAGGGTACATTTTCATGTGTCCCCATGCTTTGGGGGCCGGGGGGGGGGGAGAGGGCTGCTTACCTGAAGCAGCCCCCCTCCCCCCCAACTCGCAAACAGATCCATGGTGGTTCAGTGGGTTGCTGGTCACGGATCAGCGCTCTGCGCTGATCCGTGACCAGCAATGCGGCATATGAGTGGTGTCCCTGGAAAGGGGAGAAAGTCCCCTTTCCAGGGACACCACTTTTAGGTCAATCGCTGGTGGCCCAGTGGGCCCCAGGGCCCAAAACCCCCTCCCACCTCCCTCCTTCCCTCGATTTTTTTTTTTTTTTTTTTTTTTCCCCCCCACCCCCGGGGGCAGTGATCATCTGCCCCCAGGGGTCCCTGGCGCTGTGGTCCCATGCTTTGGGGCCACGGGGGAAGGGGGCCGCTTACCTAGTAAGCAGCCCCCCCTCCCCCACGCGTCACAAAAGGATCTTCGTTTGATCCGTGACGTTGCTGCCCGCGGATCGAGGCGCCCTGCGCCCGATCCGCGGGCAGCAAAGTCACACAATGGGTACCGTTGGAAAGGGGAGAATCTCCCCTTTCCAACGGTACCCGCCTCGATCTCCGGCTTGAAATACAGCCGGAGATCGAGGCGGAACAAGAAGGGCACTCACCTTCTCTCTCCAACGCAGCAGCCGAAAATGGCTGCTGCGTTGGAAATACTTTCCGTTTCACGCCGACGTGCGTAACGCACGTCGGCGTGAAACTGAAGGAAATCCAACCCCCGGGCAGTGAGGGGGGACCTCCCCCTAGCATAGCCCGGGGGTTGGATTACAGTTTTGAGCGATCCCTGCTTTGCAGGGATCGCTCAAAACAAGGTGCCAAAAAGGACGAGCTATCTCGTCCTTGGCACTGCGTGTGCACTTCCAAGGACGAGATACCTCGTCCTTGGCACTTAAAGGGTTAAACTAACATGGTTGACACTCTGTTTTAATTTTATTGGTCGGCTAGTCTGGGTCCAGAGGACCTTGTTTACACAATCTATTAGGGGTGACAACCTTCTCAGGAGGTCATTCCTTAGTAAACAAGGGGTGCCCTCTGGAGTCACAACTATGACCGGGTGTTTCAACTTGTGTCGCCCAATTTTAATGTCCAAGTCTGCCGTCCTCTCGACGGGAATTTCCTTCCCGTCAAAGTTCTGGAGTTGTCCAGGAAGTGAGGTGAGAGGAATTTGGTAATTCCCTCCCCTTCCTGCATTCAGTTCATCAAAGGCCCTTCTGGACAGAAGGGTAGCTTGAGATCCAGTGTCCACCAGTGCCAAAATTGTACCCTGCCCCTGTACTTGTATCGGGGCATAATATCTTCCCTCCTTCTCCTCAAGGGGGCACAGATAATGCACATTTTTGGACAACTGGTGGGCTAACTTTCTGGTTTTGGACATTTCAAGAGAAGAAATTTGGGCAGACTTCTGTGGAGAGCCTTGGGAATCTGAAAGAAAAAGTTGGCAACTGGAGATCAGAGCCATTGTGGGTTCACCTGGTTCCGGTTCTGGGACGCCCCGCCCGTATTGGAGGCAGTCATCAGGATGGGTTTGAACCAGGGGATTTTCTTGCGGTTGGTTCTGGGATGAGATGGTGGGCGGCGGTAGCTCAGTCTCCACATCTCCCCAGTCTGGATTTGCATCCCTAGGGACCCATTTTTCTTTGGGAGGAGTTCCCCCCTCTCTGAAGGAGAAGATCCTTTTCCCAGGATCCTCTGAGGATCCCTCTCCCTCAAATTGGAAGATCTGTACCTCCTCCTCAAACTGAGTCTGTTTGGGTCTTTTGTTTCTCCTACCCCCCCTCTGCTCCTTAGGAGGCAGACTTTCAGGGGCAAGAGATTTTGTTTCCGGTTCCTGGGTTTCCAGGGGCTGTTTACAAGTGAGGAAGGAAGCTTCCTCCAAGGCTTTACACCCCCCCTCCCTTTGTGCCTCCTCCCTGGGAACCGGTGAGTTATCAGGGTGCTGCCCCCGTCATTGTTCTGGAGCACCAGGTCCAGAGTTGGGTGCGTTCTGCGCCGGCATGCCGATCTGAGGGTTCTGCTGAGCCCTCAGTATGTGACCCAGATCCCGCGCCATGTTTTGAACCTGGCGCTCTAACTGGGAAACCCGCTCAGGCTGATACGGGGCCCTGTTTTCTCCCCTGGGCTGATCCCGGGAAGGGTAGCTATCCCTTCTTTGGTGGTACCCCTGGTTGGGAAGATTTGGATACCCCTCCACCCTTGGCCTCCCCTCTCCCGGATTAGGTTGTCTGTGCTCAGGGAATTGGGGAAAGAAGGATGGATGATTTTGGGGCTGGAAATTGGGTGGATACCTGGGGAAAAAGTTCTGCCCAGGATTTAGAGAATTTCTGCCCTCCTGTGGGAAGTTGGGAGGGAAGTTCCCTGGGTTGGGTGCTTGGCTGGATCCCCCCCTTGGGCTGGAGGAGTCCACACATAACCCAGGATGGGTCGATTTCCCTTGTAACGGGGACTTACATAATCAGGAGAGCGAGGGACCCCATTTGTGGGGCTGCCTCCTTGGCTCCCTGTCTGTGACTGGCCCGAGGACCTTCTGGGCCTAGCATTATTATGTGCAGGTAGGTTTTTAGGCCCCCCCATCTCCAACTCTAAAACGGGGGTGACCTTTACCTCTGCCACCTTGGCAGCAGCAGGGGTGTTGTTGGCTTTGGGGTTTTTGGGCGCATTATTTTTATTTTCTATTGGCTTCTGCACCTCGTAGATGCGGGTGGCTTGTTCAATGACCCATTCTAAAGATCTTTTCTCATGAAAATCTCTCACGAGCTGGGTCATTATGTATTTGGGCAAGGCATGGAAAAACGTATTAATAAATTCTCTGCTATCCGTGCGCACCCTTCTGGTGGTCTGCGCAAAGCCACGTTTCAGTTCTTGCACAAACTCTTGTGGGGCCTGATCCTCCCCACACTGCAAATTGTAGGCTGCCTTGCGAGTCTCTTGGGGATTTCTGTGAACAGAAAAATGTTTTAATATGGCCGCCCTATAGGTGGACCACCTGGAATGATTTTGGTCCTCCAGCCCTGCAAAGAAACTGGAGTACTCTGGGGAGAATGTCCACTTTACATATTGGATACAGCTTTGGCGTTCTTATGATAAGGCGTGATGACGCTCCTGATTGCCTTAATCTGCTTTAAGGGGTCCTTAAGCAAGGCCCTTTTTGTCTTATTGGCCCTTTTGGTCCGGGTAACCCTGGTCCATTCATCTTCTGACTCAGAGGCACTGCTCCCAGAGGTTCCCGTCTGTTCTTCCAGGTTTTCCCGGATTCTGCGAGCCTAGGAATGGCTGGCAGAATGTGGGGACCTGGTCTCCTGTGTCCTGCGCCGTTCAGAGGAGTCTTCAGATTCCTCTTTGCTGCCAGGATTTGATGGGTAGCCCCCCCCCCACTGACCTAACTGGGCAGAAGTTTTCAGGATGCCCTTAATGGGCCTACTCTCCTGGGGTTCCCCATCAAATTGCACTGTGCTTGGGTGCCCATACCCGGATGCCCGCCCCTCCATTCCTGGGTGGTACTGGCCTATGAGCCCCATGCTTCTGGCTGGATAGTAATCTGCCATCCCTGTGGCCCTGTGCTCATGTGCGCCAGGGGACATGGGGGTGGCAGAGTCCAAGGACTGAGAGAAATAAAGGCCTCTGGTACTAGGGCTCCTGGGGTTATGCTCAGGAGTTTCTCTTTCCCAGCGAACCTCATCTCTATCCGCCCCTGCTCCCTGTTGGAATACAAGAGCCTGCGCCTTCAGTTCCTCAGTTAAGGCCTTACTAGACTCTATCAGTCTCTCCTGCATCGCTACCTGTTGTTGGAGCCTATCATTGTGCTGGCAGAGAGCCTCATTCTCTCTCTGCGTTTCCTGATTGGTCCTGGAGCACTGGGCCAGTCTTTGCTGCAGGAGGGTTACCTCCTGAGCTGTGTTCCTATTGGCCTGCTCCTTTCTTGCCAGAGCATCCTCCACACTCCTGGTGTGCTCTAGCAAGTCCTGGTGTTCTTTTTGGAGGTCACCCAGTCCCTGGAGGGCCAGGTGATTTTCTTCCATTTTCCTTTTTAAGTGGCAGACTTCCTGGCCTAAGGTATCCCTTTCCTGACTAAGAGCCTGCATCTGTGCCGCCAGGTCGTCCCTTTGCCTTTGGAAGGCACCAGCTTTCTGGGGCTCCTGGTCAAATTCTGCCTGGGTATCCAGGTCTTTCAAAATCAGTTTATTGCTCTCTGCCTTCTCCCTATCTAGGTGGCTTTGCAGGGTGACTACCTGCTCAGCACATGCCCTATTGAAGTTTAACTGTTGCTCCAGCTTTTTCTGGCTCTGCAGTAGGGAGTCCAAACCTTCTTGGTACTCCTTCTGCAAGGCCAGAAATCTGGTATCCTGGTCAGCCTTTTCCTGTTGCAGGATGTCCATATCCCTCTTTATTTTAATGATGTGCTGTCTACTCTCATTTTCTGACTCCTGGCTCCCCTGCAGCCTCTGCTCAGAAGAGACCAGGTCAGATTGGACCTTCTCTAACGCCATCTGTCGCTTATTCGCCAGATCTTGGCTTTCAGTACATTTATCCTGCATGTCTCCCATATATAGGTACAGGTATGCCGCTATCCTTACCATCTTGTCTTGTTCATCTTTAGCTTTAGGAGCCATGTATAGTTCACTCAGGGCCACATGTAAGGGACCCTGATCTCTCCATAAATCTGACCCTGTTTCCGTGACCTTTTGCGTGATGGCCTGCAACCAGACCATGCGGTCCTGGTGAGTCCACTCACCTCTCACAAATAACTTATGTAAGAAGTGCTCTCTGGCTATTTTCATGTCTACTAAGGTCGTCATTCTGGAATTTGAGTTCCTTCCTGACTTACAGAAGTTTGTATTTTATTTTTGCAAAACAGACCTTTTCCTTAGAGCGTTCCTTTGAGGAGTGCTTTACAGCGTAACACAGCGTGCTGATCCGACCGGATATGTGTATCTGGTCAGCTGGCACGCTGTATTAATCTGCACAAGTGATAGATCTAACCCAAACGTCCGGCACAAGCCCCCAATTTGTAAGAGGATTCAATTCAACACTACAGGTAAGTCAATGCCTAGTCTGGGATACTGAATGGAAACCCTTATTGATATATCTTTATGTCCAGTTCATGCGTTCTGGATGACTACCCCTATATAACACCCCTCTCTTGGAATCCCCCTGACCCCACTGAGCCAAGAAGTAGTTCTGTTTTGCAAGTTTAAAGGTTTATTTGATAATTTAAACAATATATATATATATATATCACGCTTTATAATAAATTAATAATTGAATATGACACTTAATATGAGCAGTAATCAATAATGGATAGTCTGGCACTGGCACACTTGTGAATAGGAACAGAAGAATAAGGTGGTAGAGAATGCTTTATATAAGTTCAGATGGATGTAATGTTGAATGAAAATGCAATACAGAAAATACTCAATATGATTTCAACAAAACAATGTAATCACTTTTCTCTGGCAATCCCCTCCCCCCTTTATGCAATGCAAGGAAATGGAAGGAAAGCACACAGTTCTCAGAAATGCAATCAAATGTAATTCAGTTCACCCCAGCAAGCTTAGACTACAGATCGGAGTTTTAAACACAGGCCCAAAATGCTTTTACATGTGCTGGTAATGAAGTGAAAAATATGCTAAAATGCTTTTAATTCCCCCTAGAGGTGAGTGGTATCTAGTTAAAATTAGTCCAGGCTCACTCTAGCAATGATTCAGGGATGGTTCTTAAGAGGCAAACAAATTTTTAGCAAGGAAAGCAAGAAGCTTCTGTTTTCACACGTGGAGAAATTTGCAAATCGCGGCAAAATTCGCGAATGCGTCTTTCGCGATTGCGGCAAAACTATAGGGGGTAGGAATGCGTTTCTAGGTTCGAAGAAAAGCCACGATTCCCAGCTTTCAGAGGAAAGTTACTGCAAGTCTCTAGGACAAACGGTGACGGAATTATGAACGATTAAATAAAGGTAGTTTTTCGGATTTGAAATTTTAAAGTTCAAAATGACAAATGACAGCTAGCAACTAGAAAATGACAGGTGACAGTTTTGCAAATGACAGGTTACAGTTAGGAGGCAGTTCTACTTAGATTAAATAGATTGAATTATATTATTTTAACTAAGAGATTGGTTCTGCACAGTCTGCTAGGTACTCACAATATATTTCTGAAATAGAATGGGCCTCGCCACGGATCTGGTCAGGTTTTAGACTGGACTCTGGTCTGGTCTCTGCACTTCACAGTGATCTGGGTCAGCTCTCTGGTTCTGCTAACAGTGGTCTGGGTCAGCTCTGCTCTCTCTCTAGCCTCTCTGGATTCTGGAGATTGATGGATTTGAAGTCTGGATCTCTGGATGTGGTATGGTCCGGCAGAGCGCGTTGCAGCAAATGGTATTGAATGTCCCTATCTGTCCTGACTGTCTGCTTTTATGTGTTTGGAAAGTGGTTGTGTGTGCAGCATCACTAGGCTCTACCCCTCTCCACTTGTCATTGGCCACTTCATCCTCTTCCCCTTGATTGGGGGAATGAAATGAAGTGTCATCATGATGAGGTCTGCTTATGGTACAGAGAACCCACCCCTGTCAAATTACACACAATCTATATTTTGACCCAAAAGACATATTTGCACAGGTACACATTTGTTTAAAATTACATGCACCCATCACATATCACAGGAGGTATACCCTGTCCAAATCTGCTCTTCCTGGGAGCTTGCATTCAGAAATGGCGACATTTGCACTTTTTAACTGGTTTCGCAATATCGGACATTACCCCAAATTTACACACATGTGCGCAAGGAGTATGGACATTAATTGATGAAGTGTCAGATTTTTAACATGCATTCATTTTAAGTAATACCCTCTTAACTGCTAGCTTGCCCCCAGATCATACCACCGGTTCTAAAAACCTCTCAAAATGTGGGCAGAAAAATCACAAGAATTATGGTATCATTTAAATAATTTTCACAAGTCCGCTCTATGAGTTATTCATCTTTTTAGAGTTATGTTCTGGCCCCAAAGGGGTGTGGTTTCCCCCCAGCACAAGGTTGAATTTCTGGTTTTTCCAGTTCTGCCAAGCCAGCTTGCTCTCACAGGCAGTGCTCCTCCCCTTTCCTTCAGGAGGAAGCCACTTTTTACGGCCCCCGTAATAAAACATTTGCCTGAGTCAGGACAGGGCTTTGTTCAATTTCCTGCAGAGCCCAGGTAATTCAATCAGTGAAGTGTCATATCCCTTTTGGTGGGAGCAGCAAGAGGACAGCTAGGCCTGGGAACACAGCTGTTGTGCAAGTCTCATCTCCTGTCGGGGGTAGCTGGTGGGCAGAATTCAGTTCCTTAAGCCAGGCCCCAGCTAATGTCACTTTTTGTTACCCAGTTTAAGTCAAGACAATGTTTACATATGCAGCTAGAATGCTGATTCTAAGTTTAAAACTATGACATTTAAACAATTGCAACCTATGTGACACTCAAAAGTAGGTCACTCATTTCTTTTAAACATTAGATTTTTAGTGTCTTTCAGTCCAAATTTACTTAAACTGCTGAAATCCACAGCTCAGCCAGTCTTGTTATAAACCTTCAAGTCACTTCAGAATATAACTTTACATTGGATCCACCTCTCCGTAAGTCTTTCTTTGGCATGCTTTGGGTTCATTTATTCAGTTTTACATAAAGTCTGTTGGTTTTAAAACGCCGGCTTTCTGATAGTGGTGAGTACTGGTAATGCAACATTTTTGGGATTTAAGAAAATAATTTCCCCAAAATTCTAGGTTGCTTTTGGCAATCAGCATTGCCATTCCCAATGGTTTCAGACTACTGTGTGGGTAGTCCAATGGTGGTTTTAGGCAGTGCCCTTCTGTGCCCATAACATCGGCAAAAATGAGTGGCAGCCTATTCTTCATGCATTTCCCTGTGCGTTTTCTGGGAAGCTCTGGCCATCATGATGTTTTTAATGTCAGTACTGTACAGTTTTTGAGGTAGGGCTTGGATGCATGGATAAAAACATCCCACATTATAGAACCTAACGTTTTTGTTTGAAATGTCCCTAATATTTCAATTACAGACACACAGATCATAACTGTCGCATGTGACTCTATTATAGTGCCTACTAGTGGAAAATTCAGTTGTAGATCTAATTAATAGGGGAACCAGTCAATCTGTGCCCTTGGGTGTTTCGTCTGTTAATCATTCCATTTCAGGTGAAAAGATGCAAATTGATGTAAAATGTGATCATGTGTGTCCAGCAGCTTCAGTAGGGTTAAGTATTGGAGTCTTGGTGGGGCCAAATTTTTCCATTGGTATGCCAGCCTGCTTTTCACCTATTGAAAAAGTACCACACTGCAGCCATGATGGCTGTGACCCGTCTCAGAGTATGTTTGAACAATCTAGACATGTTGTATCTAATCCTTCACTATCTTTCACGTGACCTACTCCACAAAGGGCCCAACCACAGTTTCATCTTCCTCAAGTTTCTCCTATAGCTCCTAACATTCAAGGGCCTTTGTTAGAAATAACATTAAATGCAATGAATTTAGCCATTCTTTCACTCACTAAATTATTTGATGCACTTGATGCAAATTTACCTCACCAAACTAAGTAGATAGTCAACATTGTTATGTGGATGAAAACTTTGACAAAAAGACTGTGCCTAGTCCTGATCATCATGGGCAAGACACAGACAATTCATGTTATGTATACACCCAGTCAAAAGAAGCTACCATAGTGAATAAACCCTGCTTCTGTATCAAATTGTCTGATGGATGTGCTTTTCCGAATTTCACATTAATAATTCAGCCACAAATTGAAACCAGCACTAATTGTGAGGTACCGGTTAGTGTTGATCCTCCCACAGTCAGTCTTGATGGAACATTAGTAATGCCTTTGTTGATGAAGGGTGGAAAAGCTGTAAACATTTTTATATAATATGTTTCAGCCAAAAACTAAAATTGACAGTCAAAATGTTCAGCCTAAGGAAAGTAAGACTACAAATCTGAAGAACCTGTGGTCACGTTCTAAATCTAGTGTAAAACAGTTCATTAGACGTATACAACTCAGTGTTACATCTTCTACACATGTGAGTACTTCTGTAAAGAGCAAATATAAACAATTAGCACAAACAAAGCGTAAGGTAATGCCCACGGATGAGATTGCTCCTCCAAATCATTCACCCTTGAATGACTTAATTTCTCCCTTGGAGAAAGGCATGGTGAAAACCGGGCAAAGCCTAAAGTAAGGGATGCTGGCATCCAAAAAAAGCTTCAAAGCAAGTGAGACATCACAAAAGAGTCATGGGCAAAATATGGTCAATGACATCCTCCTGCAGATAAGAGCAGAGATTTAAAAATCCATAGATGCCTTTCTCATTACAAAACAACTGAGTGGTCAGCCGGCCATCCCCGGTCCTATCACTTTGTTTAAGAGTGTGAATGGCATTTTGAGTTCTGTTGTAGATAACAGCATTGCTCTTTCCATACACAATGAAGAAGGATTAGGAAATAAGACCACTCCTATACAGAACAAAACAACGATTAACCTAGATAGTGAAACAACAGACAAGCATAGCAAGACACAAAGCCAAAGACATAAATTCCATTGTTTTTTACTAAAATGTCGACCAGCACCGGATCATATATACGATGATCTGAATCGGGCCAGTGTGTTGGCCATTTTTAAAGAGATTGATAGTTTGCAGGATGTCTCATCTGCAGACATTACTTGAGTAGAATGTTTGGATGATAATGATCTGTCAGTTGTGAGACTGTTGTTGACTTCGAATTTGGTGAGAAACATCATATGGCAAGCCAGAATGGAGTTGTTTTAATTGTTTTTTTTTTCTTGCTCTAGATCCTTCTCAATTAAAGGGTATATATGGCAGTCCATAAATGCAATTGTCAAACTTAGATTTAACAACGAGGCACCATCAAGATTTATAAACACAGAAAACCCACATGAAACTCACAATCGAAGACAGGCTTACTCTCGTGACATCAGAACTCTGATGTTCTAACTATCTGAGCCTAGGAAGTTAAAAGAAGTATCTCTTGCTAGTTGGAACACTTGTGGTTCATCTCATTTATTTGGATCGAGTGCCAAGATCATCTCTTTGCTCGATATAATTGCAATAAATGAAACGCGTCTCACTGTTGAGCTGATCTGGAATAATCATACTATTGTCCTTCATCCAGCCAAAATAGCATCTAAAGGTCGTCCTTCATCAGGCCTTTTGGTAGCTGTAGATACTAACAAAGGATATGAGGTTTACCCATGGATGGCTACCAATTTGTATTTACAGATGGACAAAATCACATACTATGGTGGGGTGATTGCTTTAATTGGCCATAACAGGTGAACATCTTTTTAATGATTTGGAAGAATTGTTAAATATATCGTTACAAGCTCCTGAAATCACCAAGGACATCTTAGTTGGTGATTTAAATATACAGTGCCTGTCTCCAAATAGAGTGAAAAACACCACTGCTTGCTTAAGAAGGAGCGTCAATTATTAATGCTTAATGGATCACTCACTGGGGATATGCCTCCCAAGAGTACTTGGTGTAGAGGTTAGAGTGAATCCACCATTGATTTCATCTTTGTATATAAGACCACCTTTAGCCAGGGTAGTAAGTTTGAAGTACTTAATCAGTCTTTTAGTGACCATTAGCTGCTATCCTTACAATGGCCGTGTGATGTAACTACACAAAAGTCTTGGCATGGATCTTACCAATCAATATTGACAATCAACACTTCTAGAACCAGTTTTCATTGGAATGATCAATCTTTAATTTGTTTGAATAGCAATATCACCCATGAATGTTTTCGAGTGCTGTGGCCTGGAGAGTCATATATATCTATTCTGCAATTATATAAAATCCAGGCGACTTTGGCATCTCGAGCATACCATCAACCCAAACATATGTTTGATCTTTATATCCAAGAAAAGAAAGCTACATTCCGAAAGCAAAAGAAAATTGGCCTGCCAACTCCCCATACTTGAAAGATTCAATTTCTTACCATCACTTAAATGGAGATATAATAATTGGTTACGGTCACATAAAGCTCATTTATTTCAGCATGATGGTGAAATAATGTTAAGGGCAATACATGATAAAAACACATCTCAGATTTGGTCTATGCTTAATCTTGCTACACATTTGAAATAGTGTATTACAAATAAATGGTGTCCCTGAGTATTAATGGGTCGCTTATTATTCCAAAATGTATGAACATCCTGACACTTACACTCCACAAAATGATTTTGGACGGACGACGTTTGCTAAATTACGGATATTGGAGGAAGATATTTGTTACTCCTTGATAGATCGAGCAGTTCCAGGGCTCCTGGCTCTGATGGGCTGAACAATTGGATGTTCAAGCAACATCCCCAGCTATGGACCAGAATTCTCTTTAATATCTCTCAGAATATATTGAATTCCAATTTCATTCCAAGCTCATGGAATTGTTTGATCAGAGTACCTATTTTCAAGAAGGGTGACGGGTTCTGTCCTACAAATTACAGGCCAATCTCTCTTCTTGATGCTCCGGGAAAGATTTTCTCTCGTTTAATTTTTTATGAGATTTCAATGAATTCACCATTCAGTATTCTAAGCTAGACCCGTATCAGACAGGTTTTATTTCAGGGATGGGCACTGCCATTAATTTATTGACCGTTACATCTATTATTTCTCATCATGCTTCCCTGAACCAGAATTTATACTTTGTTTTTATTGATCTGCAGGCAGCTTTTGACTCGGTGTCGAGAGAGTTGTTAATTGAAAAATTGCTCCACGCAGATAGCTTTGATTAAAGCACTACATACCAACACCAAAATTCACGTTAGGTTAGATGTACATTGGTGTTGGTCATCTCACATTGAAAGGAGCAGAGGGCTTCCACAAGGATGTATTCTTGCCACTGCCCTTTTTAATTATTTTATTTCTGATATTCAAAAGGCATTTATTGATGTAACATCGGAGGCCCCTAAAGTAGCTGCTCAACCTATTCCTGCAGTACTTTATGCAGACAACTTGATTTTAATCTCAACGGCACCACAGGGTTTACAGCGTCTGTTAGATGCCTTGGCTACATAGGTCAGGAACAATTTGCTTTCCATCAATTTGATCAAAACTGAGGTTATGATTTGCAAAGGGGCAAGAAAGCAAAGTGAGCAAAAATGCACATGGATCATTCAAGGTAAAACGTTGGAATGTGTACACCAGTTCTTGTATTTAGGAGTTCCCATAGCTGATTGTCAAGATGCTAAAGTTCATCTTGTAGGTTTGGACATTAAGATGAGTATGTTTATTTCCCGAGCAAGAATTATTCAACAGAGATATGGGAAATTTTCATTGACACATGTACTTGTGTTTTACTTAGAAAAAGTAATGCCTGTTCTATTGTATGGCTCTAAAACCAAGAGCTTGATTTCGGAAGGGACATGGATCAAATTGGATGGCAAATTCTGGCACCGACTTATTAATTTTCCTAACTGTGTACCTGTTGGCTGGATTAGAAAAGAACTGGGTTTCATTTCTCTCTATGAAAGATATCTATGACAAATGACTGCTTTGTTCGGAAAGTGTATCCTAGTTGTAGATTCCATCATGTTAATAGGGACACTATCTAGACATGTGTTCTCATTTACAGATGTGTTTATTCGGGATTGCAGAATGATGGTAATTCATGCACTACCATATGCTGATATTTCGCTTACTGATCTATTACAAAATATAGTCAGAGTAAAGAAAACATTGTTCCAATGGGACTGGGTTAAAACTAGAAAGAAGTGTATGGGTTACCAAGACTTTAGGGACAATCTGTTTCATCATAAGAAGTATAGCACCCTTGAACCGTACTTCATAAAGTCTCCTTCTCCATCACACAGAGCAGACTTTTTGCATCTAAGGTTCAATTTGTGGAAAACAAAGGACATTCAGGCTAAACAAACACATATTTCATTGAAAGACAATATTTGTCGCTTTTGTAAAGAAAATAATCAGCATGAAACCTTGAGACACTTACTAATTGATTGTGATGCTTTAAAGTCTTTGCAGATACAGTACTTAAAGACAGCTTTGATAGAGTAAAGAGAGCTGTCTGCAGAATTACTATGGCAATTGATTTTCTGTGGTCATATCTCATTGTTTAGATTTGGGGCTATTGCCTTTCTTAATGTATTGAGGTTGCAAAAATCATAGACAAATTATAGAAGGTGGACCAGAGATATTTGAACGCCATGAAGGTGATTTTAATTGTAGCGGAACTATTTTATGAAGAAAGCAAATTAACTGATGATATGTGATAAGGGGTGTTTTTAAGAATAATACTACCTGGAAGTTATTTTAACAAAGTATTTTAAAATGCAATACTCATATACTTTGATGAAACCAAAATGAAATTGCCTTAGCAATCAAGGTAGTTGAAATGTTGATGTGAAGTGTATTTGTATGAGTATTGTATTCTATGTTTTATTCTTGTTTTAACGCTAAATTCTAGTTTTCCTTTTTTATATGGTACTTTTTTTTATATGTGATCAATGTTATAATTATTGTAAAGTTGATGTAAATCAGATAAATCAATAATATATATATATATATATATATATATATATATATATATATATATATATATATTATTGATATGTATATATATATATATATTAAAGAGAAAGGAGGAGAGAGGGAAGACCGCACTCTCCGCGGATCCAATCACGTAAGTCAATCCAAAAGGAAAAAGAAGGGCGCAGCTCACAAGAGGATATTGGAAAACATATTTAATAGAAACAGCACATGGTGTGCAGAACAAACGGCTAGGTAAACAGCAAACAAAACAGAGGCAGCACGCCTATATATTGATTAATTGTATCTCATCTCACTTTTTACACCATCTTGGAGTTGTTATGCACTTTTGTCCAGGTGTGTTATGAATGCCATATGCCATATCATATCATATCACTCTTATTTTTGGCCTTGCCTCAGGAATCCTTAATATCCGATACTTGGAATTTATAGTGCATAGCCTTCCACCCCTGTTGGACCAGGAATTGAGGTATCTATTTATCTTCTTTCTAATCCCCAAACATCTTGTTACTTCTATACTTATATTTATAATATAGTCCCTCCCCCGATATTTGCCACTCTCTACTTACATCTGTGTCTCTGCTCGATTCCCTCGGCATCGACTCTTCCCCAATCGACCAGTTAGCCTTCAGTCCATGGGACACTTGAGGGGACTAGACCGAAATTTCATGAAAGGGGCACCTGCCAACTGTTTCTTCTCACACGTGTGCTTTGCGTGCCACTCTCCGCAGGAAGCTCCATGATCTTCTAGCGAACAGTGAAAGTAGTCGAGAGTCAGAGAGTCTAGATCTGTGCCCAGGTCGACTGGACCAGAACCATACTCACCACTACCAAAATGTGATCCAGCACCTTGAAGCATCTTGTGTGCTAGATGGAATTTCCATTAGTGATCTCAGAACCAGATAACTGAACAGACTCAAAGAATATGGAAAATTACTACTTTATTATTAGCATAAAATAAAGTAGTGCAATCTGGGGAACAACAAACTGTAGTCTACACAGTCACACTCAAATTTGATTATAGCAAGGTTTAATACCTCGCTATACGTCAGCTATGAAGTCCTCCTAAGTGGCAAACTGTAAAACCTATTGAAGGGAGAGATTGGTTAACAGTGCATATGTAGCTATATATTATATAGTTATTAGTAATACTATCGGATGCTGGCAGGTATATTTTGTGAGCCCTAAGGACACAGGACGACCTAACGTTATTCTTATACTGGTATTGCAAACAAAAACGTGGCTTAGTGTTCTGCTAGGTGTTGTTTGTTCTACCTTGTCTGCATCCAATTGGTGATTCAGAATAGGCTTACCAGGCCATCTGAAAAATGATGTATTTCCCACATGGGGAAACAATCTACAATGACCCTTACCTTGTACGGGACCTCACAGAGAGAAAACTCAGATGTTGACTGAACGCTAGATATATAACAATTCTACCAAGCACTGTTCTCTACACATTGCGAAATAATAATGTCACCAAAAAACAGCCATGCACATCCTTAGTTGTTTGATAAAATACTGTATATGTTCTGCATATAGAATAATCCACACAGAAATACACGTAATATGCAATTGTTATAACATTGAAAGTAAGATGAAAACAGTGAAGTAATGATTTTTCCCTGACTCCCACGCCACAAGTCCCTCTGCCTGCTTAGTGAGAACACTGCATCTCTCTCCTATTCTAATCTTGGCAGAACACACACATTTTTATATCTGAGCCTTGAGATAGCCACTGCTATTGGCAGTTTATTTCTTTTCGCACACAGCTAATTTAGCACAGGAAAATGCGGAACATAAAAGAGATTCCCTGACAACTATTTTACCCTTTTTTGAATGATCGCTGTAAATTGTTTGACAGACGCACACACACACACCCCTCACTTAGTGCTGGATTGTCACCTAAAAATGTGTGAAGAATTTCCAAAACCATCGAAGGACTGGCTCTGTTTGCCCCGGGTCACAGCTCAGCTGTCTCGCCGTCAGTGCACCCTCCTTCTCTTTTTTTTTGTGAAAGGTCTCAGTCACGGGCACCTTGGTCTGTGCCCCCTCTCTCTGCCACCCTCCTGCCTCTATCACAGCATGCAAATAATAACCTGCCTTTCTTTGTCTGCACCTTTTTAAACTCTCCCAACTCTCCTCCTTTCAAAGTATATCTCCCTACAGAAAGCATACAAGATCTGTGCCTCTCACAGTGAGGTCACATGCCAATCAGACACCTTCCCTGGAAACCAAATCGTTTGGAAAGTTCCCGAATGCCCCCAAATGTTTGGCTCCTTTCACCTTTGCACAGAATTCAGCTCAGCGAGTTGATGGTCTAATTGAAAAATTGTCCTTCCTGTGCTAGAAGCTGAAAGCTTTACAAAATTAACTATTTCAAACATCACATTTCACACTTGCATCCCCATTGCAAAAGCAGCTTCTCTATGTTTATTTTCCAAGCAACATCATGCAGGCTGTGCCTGCAACATCATGAAGAAGTCCAGTTTGTGGCAAAGATATAGATAGACCAATGATTTGCACTAATGATCTGCATCAATGAGCTATGGAGTGAGCTTTAATAGTAGTAATGTATTAGACTTTAGTAGAATATGGTGTTATTGGTAATTGTTAATCCTATATTTCATAGCAATTCAGTACATGTTATACCATGGAATGGTGCACTTTCCTATAGCATTTGCTACTATGCAACACTGAATTCAAACCCCTTTTTTGGTGTGTTTTGTATGAGTTTCACACCGAGTCTCACACATAGTCATACCTCTTTTGCAAGAGTCTGAGTTTTTGATAAACAGCTGCTCTAGTTGAAATTCGGAAACTGTAATCCCTACATAACTCATACATAACTCCCCCCCTTTTCTTCTGTTGTGACATGCCCTAAGAGTCTCTGCAGAATCGAGCGAAATAAAGCAAACATCCCGGCTACATCATTTTATCCAACTGTTTGTTCTTGGGCATATAAAAAAAAGCTACTAATATGAAATCTCTAGAATGCACCACTCAGCTGACTTGTCCCTCTCTGAACCACAAATAACATGAACTTCATGATATGCTTTTTCACCATTAGTACTTTTAACCATATCAAGACGGATACCAATGAAATCACCATAATCACCACACACCTCTGTGTCCAGGTTCCCCAAGTGAAAGCATTTCCCTCTGTCAGGCCTAATGTGCAGGCTTTTAGGCTTCAGTAAGTATTCTACAAAGGGGTCAATGGGAAACCTATTTTTCTGAATAAAATTGATTTCCTCCACCTTTCCCTCCCATAGATTGCCATTTACATGAAATAGTCCCAGCAACCCCAACTTTCACCACTGAATATTTAGGAACCGACATGGAGAAGACATAGTCCTCAGCATAAGCATGGAGGTATGGAAACAAGTGTGCCAGTAGCAACGTATTGGCACCCATTCCGGACCCCCAGACTATGAGAATGCTTGCAGGGGCCGCTGCTCCCGGCAGGTCTGCCCTGCCGGGATCACCGTTCCATGCAGGTATGGTTATCACAGAAGCATCAGCACCATTAGCAATTGTGCCGGTGCTCCGTGTCCCTATTCCCATGGCGTCCTCTGGGACTCCAGAGGAATGGGAGCTTACACTTTCCGCTGCCTGATATTCCAGGCTCCCTGCACTTGTAATTTCCCAGTGGCACCAGGATATCAGGTGGCAAAACAGTGTTACTAGATCAGTAGCAACCTGCTGGTAGCGCCAGTGGGTTACTGCTTACTTTGTAATGAGGCCCAGAGTGCTGTAATGGTTTAACCAAGAATGCACCATGACAGAAAAGCATGATTATGAAATGTGTTACCGAAGTAGTGGTCAACCATCTGTGCTTGATTCATTTGCCATAAGTTAATTCCTCATGCTTTGGATTACTTATAGACACTTCACATCCTTCTGAAACACCATGGTGCACCCTCAACGTGCAAATTGTGCTCACTGCATCAGGCACAAATGGATTCCCAGAACATATATCATTTTGCCCTTTGAATCTCACACAGGATTTCAGGATCAGGTATATTCAGATTCCCAGGTCTGAAAAGCCACCATTTCAGGAGTCACAAGTATTACATATGTGTCCCCCTGCGAGAAACCTACATTATGTACAATTTAGTTTGGTAAATTAATTCTGGAGTAATAAATGGAATACGCAACAGAAAACCTACCTCCATCCTTTCTACATAAATGTACAATGTAACTGCACTCCCTATTTCAAATCCGATTTTCTCCTGGATCACTTCTTTGTGTGATCCATGCCATCATTTGACGAATTATGTCAGATGACACAATATACAGAGGTATATGACCATGAATCAGTTGATACCCTCCATTTCGAATCTCCTGCCAAAACTTTTTCAGGATACATTTGTTGGGATTTACCACATTTAAGATGTCCTCCAATAATTGATCATGTTTGACTACAACAGTGGTACTATGTTCCAATATTATAATCTGTTTGTTGAGGGTCACAATAGTCTGGTTCACATACCAGGCTACCTTGCTCTGTTCACCCTTAAGTCTATCTAAGGCCTGCTGAATCATTCTCAAGTCATGCCCCAGTTCCTGGGCACTACCACCTACTGTTTTCACAGATACTAAATTAGCTGTTGAAATGGCAGTAGCCACCACAGCGCCAATTATAGTCATTACAATTGTTGCAGCCAAGAAACCTGCTACCCTTTTTCCTCTCCTGTTCTTGGTGGTAGATGAACTCATAAATGTCTTTTCTAACTGCGACATAAACTCTTTTACTGCTTTTTAAACTCCTTCTTTATGGTTACACACCTATTCCTTCACTTGAACAGACATAGGGCCTCATTACACGTTGTCCGGTAAGGGAATACCGTTAAAGGTAACGAAATACCAGCAACGTTATTCTCCCAAGCCGATCACAACCCGGACCCACCACTATTAGTGGACCCGTAAAGTACGGTGCCACTAATAGCGGCGGGGCCACGTGCGCACGCCCCCCACACCGTAAATAGCACCATGGCGCTGATAGCACGCAATCACAAACCATGTGTAGATGGCAATACCGGCATCCCAAAGACCCAAAAAGCAGTTACCGGCATGGCGCTAATAACAGCAACAAAAACCACACATTAACAGACCGGAGCAGTGTTCCCATCTGCCACAGGTGGACACAATCAGCACAGGTGGAGGCAATGGAGACAGGCAGCACTAAAGAGCACACCACACCCCTTCCCACGCCCCTTCCCACACCCCTTCCCACAGAAAGATGGTCCCAATACCAGCAGCATGACATGGGCCTGTGTACATGATTGCAGTGCAGCACCAACAACAACAGGCAGCACAGATGAGACGAAGGAGGGGGAGGAGGAGGGCTAGACTGGCGCAGCAAGCACCACCAGGGCACCCAGAAATACCACAAGGGCAGCCAACAAACCCCCGGATTCAAGGTGAAGATGACCATGGCATGTGTAAGGCACAACTAAATGTGCATCTGATAGAATGTGCCCATGCCACTATGCAACCACCAGATGAGCATGATGTGGATGTGGATGAGTATGGGTGAAATGCTCCGCCAGGACATGCAAGAGGCGATGGCACGGCGGGACAGGATCTGCATCAGCATCTGAATCAGGAATAGCATCATGTACAAAGTTGGGATATCATGGATGGAGAGATGTGCATTGTTGCCCTTGTACCCATTTTGAGGCCCACAAAGGCCCCTGTCCCAAAGAAAATCACACATACACAATGATGGAGACCATACCTGTGTTTCATCCTCAGAACAGTGTATTTCGAACATAATGTGAACAGAAAGTGCATGACCCCAACTGTGTAAACGCCCTTACCCCCCTCCCCCCACAACACCCCGAATACACCTTTACCCTCCTCCCCCCGCAACACCCCTGAATATACCCTTACCCCCCTCCCCCCACAACACCCCCAAATACATCCTTACCCCCCTCCCCCACAACACCCTCGAATACACCCTTACCCCCCCAACACTCCCACGTGAGCCTCAAGGCGTGAACGTGTCCCGCTCCACATGTGGCAGATAGTCCTTTATGGCCCTATTTGTCAGTGCCTGCTCCGTCTTCGCGCGGTTGCGATGTGGTGTGCCTCAGGTTGCGCATAGACCGGCGTAGGGGGCTAGTTTGCCGTGAACTCCCTCAGGAGGCGGGGCCCTGTTCTTCCTGGGTTGGGAGTGGGCATCTGCGCTCAATTGCATCTGCAATGCGGTGCATGGCCTGCCTTAGTTGGGCCATTTCATCGCAGATCCGGTTGGTGCATGCCTCCATGCACACCCTTGTCTGCTGTGCAAATGCACCAATGTCCCCCCTCAGGCGCCCTGTCTCAGCCACATGTTGCCCTACTAGACCAGTGATTTCAGTCTGCCGCTGAAAGATGGCTGGGAGGTCATGTTGCATGGTGGCTGCCGGTGGGATGGCTGATGCGCCTGGATCCACTGCACTGGCATCAGGTGAGGATACCTGGGGGCTCCATAACACATCTCGGTTGTGGGTGGGTGATCCGCCTTGGCTAAACGGACCTGGTGAGAACATCAGGCTTGACAGTAAGGGGCGTGTCGGTATGGGGCTCTGACTCAAATCCTCAATGCCAGGTGCTACCTCCGTATCTGAAAGTGGGGCAGTGGCTGCTGCCTCACCCGTTGAGCTGGTGGCAGCAGAGTGCACTCCCTCAATGCTGCCTTCACTTGCTGGGAGACACACTCCCGTGGGTGCCACGATGGCAGCAGGCACGGCCTCTGGCTGCTTGGAACTGCTGCTCCTGCTGCCTTTGTCCCTGTGATCATGGTCACTCCTCCTGGGTCCCCTAGAGGATGTGGCGGTGTCCCCCGTGGCATCCCTCCTGGCTTTTTTCGTGGGTGCGGGAGCAGGTGTTGAAGTGTGTGGCTCCTCAGTTTCCGTGTGTGATCCTGCAGGGGTGAGAAAAGGGGTAAATCATCATCTATGGGTCAACCTGCCTTATGCAGGATGCATACGTCATGCCGTCCAATGCATTTGGGCCTCTTCAGTGTGGAGGCAGGTAACGGGGATGTTGGCTGGCTCATGCATGATTAGCCCTGTTTTGGATGGGTATGTGGTGATGCATGCTTGTCTGTTTGTGGCTGGATCCACGGCATTCATATGGACACATAATTGGGGAACCCCTCACCCTTCACTGCGCATTGTTTGGTGTATACACTCACCTCCATCGGATGAAATGGCCACGCCAAGCTCCATATCTCTGACCCCTTCGATCGATTCGACTCCAATCGTGGAGGCACATATCTCCTCCCACTCCATCAACTTCAATGGGGACTCTGCGCCACCTCCTGTGCCCATTGCCATGTTGCGGTTCACTGATAATATATTCCGCACACGGACCCGGAGATTGTCCCACCTCTTGCGGCAGTCCTTGACACTCCGGGTGGTAGTGCCCACCGCACTGACTTTTTGTGCGACTTCGACCAAGATGGCCTTTTTCTTAAGGAGGGCCTCCCTCCGCATGTCATTCACAAACACTACTTCTGCATTGGCAGCAAGTGTGGTGGTCAGCATCACAAGCTCCTCATTGGAAAAATGTTCTTTGCGCTGGCGATCAGCTGTTTTTTTTAGGGCCTTCGGCATCTTCGGGCTATCCGTTATGGTTCCTGGTCGGAGTTCCCTGGATATATGTCCTGGATGCAGAGGATGGCAATGGATTGTGTTTTTAAAGATGGCCGCCGTGCTCTTTCCCGTTCCTGTGCGAAGGCGCAATTTCCGGTTCCGCTTTTTAACGGTGACCGGTAATAGCGGTGACCGCTATTTACAGGTGGCGGGAGGGCGCAGGGGCTATCGACGGTTTGGATGACGCCGGTAAGGGGCATTTTGGAGAATTTAGCGGCAGGGCGGTACGGTCATTTACGGCATGGCGCTATGCTCGTGTCTGCGTACTCGTGCTGGGACTCTATTAGCGGCCTCTTGCAAGGGCGGACACTCTGATAGCGCAATGCCGTTAAATTCCGATTTTTTCCGGACAACATGTAATGAGGCCCTTAGTCTCCAAAATATTAAGAAATCTTTCAGTCCTATGATCCGGGGCCAGCTCCAGAAGCTGGTTAAGAATCAGGTACACTAACCTCATTCATATCATTTCTTTTGGAATTTACCTGAAATAAGAAATGTATTAAGCAATATAAAATGTACAGCATTTTTAGAGTTCTGACTCTTTTCAACAACCTGAACATAAATATGTGTGTTAAACATGGAAATAAAGCAACAATTTCTTTCATAGCTAGCTGGAAATAAACACATGGGTTAAGCATGGAACCCATACTATTATTGCATGTTCTTTGATAATTGGCTGGAAATAAAAATGGGTTAAACATTTAAGCAATATGACATGCAACATATATCATTTTACCTGGAAAGACCACATGAATAGCATTTATCATCCTGGAAGCCTGATACTTCTTGTACCCTTTGTTTTTCTACAACTTGCACCTTGCATCTGCATCTGCATTTTCTTTAACTTTAAATGCTTATGTTGTCATGCACATACACACTGGTTTTCTCACCCCTTTTTCCCAACCTGTTCTTGATAGTTTATTGACACCTACTTACCTGTCACGGCAAAATCATCCTGAGCAAATGCCCTCTGTTTTCCTGTTTTCACTTCAAGATAACAAATATACCTTTCATCCCCTATTATTTTCTTCAACTTCCTCTAGCCGTTTCACCTCATGTTTTGGGTGAAATGGCTTGATTTGGTTAACATGGATAAATTGTTCCACAGCAACATCTCCCTCCTTTATCACAATTCTGTATACCACAGGTGAGGCTTTGTCCACAATTATGTATGGGCCACACCACGAAGCGAGAAATGCTGCATTCTTATGTTGAAATGTGACACATTTTCTTTTCCGAGTGTGCCTTCTGTTGCAGCTGCAGGAATCTCACAAGATTCTCCTGATATTTGCCCGATAATCCAAAACAGTCAAACTCTAACTGGCTCCCAGACCACCCCCAACCTCTAGCCTGTTACAATGTCATCCTTTTCCTCCTCCAAAGAGATTTTTTGAGCACTTTTCATTTTTGAATTACCCTGGTATTACCCATACATTCTCGCACATTGAGCAAAAAACAAATGCTGGCTTTTCATTTCTGAAAGGCTCTCTGCTGCAAAGCACCTTGGGAGAGATAGCTATATTTTTGAGAGCAGGCAGCACCCCATTCCCCATAAAATATTCTAAAAACTCCTCAATGAAATAACCCAAAACCTGTCCCAGAAATTAAGTGACCACTTTGTGCCCAAGTTGTTTGTTATTTGGTCCAAATCCGCCTAGCACTATGTGCGCTTCGGCTTTACAAAATGTTTACTTTTTTTCTTTTTGTGAAATACATGGAAATAGGCCGAAAATAGTTTTATGTTGCTTTCTTAATAACGTTTTAAGATGTTAACAAATCTTTCTGGAGGGGCCCATGACAAATATTGTATTTCTACAATATCAGCCATATACAACCTGCAAGTCAAAAATTACTAAGAATATCATTTTTTGGGATTACCTATGACTTAACGCTATAACCATATATATGTATATATATATATTCACTGAAAAAACTTTGTTGAAGGGACGTTATGTTTATATTGGTGGTAACAACATGTCAGGGGTGATCGGGAGACCTATCATGAACTACTTAATCTATTGAAGAATGTACTCATCTAATATCATTGCATTGGAGTGTTGTCGTTAATACAGAAACCTAATCATATATAAACATAGGCAATGACTGCAGCATGCATCATAGACGTACACTATTTATAATCTTGTAATTTTGGATACTACAATAATTAATGCTACCTTATCAGAGTTTTGAGTAATGTTAAACATCTAATAACTAGCTAACAATTCAAGACTTACAGCACTTGTGCTGGTACAAACAATACATATGAAGAACCACAATGCATACAAATCAGAGGCACATACAGGGAAACTAAAGTAAGGAAGAAAGAAACTGCATCATCAGAAAATGTTAATGACATTAAAGTTTATCTTCATGTATACACATGAATTGTGTGTTTGATGCCTGCTCATTTCCCATGTATGTGCACCATGAGCTGAGACCAAACCATAGGGAAAGTACTTAAAGAACATATGACAAGGTTAACGTCTATATATATATAGCACCTTTTTCAATTTTATTATTCTGACTGCCAGTGAACAAAACCACCTGGCCTATATATGTCAATAAACAAAAACAAGTGGGCCAGATATGTGATATCATCAGTGATGTTATAAATGCCATTTGTGATGTCATCTTTGATGTCCTCGGTGTTAGTCTTAGCAGTGCATGGTGGTGGCGCGAGTTATGGTTGTTTAGCATACCACAACTGGCGAATTTCGTTTTTTTTAATTTTACTTAACCATAAACCATAAGGTCCCTTTAACAAAGTTTTTTTTTTTTTTTATTTCATAGGTTTTATTAGTCCAACATAACCATAACGTCCCTTCAACAAAGTTTTTTCAGTGAATTACAAAGGTTTTTATTAGTGCAACTTAACCATAACGTCACCTTAACAAAGTTTTTTCATAGAATATATATATATATATATCAATGAAAAAACTTCGTTAAAAGGGATGTTATGGTTAAGTTGCGCTACTAAAAACCTATCAAATTCAGTAACAAAACTTTGTTAAAGGGACGTTATGGTTCAAAGTGAAACCGAAAAACCCCTGAAATTCGGCAGTTATGGTAGATAAGCAAGCATAATTCGCGCCACCGTGCACTGCTAAGACTAACACCGTGCACTGCTAACACTAACACCCAGGACATCAAAGATGACATTCTCATTTTTACAGAAGAACATACCAGCTCTAAGCATGAAGGCACACATGCCTCGGTTGATTACACACCTAGCATTGTTTTGCTGAGGAAAAAAAACTGAACTATTGTCCCATATTGCCCTAGGTACTAATCCAGAATAAATTACTTTGGCATTTGGAAGGATGTTCATTACTGCTTGAACGAAGTGTTCCAAATCTGCCAACAAAGTAGGGGCACTGACATAGCCCAAATGGAAAGCACCATAGTGCAAAACTACCACATGGGGACTGTTCATCCTGCCCATATCTTCACAAACTTGTACAATTCCCTGTACATTGCAATCAGGCACAGTGCTCCACACCACCTCCACTCCTTTAACATCAAAATTCTTTGCAACATGCCTGCATTGAGCATACTGTTGTAAACCATGCACAGACATTTCTCCAAGCACCAACACCCTGACTTTCGCCACTTCTGCCATCTTCACTACACACAGTCTCTTTGAACACAAATCCACAACCTCAACATCTGATTGGCTGATCCCTACAGTCTCCTTTCCATGCTGGATTTGCTGGAAAACCCCAGATGTAGCACGCTCTGTCCGCGGACCGCATAACTCTTAGACAGCCCTTCTACCATTTCCACTTCATTCTCTGTGCCATTCCCTCATTGGATACAGCTCAGCAGGCACACAATACAGAGAACGTCCTCAGAACACCCCCATTTTGTTTATTTTCAAATATTTCAGGACACCGCAAGCGTTCTTAGAACACATTCAACTTGCCAGCGAACAATACGGACAACGTCCTCATAACATCCCCATTTTCTTTATGTACGAACATTTCAGGACTCCGCGAGTGTTCTTAGAACACTTTCAGCTTGACAACGAACAATACAGACAACGTCTTCAGGACACCTCCTGCGAACATTCCAGGACCCCACGAGTCTTCTTAGAACACTTTCTACTTGACACCGAATCCATTCTGTTTATTTACGAACATTTCAGAACATCCGTGTTGTCCGCAGAAAAATCGAACACAACAAAAGCGTCTAGCACATAAAAAAAACAGAACATTGAAATCTCATACTCCCCACCCCTCCCCAAACACTCTTACACACCAACACACTCGGTTAAATACAATTTTTAATCCAAGTTTCACCGTGCTGTCTGCGGCGCCACAGAAAATCTGACGCGCTTCACGCACCACGCCATCCAATCAGCGAACACGTCGCATGTCCGCAAACCGGGAAGTCCGTCTGTGGAGCGAACAGAGATACCACAAATTTTTTTGCCTTACATTTTGGTCATTTCAAAAAAAATATGCTAGACAGATTTACACCAAATTTGCAAAAGCACGCGTTCAGGACCAAGCCCCCGCTCTTGCCGCAAATTTGGTGTAAATCCGTCCAGCGGTTTGGGCTGTAGGCGTGTGCAAAGTTTTTTCCCATTATGTCTATGGGAAAAAACAAAAGTTTTGGGACCCCCCTATAACTTTGCCCCCCCTGGATCAAACCTCTCCAAACTTTGCAAAGAAATCCAGAGTGGGCCATATACTATTTTTGCAAAGTTTGGTGAGGATTCGTCCAGAGGGAGCGAAGTTATAAGCCGCCCAAATGGAAACACCAACTTAACCATAACTACATGGACGCTACCGCGTCCATGTAATATATATATTACATGTAGTTATGGTTAAGTTGCTAAACCCATAGGAAGAGCACTTTTTTGGTGGCTTATAACTTCGCGCTCCCTTGATGAATCCTCACCAAACCTTGCAGAAAAAGCATATGGCCCACTCCGAGATTATTTGCAAAGTTTGGTGAAGTTTGGTCAAGGAGGGGCAGGGTTATAGGAGGGTCCCAAAACTTATTTTGTTTACCATAGACCTAATGGGAAAATATTTCTGTTGTGCCTAGACCCCAAACCACTGGACGGATTTTCACAAGATTTGCGGCAGGAGTGGCGGCTTGGTCCCAAAAGTCTGCTTTTGCTGATTTGGTGTAAATCCGTCCAGTAGTTTTTTTTTTTTTAAATGAACAAAATGTAAAGCACAACAATTTGTGATATCTATGTCCGCTCCGCGGACTCACTGCCCTGTTCTCTCTGTGGACAGGACACCGATTTGAAAATCGGCTTGCGTCATCTCCGCGGACACGCAATGTGTTTTCTGATTGGCTGGGATGTGGTGTGAGGTGTGTCAAATTGTTTCGATGTGCCTGCCAAATTGGATTCACGGACATCCGCTGGACGTGAGCATAAATCCAATTTTGGGGAGTGTGTTGGTGTGAATGAGTGCTTGGAGAGGTTGGGGGAATAAAAGATAGGTCAAATGCTGTATTTGTTTAGGTGGGAGAAGGCTGTGATGTGTTTGCAATGTCCGCGGTCACTGCGGTTATCTGCGGACATACTAATTCTTGGACATACTAACACTGGGTGAACTACTGGCTATTTTACTTTAGTTTGATGTTGTTTTTGGGTCGTTAGAAGAGCATTGGGTGAAGAGGGTATGTATTGAAGAGTTTGCGCATTGGTTGTAATTATTTTTTAGAATGTTAATTGAAGTGGATAGTTTTGAGGTAGATGTATTATGTTTTTGGTTTGTGGTTATTTGATAGGTGTTTGTTTCTATGGGTGTGTTATGCTGCGGTGGTTGTGACCAGGGTGTAGAGTGTTGGGTGCATGGCTGAAGGCCGTAGGCCATAGGCCATGCACCTAAGACTCTAGGTCCTGGCCACAACCACCGCAGCATAACTCTACAAGGTTACCAAACATTTTGATTTTGGTATGTAGGCTACTTAGGGGATACATTTTCAAAAATGTGAGTACTGATTGGTAGTAGTGTAATAGTGTTTATAGGATAATGAGATGATGTGTTTTTTGTTGGATTGTGTTCAGATTGTTGGTAAGGAAAACTCTAGGCATTTTGGGTTGTATTTTGTTGGTGAGGTGTTTGTTTGTATGGCTGTGTTATGTTGCAGTGTTTGTGAGATTAATTATTATATACTTACTGTTTCCTTTGTTGAGGCTGTATGAAGAGTTTTGGCCAGGCAATGCAGTCAAGATTATAGTGTTTGGCAACAAGCACTGCAGCATAAAATACCCATGGAAGCAAACATTTTGGATTGTGGTTTATGGTCAGGTGTTTGCTTGAATGGGTGTGTTATGCTGTGGTGTTTGTGAGTCCAATTATTATATATATTATATATTATTACTGTTTGACTTTGTGGTTGTATGCAGTTTTTTCATGACATGGGTAGTTGGAGCACACATTATTTTTCAATCCCTGTGACAAAAGAAAAAATCACATGTTAGTGTTGGTAGTTTATAATGAGTATTGCATTGCATAGAAGACATTTCTGTATTTTGTCGACCTTCACAGTTAGTACTTTAGAAGTACTATAATTCAAACCAGTGTGCTGTGTGATTTGCTCAGTTCCTGTGTTTGTTGATTAAATCATTGGGTCTGTGGGAAAAATAATCCATGCTGGATTAAAAAAAAACCTTTCTACGTTGTGGTACAATATATTTCTTTCATTGATTTCAATAGGAGGAATTGAATATGTGTATGGTTTTTCATTTGGAAGTGGTGGTACTATTGTTGCAGTTAGATAGCAGTTAGTGTAATCTATTTGTTTATTTCTTTATCCATTTTAGTGGTATCCATCTATCTGTTGGCTTATTGCAGATTTTTGGGTCAGTTAGATACCTGTTAGCATATTCTAACTGTTTATTTCTTGTTTAATTTTAGTGGTATTCATTGATGTGTTTCTTTGTTGCAGATTCTTGGGGCAGTTAGATACCTGTTGGCGTATTCTACCTGGTCATAGTTTTGAAGTTCAAGTTTTGTTTATCTTCATACACAGATTAGTTATTAAATTTTGGTTTTAAGAATAATAAGTAAGCGTTTACAAGATTTGCTGGTAATCTCTGCTTTAGAGTAATGGTACTAACATTACATTCAAACCATCCACAATTCTTTTTTATATATGCAGTGTAGTGACCTGCATTGGTTGTGGCTCCTGAGTGGTAGATTATTCCTATTGTTGTGAAGGTTTTCTTACCAAGTGATACTTGACCATGTGTGAGTCCAGTCAGCTTGCAGTTGTTTTTGGTAGCATCTGCAGTATAAAGTGAAAGCATTACTATTACGCATTTACTATGTAAGGTGGAACGATTGTCGGAATTGGAGGTACCACATAATCTGCCATGGTTTGCATTTTGTACAAGTTGCTTAAATGGAATGGATTCACAGTTAGGTATGGATACATACACAAAGCGTTCATTAGGAACTTCTTCTTGTACTACATGCCTGCAAAGAGTGCATATATGTTTCCACATGTTAGAAATGTTGAAGATTTCATTTATAGGTATGTTTTTGTTTTCTAGTACTTATAGCAAGTACATTAGAAATTCTTGTGGAATCTTCTTGTTAGTCTATAGTGAATTTGACCATTCTAGCACAGAAGTCCAAGTTCTGTCTTATTCCATGGACACTGTAAGTGTTGTCTGGATTGTTGGTTGCATTTCTATGAAGGACTAACATTTTCAAACACAATTGGTCTGTACCATGTAAGTAAATGTTGTCAATAATTGGTGACAATTGGAATGGAATATTTATTGCTACATTTGCGTAGCAATTTACACGAGTTGTATTTGAAAATGTGAATGGACCTGACAGTTCTATATCCAAGTCATTTGTTGGCAATGTGTGTTGCTTCTTTGAAGAGGTAGTTGAGTTATTTTGAGCAGTAGATTCTTCTTTGGTTGTGGTCCTTAATGAGGTATTACCTTATTTTACTTTCTTTGGAGGATTTGCTGTGAGATCCTGCATAGATTGAGTCTGAAGTAGTTTTCTTTTACAATGTTTTGCTTTTTGTGGAACAGGATAGGTTTTTACATGGGGGTGCAGAGTGAACACAGGCACGGATCCTCTCCGTGCCCAGGCCCAACCGTTCAGGGGGGGTGTGGCCCTTATCTTCCCTGAGTGGATTGCTGCCACTGTCACTCCTAGGCAGACCTACTCCTCTTTTGAATGTCTTGTCTGCCGACTCACTCTCTCTCCTAGCCATTCCCTTACCGTGGCTACTATCTATCGGCCACCTGGTCAAATTTCCTCCTTCCTCTCTGAGTGGGCTGACCTCTCCTCCTCACGCCTGTCCTTAACCACTCAACTCCTTTTTCTTGGTGACTTCAACATCCACCTGGATGCCTCCTGTCCCCCCTCTGGACTCTTTCGTGACCTCTGCAACTCTCTCTCACTCTCTATTCTCCCGTCTGGGCCTACTCATTCTGCAGGGCACACTCTTGATGCTCTGATCTCTTCTGACCTTCCCCTCCCCGTCCCTCTCTCCACTCCTCTCTCCTGGAGTGATCACTTTCTCCTATCCTTCCACCTCTCCCTCCCTACCCCACAGACAAAGCCACCCTCATCACTGCCACCCACCTTCTCGGTCATCCGACCCAAGAAGCGCGTGTCAGTTGAGGCTTTCGCTGCCACCTTCTCGCCCTCCTCTCCCCCTTTAACTGACTCCCACCCTGACACAGCCCTCTCCACGCTCCACTCTGCTAAATCTGATACTCTTGATATCCTTGCCCCTGTCATGAGAATCCGCCTGAAGCTCAAAGCCAAATGTAACTCCTGGTATGACTCGGATCTCGTCACCCTAAAACGCAAGTGCATGGTGGCAGAGAGGAAATGGCGTGCTTCATGTTCATCCTCTGACAAACTGGCCTGCCGCCTGCTCCAAAGGCAATACCGTCTCTCCGTTCTCACCCAGAAGAGAACCCTTATCCAAGCCCGCATCTCTGCAGCATCTAACAATTCAGCCAAACTCTTTAAAATCTGTAAGGAGCTTGCCAACCCTGCTGCAGTCTCTACCTCTCCTGTCCCCTCCCAGGCCCTCTGCACTGCACTGGCCTCACACTTCATCTCTAAAACTCAGGACATCCTGTCCTCACTCTTCTCCTATCACCTCCCTGCCTCTCTTCCTGGCTCTTCCTCTGGTCCTTCTGCTGCCACCCCTCCTCCCTCCTTCTCTGCCTTTCCCCTTTTCTCTGCTGATGAGGTTTCCAGACAAGTCCGATCTATGAAAGTCTCGTCTAAACAGGTTCACCCCTGTTCCTCCAAAACTATCAAGGACCACATCGACTCCCTGGCTCCTGCCCTGGCTGACTTTTACAACCACTCCTTCGCCTCTGGAGTCTTCCCATCTCCCCTTAAGCACTCCCTTGTGCACCCTCTTCTTAAGAAACCCTCTTCAGACCCCTCCTGCCCGGCTAACTTTCGCCCAATCTCCCTTCCTGGGCAAGCTCCTGGAGAAACTGGTCATCTCCCAGCTTAACCTCCATGCTGAATCTGTTGGTAGTCTTCATGACCATCAATCTGGCTTCAGAGCTGCCAGAAGCACGGAAACCGCTCTTCTGAACATCCATGAGGACCTGCTCTCGAACCTTGACTCCAACACTCTGTGTGTTCTCATTCTGCTCGATCTCTCTTCTGCCTTTGACACTGTCAACCATGCCATCCTGCTCAACCGTCTCCGTGATAACCTGGGTATCACTGGTCATGCTCTGGCGTGGCTGACCGCTTTCCTTTCCAATCGACCCTCCCAGGTCCAACTGGGGTCCTTCCTCTCTGACATCTTTTTCTCTACCTGTGGTGTCCCGCAGGGATCTAATCTCTCTCCCTGGCTTTTCAACCAGTATCTGGCACTCCTTACCCACCGCATCGCCGCTCTCTGCCCAAACTTTCAGTGCTATGCGGACAATACCCAGCTCATTTTCAGGCTACCCTCGGCCTCCTCCTCTCCTTCCCTCATCTCTGAATGTCTGTCTGCTATCCAGGAATGGTGTGCCGCCAATGACCTCTGCCTTAATGCCAGTAAGACTGAGATTCTACTCATCGGCACACCCACTCCCTCCTTCCCTGCAGCTCTCTGACCAGCCTCTCTTGGCCCTCTTCCTGCTCCTACCTGCAAGGCAAAAAATCTCGGGGTCATCTTCGATTCCACACTCTCCTTCTCTCCTCATATATCTGACGTCTCTAAGAAGTCACACTACCAGCTGCACCTCCTCAAAGGTATTCTTCCCTTCCTCTCCTTCCCCCGAAGCTCACTGTATCCCGAGCCCTGGTTCTCTCGAAGCTGAACTACTGTAACAGCATCTATCTTAATCTGCCTGCCTCCACTCTCCGCCCTCTGCAACTCATCCAGAACAGGACTGCAAGACTTGTCCTTGGCCTCAAGCCCAGGGACCGTATCTCTGCAGGACTGAAATCTCTACAATGGCTCCCAGTGGTTGAGAGGATTACGTTCAAAACCCTCTGCATTGTCCACAAGGCCTTCTGGGGCCTAAATACCTTTAACTCTCTCTTCCTAAATATCTTCCATCCCGAGCCCTTCGCTCATCCGTCTCCAACTCCCTCAGGGTCAGCCGCTTCTTGAAGCAATGAGCTGGGGGTAGATCTCTCTCCGCGGCAGGGTCCTCCCTCTGGAACAGCCTTCCTGCCTCCCTGAAACTTGAGGAGAACCATCTCCGGTTCGGAAGCACCTCAAAACCTTCCTCTTTGCTTCTGCTTTCTCTCTCCCTCTCCCCTGCTAAATTCTTCACTGTAACTGCACTGAATCTGCAATTGGGCCACTCTCTCTGACCTCGGTCCTTGGCCCAGCCACTCTCCACTTGTACTGCCTCCCTGGCAACCCCTGCACTGCGGGACTGTCTCTGTATCCCTACAGCCCCCCCCTCCCCAGCACTTGTCTGCACTTACCTTGCACTTGCCACCAGCTGGCCCTATTATTTATTTTGTATTCTACTTACCCTGTACTGCACTTCCCCCATTCCCTTCCCCCTGCACTTTTACCTCCCCCCTACTCCTGCACTTGCGCGATCTAAATGACACCTGGCCTAGTAGGATCGTTGTCTGTCTTCCCCTTGTTCCCCCTCCCTGCCTCGTCGCACCTTGAAACACTTGTGTATAGGCGCGTTACAAATGCCATATCATCATCATCATCATCAGTCTATTGTATTCTAGAATGCAAGAAATATCAGCATTTACTTTACTTGTATAAACGTTGATTAGCAATAGTCTGTCAAGTGTACGTAAGCCTGATTGTACTACATAGCTCATGTTTTCTTTAAAGATTGTGCTACCAAGATCTATCCATGCTTTATCTAGGGTAAGACCTTGTGATTTTTGAATGGTGACTGCATATGCTAGAGTTAGAGAAAATTGTTCTGTGCACACATACATGTCTTTGAAAAGAAGGAAGCGGGCAGTTGAGCATCCTATCCTTTTAACTTCGGATAGCTTGCCAAAGGGAATATTGACAAAGGGAATATTGTTGTCACGTGGGTATGTTTGAAAGCCCACTGTACCAAGTGCTCCATTAACTAGTCCTTGGCTTGGTCCACATCAAGGTTACGTTTAAGCATTACTCTGCAGTTTAAAGATATATATATATATATATTTTTTTTTTTTAACTTTATTTATTATTGCACACAGGAATAGCACATACATATATATATATGTTCAACATTTCTGACAGTACGTTGTACACAGTTATTCTCAATCTGAGTCTGGGTTTTCAATTTCAGCTTTATCTAATAGATACTTTTTGTACCTAGTCCATATATTTCTGGGTCTGGAAGTGGGCAGCACTGAGTCTATATATAGCTCTTCTGTATCGTTTGTCCATAGCATATCTCTGCCCCAGTCCATCTTGGTTGGCGGTGTTACACTTTTCCACTTCATTAATATTGCTCTTTTGGCAATCAACAGGCTCAGGTTTAAAGGTTTTCTCCAGGTCGGATTCATTTTTCCCACTGCGCCCAACAGACATAATCGTGAATATTTTCTCCAAACAAGCTGTGTCAGAGATAGAGTTTTCCAAGGTGTTTAGCCTTGTTGTGGCTTGTTGTCACATGAGTAGTGTCATACCATGTACCTCCAGTTTGTCTGTGGAGGCAATTTGAACTATTGGTTGCATTTCTTTTTTTAACATTGGTTCATTAGATTTTGAACAGCTTGCAAGAGTTGGCATCAAAGACATACAGTTGACATTTGTGTGTGCTAATTGTTCAATGACATCAGTAGCAAATGAGTTATGTCCATAGAGTGCATGGATGTTCCTGGTTTTTAATATAGTTTGTGCTTCTTGAGATAATACACCAACTCTAATACTTTTTCAAATGTTGGCGTATGTCAGGTCTGCAGACTGTTGTATATTTTCAGTTAATTCTCTGTATTGGAAATGTTGCCAAAGGTTGACATGTCCTGTGCTGCCAAGGGTTTTACGGCACAGTTTGTGCCCTAAAGTTTTAAAAATAGCTTCAGCTTTCACTGGTGTTAATTGAAGAAGATCTCCAAAAACAATAATGTGTTTTCCTCCAAAGAGCTCTTTGTAGTCTCTTATGAGGACGTCTTGTAGTCTGAGGTGAATTAAAGCCAACATTAGGTTGGAGACCATGCTCACCTCATCTATTAGCAGCATTTTCATATGTTTGAAAACTCTGCGTAGTTCCATTGCAGCTTCTGTAGAAAGTTTGTAATAGTCTAATTTGTTTTGGTGTTCTACTGGAACAAGTACTAATCGGTTTAAAGTGAAATCGCCTATGTTGTAGGCAGCTAAACCAGTGGGGGCAGTTACAACAGCTGACAGTTTGTTGTTTGCCAATTGTTGGAGGAACTTGCTGATGATTTTGATTAAAAATGTTTTGCTGGAACCCAGCTTGACCACTCACGTATAAAAGTATAGGTTTGTAATCTTGGCAGGCACAGTTTTTCCTTTCATGTTGCAAACCATGTTCAATTTGTTTTGTTACTTCTTGGAAAAGGGAACTGCTCAGTGTTTACTTGTGATTTCAGTACAGCAAGATCTTCTGTAGATTGCTCATACTGACACATGGTGTTTTCTACTTCTGCCATTTTTGCTCTTAGTGGCTGTCCAAGTGGTTCTTGGCTTCCTGTTACAGAAGGTTGACTACTGTCAGAGTGTCCACATCTAGTTGAGCATGGAGTTCCTCTTTGTGTTGCTGTTCATTGTGCAACATTGTTTGGTGTGTAAAGTTTATGTCTGTTATTGTGCTTTCTTTTGCTTTGAAAACATGTTTTAGGAGTCCTACGTATCCAGTAAGTCTTCTTCTTTTCTCCATGGTTTAAAAAGTTGTAGCAGGGACATGTAATACAGTTCTTTATGTTGAGAGGTTTTTAATGACAATTTGAAATGATTAATTAAGCTTTGTTTGGTAAGTTTCACTAAGCTGCCTTCACAATTTGCTACTCTGTATCTACATTTCTTTTCATCTGGTTTTATAATAATTTTTTATGTGAAGTTTTAGACTATGTAGTATAGACACATGGTTTTCAAAGTGGTACTCCTGTTTGGGTAGTATGTGTCTAATAAATTGTTTTTCAAAATGACTTGGCTGTTGGGATCATTTTGGCTATTGTTTCTATGTCCTCATATGATTTGAGAACTATTTCTCTAGATTTAGCAGGGCCAAGACTTAGCCATACTATATTGTCAGATTTTCCATACAAGGCAGTATCGGTTAAACAGTTTGCAGCTTCATAGCAGCTACATTCTCTATGAGAGAGCATGTTTATGCCTAAGCTGTACAATTTCTGTGATAGTGTTTTGTCAGATGATATGTCATCTCAGAGTTCCTGAAGCACTGTTTTCTCTGCTTTGGTTAAGTAGGCTGTGACATATTGTGCAACTGCAGTGGAATTGTCTGCAATGTACTGCACATCTATGTTTGAATTCCATAGCAATTCATTGCAATCATTAATGCATTTTGATTCTTCTGTTCTTTTTATGTAATATATGTTCCTAGGTGATTTGCCTTTGACACTATGTTTAACTGAAGACATTAAGTTGTTTACTTGACCTGTTGTTGAAATTGGCCTAGGGAAACCAAAGCAGCATTTGGTGTAGTATTTCCCTTTGTGTTTATATTTGTGCAACAATATTTACCACATGTGTGTCTTTGAAATTGTAACATTTGTGCATGAAGGTCACTATGTGTTGTTTGTGAAGGGATTTGTGAAGGGACATATTTGTGGATGAACTGCAAAACAGTGGCATCACTATTCTGACCAAATTTAGGAGCATCTTTAATCCACAAAAGCTTGTGGATGTGAGGTGCTCTTCTGGCTTGGTATTCTTTTCTCCAAAAGAAGTGTTGCACTTCTCAGAGGGGAGGAACAGTTTTATCATAAATTAAGTGTAGCATAGTAATGCAGCGATGATGGAAATATCTTGATACATTCACTGGATCCAGAGAGCAGAGTTCTCCTGGTGTTTTATATATATATGTTTCTTTTGTTTTTGTTTGTTATGCATAGGCAATCGTGTACATCTTCTCATGCATATTCTGCACAGCTTAATGTCACAAACCAAGTGGGTAGGCCGAGGTTTCTTATCATAGAGCGTACATCTCTGTGATGTCGGAACGAGTATTCTTTTGTACCACGCATGTTTGCTAAAAGATTTGTAATGCTTGACTGTAAAATCTCATCTTTTTCTTGCATTTTTTGTAGTAATTCCATAGCTGACATATTTTGAAAATTGGTACTTGATTTCAATGTCTGTGCAACTCCGTAGCATAGAGATGCTAGGTCAATTTAAAAAAAAAAAAGGTGGAATATGTATTCTATGTTTTGTCGGAATCTGGGGTCTTCAGAAAACATTTGTAAAGAGCAGTATTCTTATGATGTTATTAGAGTGGGTCTACCACCGTACCTTCCTCCTTTTCCAGTAGGGAAGAGTAGAGGATAGGCACATGCTTCTATACTTTTTTAAATATGTTGATTGGAGATCCTTTGGCTTGTTGCATTTGGTATGTTTCCAGTGCATCAACTATGGTGTCTTTAGAGTGTAGCAGTGGAATTGTATAATAGTCTAAAATACTAGATTGTGTAGCAGAATCTAGAAGTTGAAATTGACCAGTTTTGGATTACTCTTGAATTATTTCAGTGGTTTCCCTCAGATTTTCTTAAATATTAATTTCTCTGTAGTATTCATTCTGTTTTAGATATTGTAGGCTTGGTAACTTTATTTAAGTCATGAGTTGTTACCAATTGTTTTTGTCTTTTGTAGGTACACCATTAGCTAAGATAATTAAAGATGTATACATTGGATGTTGCACTTCCAGAGTGTGTTCATTTTCTTTGAGATCTAAGGGAATATAAGCTACTTTGCCATGAATGCCTTTGACTAATTCAGAGGGAGGGAGTGTTGCTGTTTTTGGTTGGAGGCGTAATATTGCTTGAAATGGGTGCACTGTTTGAATTATGATGCTCTCATATAAGTTCAGTTGTCGCAGGGGTTTTGGTAATGGGAATAAATCCAAGTTATTTGTAATAGCAAGTGAAGGTGTTTGGTTGTTGTCAAGTTTTGCAGTGCAGTAATTGCAAAGTATTAAGGGGTCATTAATTTCATATTTGTTTTCTGCTATAAGATAGAGAGATAATTGGAACCATTTGGAATCGTCATTGTCTTCTATTTTGTATGTTATGTCTACAGTTTTTGTGCTATTTTTATTAAAAAAAGTCCTGCGGCAACACACACACACATGGTTTGGTACTTCAGCAGATGTACTTTTAAACTTTAGTATTTCTTTTTTATATGTGTGTTATAGAAGGTTGCCAACTGTACATTTGTTGGTAGTCTGTTGTAAATCTATTGCATTTTGTAAGTGGCTTTCAAATTCAAAATATTTTCTCTGGATATGCTCTATTTCTTTTAGTAGCTGTTTGGCTGTACGATGTAGTAGATTGTTATTTAAGTTGGCTAGTGCTAAAGCAGGACTTTATGTATAGTAAAGTTTATGGACCAGATTTCTTATAGGTGAATGATGTGTTGATATCATTTTGATATGATGGAAGGTGCTTTTTTGCAAATAGGTCCAGAAATGCAGGCTAATGAATATCCTTGTAGTCCTGTGTATTTGTGCACTGGACAGGGGTCCATCTTTTTAAGTTGTTTAATTTTGAATTTGTCTTTGCCTTTCACATACTGATTGAGGAAATGGCGTAAAGATTTGAAAGATTTTTTGGCAATGTTACACATTGATGTGCACAGCCATTTGTAGACTGGACGTATTGGTTGAGTGGAATGGACAGGTGATACTGAGTTTTCTGGGGATATTTTTGTGAGGAGTGTTTCTTCTTCCATAATGGTATTATTACGTTTTTCATACCCTCGTCCACTGGTATGTATGGCAATTGTTTTTTTTGCTTTTGTTAGTATGGTTCTTCATTGAAATATGGTTCTGTGCTCGTAGTTTGACTCCATTTACCTCCACAGATTTTTGTGAAGTTATCTTTTCTGATATTTCGTTTATTGAGAAGTCTTTGTGTAGTTTAGTACTTAGTTTTGTTAGTGGTTTCATTCTGTTTAAAATTAAAATAAATAATTTCCTTTTGAGAAGGATTGTACTGTCTATGAGAGTGTCTAAGATGAATTTTCTACGGTAGGTTTTAAGGGTTGTGCGTGATTTTTCTCCTGTTTTTACAAGGTTCTGAAGACTCTGTGGCGTAACATTTTTTGTAAAATAATTCTTTTGGTATTCTTACTTGCCGCAATGTGGAATCAGAAAAAATACAATATTACGGCTGTTCCACCGAGCAAAGGAAAAATACACCGACAGAGGCTTATAAAGATTCCCAGATTCTTTATTACAAAACTGAACACTATTCAACAAAGTACACAAATAGCTATGTGGCCGTCAATACATCACAGAGACCACCAGCAGGGTTCAATATGAGCAGTGAGGGGATTTCCTAGCTGGACACCGACGCATTTATACAATTTGTAAAATGATGTCCAGCCCCTTTTACAGGTTAATCATGTACTGGTCTAGGGTCGCGCCAGGTTCACTTTCCTAATTTACATATCCTGTGCTTGTGGTTTACTTTTTTCAATACATTTACTAACACACTCCATTATTCTTTAATTTAACATTTACACTCTTTATATATTGTTTCAATACAGACCAAACAATGTTTCGCATATTATATTCGGATAGCATTACTGTTCTTGTATACTTGTAGTTTAACATTGCTAATTCAAGTAATCCCCTACTCCCAAGGTCAACAAAGGACAAGGTCTACATGACCCTAACATGTAGCCTGAGGGCAGGTTGGGCAATAACTTCCCTACAGAGGTTGGAGAGGTTAAGGCAAGAACAAGGACACACAAGACGGCCATTTTAGATTACAGGGTGACTTTGTATAAAACCCCAAAATGGCGGTTTCTAAACTAAAATAGAGGCTTAATTCAAGATGGCGGCTTACATCAATTTCTAAGGTCAAGACCTTGCCGCAGAGAGTTATTCGCGTACAATTTTAAAGCAACTTGACGTAGGCCAATATACATACAAATCGTTTGTAATAGGAGGCATAATTGAATTTCCGGTTTGACAGCAACATCAAGATTTATAGGTGGCCTGTTAGCACAAGTGTTAGTTTAGTTTGGTTAATTACTTTCTGTTTAATTTTACATTTTGAAAGAGGGGGCAAAGTTCCTATACTGGAAGCTTGTTTTGTTTCATTTAATGACTGTAATAGCTGTTTTGTTTGAACTTTTTGTACAAAGTCTGTTAGAGGTGGATGCTTATTTTTGAGAGTTTTAGTTTGATTTTGTTTACTTTTGCATTGCTTTCTCCAGAGTTGCTTTTTGGTAGGCATTCTTTGGGGTCTGTTGGAGAAAAAAGAAAGTGTGGGTTGGAATCTTATGCAGTGTATGTGTGCTTTGTGCATGAGTGTCTGGGTATGATGGTTAGGATATATGTAGAGGTGTGTGATTGCGCAATGGGCTGCTACATCAGGTTGGGAAGGCTATTCTTGTATTTGTGTGTTACTATACTGGTGTTCAGATTGTAATACAAAGTATGGAGCTGGTGAGGGGAAGCACTAATACTGAATCTAATGTTGCAGGGTAAGTACAATTGTTTGTTCTAGAATACTAGAATTCTACAGTGTTTGAGTAACAGAACATTATGGCAGTATTGCACTTAATATTTTGGATGGAAAGAGTAGGTTTCTTCTGAGTTCTTGTTCGTACTTCAGACCCTGCTGCTTTTCAGTAGAGTGGCCTTCACTGCAATTGTGAAAGAAAGAGGTTTGTAAAAATGTAAGGTAAGGATCAACAGCATTATATATGGCCTGCGAGGCAGCTGGAGCGATGCGCTGCACCACAGGAGTGTCTTTTGTGGTGGCAGGAGCGGAAGTGGAGGATGCTGCAGGGGAACTCAACCTACTACGTTTATCACAAGGTACATCCTGAACCTCCAACTCAGCTGTGTTACCCCTCCTGTCCTAAATGTAAAATTTGCATTTCTAAGCCTCTAAAATTGCATTGAGACAGTATTTAATAATTGTATTGTGAAACCTATGCCTTTTTCCCCTTTTACAGGACTCTCAGACTTAGATGTATTTTTCTAGGGATGTTCATAATTGCACTAGAGAAGTATTTAAAATTGTGTGCATACAGTATTGCATTGGAGAAGGGTTTGGAATTGCTTTGTGTAACCTAGGCCTTTTTCTCCTTTTTCAGGACTCTGAGACTTAGATGTGTTGTTCTAGGTGTGTTTGCTTTGTGAGAGTGTTTGTCTGAGCGCCTGTCATCTTGTTAAATTGCTGACTATTGTCTCATCTCCCCCTGTCTCATCTGCTTCTCCCCTCCCTCAGTGTTCTCCCCCCTCCTCTTCTCTCCTAACCCCACCTACCCTATGGTGCTCTCTGTCTCTCCTTTCTTTTCTAACTGCTTCTCTATCAACTATCCTGCTCCTCACTAAATCTGGTAGGAAGAAGTTTAAATAAGGATATCCTGGTCTCCAACCCAGGACTCCCTATCGCCGACACCTATACCAGTGCCTACTCTAAGCAAACCCTCACCCACATCCTCTTTGTGGTTGTCTCGCCAGACCTATGGACTCCTCAGATGATCTCTGTGCTTTCTTCTCACTCTTCTTCTCCCATTAATGGTGGCACACAGTGGGATGCCCTCCTGGCCTCCTTTGACTCCTCTAAGGTTATTATTAATTGTCTATCTCAATGGTACCATCCTGTTACAAGGCCCTCAGGCCAACCTTCCCCTCTTTGGTAGAATCTTCCCGCGCCTCATCAATTTCCTTCCTTCTCCTGTTGTCCCCTCACTTCCCTTGCCTCCCCCTGCTGTCTCCTCCTTGGCCATCTTGCCCTCTCCTCCTTCCACTTCTGCCCCCCCTCGGGTGCCTTCTACACCCCCGCAGGGCGTACCTCTGATCTGTACCCCTCCCCGGAAGTCTTTCAAGGACACCAACCTTCTCCATATTGCCACTCTGAACTCTCGCTCAGCTGTCAAACACTCCTCGGACATCTGCCGCCTCTTGAAAGAACTTTACCTCGACATACTCGGCCTCACCGAGACATTGTTCACGGCCAGCTCTGTCATGAGCTTTGACACTCTACTCCCCGACGGCTACAAAATCCTCTCCGTGCCCAGGTCCAATCGCCCCTGGGGTGGAGTAGCCGTGATCTTCCCAGAGTGGATTCCTGCCTCTGTCAATCCTACTCAGGCCTACTTTTCTTTAGAATGCCTCGTCTGCAGACTCTCTCTCTCTCCTAGCCATTCCCTTACTGTGGCTATCATCTATCAGCCACCTGGTCAAATCTCCTCCTTCCTCTCTGAGTGGGTGGATCTCTCCTGTTCCCTCCTAGTCTCGACTACTCAACTCCTCTCTCTTGGAGACTTTAACATCCACCTGGATGCTTCATGTCCTTCCTCTGTACTCTTTCGTGACCCCTGCGACTCTCTCTCACTCTCTATCCTCCCCTCTGGCCCGACTCACTCTGCAGGGCACACTCTGGATGCTCTGATCTCCAGTTACCTTCCCCTTTCTGTCCCTCTCACCACTCCTCTCTCCTGGAGTGATCACTTTCTCCTTTCCTCACAGCTCATCCTCTCCACCCCCCAGGTCAAGCCAAATCCAGCACTGCCACCTACCTTCTTGGTTATCCGACCCATGAAGTGTGTGTCAGTTGAGGCTTTTGGTGCCACTTTCTCGCCCCCACTCCTCCTTTGGCTGACTCACACCCTGACACAGCCCTCTCTGTGTTCCACTCTGCTATCTCTTATACTCTTGATGTCCTTGCCCCTGTTATGAGGATCTGCTTGAAGTCCAAAGCCAAGTGCAACTCCTGGTACGACTCAGACCTTGCCACCCTTAATCGCGAGTGCAGGGTGGCTGAGAAAAACTGGTGTGCTGCAGGTACATCCACTGACAAACTGGGCTGCCAGAAGCTCCAAAGGCAATATCGGCTATCTGTCCGTACCAAGAAGAGAGCCCACATCCAAGGCCGCGTCTCTGCGGCATCTAACAATTCGGCCAAACTCTTGAAAATCTGCAAGCAACTTGCCAATCCTGCCGCAGTCTCTACCTCTCAGGTCCCCTACAATGCCCTCTGCATGGCCCTGGTTTCTCATTGCATCTCTAAAACTCAGGACATCCTGTCCTCCCTCTCTTCCTCTCACCCTACCCCCTGTGCTCTCAAATCTTCCTCCTGCCCTTCTTTGGCTACCTCACCTCCCTCCTTTTCTTCCTTTCCCCTGTTCTCCCCAGATGAGGTTTCTAGACAAGTCCAATCTATGAAAGCCTCGTCAAAACAGGTCCACCCCTGTTCCTCCAAAACCATCAAGACACCTTGCCCCCTGCTCTGGCGGAATTCTGCAACCACTCCTTCACCACAGGGGTCTTCCCTTCCCCCCTTAAGCACTCACTTGTGCACCCTCTTCTTAAGAAACCCTCTGCTGACCCGTCCTGCCCAGCTAACTATCACCCAATCTCCATCACTCCTTTCCTGGGCAAACTCCTCGAAAAGCTCGCCATCTCCCAGCTCAATCTCCATACTGAATCTGTTGGTTGTCTTCATGATCATCAGTCTGGCTTCAGAGCTGCCAGAAGCACGGAAACTGCTCTCCTGAACATCCCTGAAGACCTGCTCTCCAACCTTGATTCCAACACCCCCTGTGTCCTCATCTTGCTTGATCTTTCCTCTGCCTTTGCCACAGTCAGCCATGCCATCCTGCTCAACCGTCTCTGTGATAACCTGGGTATCACCAGTCAGGCCCTGGCGTGGCTGGCCTCCTTCCGCTCTGATCAACCCTCCCAGGACCAACTTGGGTCCTTCCTCTGCTGTATCTGTATCTCTACCTGTGGTGTTCCCCAGGGGTCTAACGTCTCTCCCTGACTGTTCAACCAGTACCTGGCACTCCTTGCCCACTGCATTGTCGCTCTCTGCCCCAACTTCCGGTGCTATGTGGATGACCCTCAGCTCATTTTCAGGCTGCCCTCAGCCACCTATTCCCCTTCACTCATCTCTGTCTGTCTGCTATCCAGGAGTGGTGTGCCGCCAATGATCTCTGCCTTAATGCGAGTAAAACTGAGATACTCCTCATCGGCACACCTGCTCTCTTCTTTCCTGCCACTCTCTGGCTGGCCTCTCGTGGCCCTCCTCCTGCCCCCACCTGCAAGGCTAAAAACCGTGGGGTCATCTTCGACTCCACACTCTCATTCTCTCCTCACATCTCTGACATCTCCAAGAAGTCACACTACCAGCTGCACCTCCTCCGAGGTATTCTTCCATTCCTCTCTTTCCTCCAGAAGCTCACTGTCTCCTGAGCACTGGTTCTCTCTAGGATGGACTACTTCAACAGCCTCTTTCAAAATCTGCCTGCTTCTACTCTCCACCCTCTGCAACTCATCCAGAACAGGACTGTGAGATTTGTCCTTGGCCTGAAGCCCAGGGATCATATGTCTCCAGGACTTAAATCTCTGCACTGGCTCCCAGTGACTGCAAGTATTAAGTTCATAAACCCTCTTCATTGTCCACAAGGCCTTCTGGGGCCTGGGGCCTCAATACCTTCAACTGTCTCTTCCTAAATATCTTCCTCCTCGAGCTCTTCGCTCATCCACCTCCAACTCCCTCAGGCTCAGCTGCTTCTCCAAGCAACGAGTTGGTGGTAGATCTCTCTCTCTTCAGCGGGGGCCTCCCTCTGGAAAAGCCTCCCTGAAATGTGAGGAGAACCATCTATGGTTCTGGAAGCACCTTAAAACCTTCTGCTTTGCTTCTGCTTAATCTCCCCCTCTCCCCTGCTGAATTCCTGGTTGAAACTGAGATTGCACTGGGTACCTGCCACCCTTCTGATCCGGGGCCCTGCCCCCACCAGTCGCACAGCTACACTGCCTCCCTGGTAACCACCGCTCTTGGTGACTGTTTCTGTATCCCTGCAGTCCCCCAACCAGCACTTATGTCTGCACTTACCTTGCTCTTGCCCCTGTTGGTCGTATTTGTATTGCTCTATTTATTCTTTTATCCCATATACTGCACTGTCCCTTCCCCTTCCCCCTCACTCTTCTCCCCTTCCCCCTTCCTATGCACTTGTGTGATCTGAATGACACTGGGCCTAGTAAGATCGTTGTCTGTCTTCCCTCTGTTCCCCTCTCTTGCCCCGTCGCTCCTTGAAATACTTGTGTATAGGCACGTTATAAATGCCATATCATATATCATATATCATATCATAACCTTGCGAATAGCCCTACCATGGAACTATTTTATTTGTTGCTTCATTGAGGTAGTACCATAGATGTACAAACCCGGTTTCCCACGACTCAGCACCATCTCGCACTGTTTGCAGGTCATCTTGTATGCACGTGCTTTTGGTACTCCATCAACGGTGGTAAAGAACTTCCACACCTAAGATTCACGGTGAGAACTAGTAGTAGGGACTTCCACAACCTCATCCTCTTCATCCTCTTCATCACTCTCCTCGGTATCCTGATGCCTGCTCTGCTCTGCAGGCCCTCAGGGAGGTGTTGGTGGTGGAGGGGATGGGGGTGCTGCTGAGACAGCAGTAGCACCAGCCATGGATGCCATCAGGACAGCTGTTTCAAAGAGTAAGAGCAATCCAATGGAACAAGGAGCAGTCTCTGTCCTGGAAGCTCAAAAACAGAATAAGGAGCAGCTCTAGGGTGTGGTCTTTTATAGGGGTGCTGGGGTGCACTTTGAGGACACCCGTGCTGTTCTTGAACATTTTGAACACCAAGAAAGGGCTAAAAAAAATTCTAAAAAGTATGTAGATCGCCGGGGACAAAGTGTGGGACATGTGCAAGGGTTCACTTTCCCAGGATGATACCTTGGATTGCTGAAAAAACACTTTTTAGGTGTCCGGGGACCCGGACAGTATTTGTTACGCTTAGCGTGGGTGCAGTCACATGATGACATTGAGGACTCGTTGGCGAATGGGATGGCTGTCTGTAGGACACCAAATGCACGGGGTCGGGTCTACGCATGAGTGCGGTTCTTCTACGGATAGTAATCCAGTCCCCGAACTAATTAAAGTTGCGACACACGTTCGGCGGACAGTTGCGGACAGGCACGATGTTCGTATGGGTAAGGGTGTAGTACACATGCGCGCAGGTGTATTACGGACAGTGTTCAGGTCCCCGAACAAAACAAATGTACGTCACAACTTTGCAGACAGGCGGACTAACTATGTGTTCTATGGACATATTAATTCTGGTTACGACAATGCGATCAGGGGGAATGCTCTTAGAACACTTTATTTTGCATAGCTATGAACATTCAGCCGTCTGTAGTGTTCTGGGGACACCCCCATTTTGACTACGGCCATTCAAACAGGTATACTGTCCTTAGGACACCCCCATAGTGGTTAATTACGGACAGGTGGACATCTTGTGTGTTCTAAGGACATTTCCATCTTGATTGAGGACAGTGCAAACAGGTATAGTGTCCTTAGGATACCCCCGTTTTGGTTAATTGAGGACATCTCGGACAGCCGTGCTGTCCGCGGACACCCTAACTGCCTTTTTAAAAAAAATAAGACACAGAGGAATATACTAACAACACACTTAATATTTTATTATTGTATAACAGTATAACAATTATGAAAGAGAGGGGGAAGCAGAAACTGAAACAAATACAGGGGAATTAGGGCTTTGGACATGATGGATGGGAGGGGAGGAAGGGATGGAAGTCTCATCGTAATGTTTTTCTTGCTGGGGAGGGTTTGGGGATAGTTGGCTGGGACATTGAGAGGGGGAACAGCTACATGCGGGACAGTGATATTTATTTTTTTCTATTATGTGGTCCTCCACAAAGTGTTTTAAAAGAATGACATTTTTCATTAACAGATCCATGTTTAGCTCCATTCGCTGCAAATGATTTTCTAATGTCTCTCTTGGTATAATATTTTTAATGTCGGTATGGGCTGTAAAAAAAAAAATGTTTTAAGTACACATGAAGTAATGGTTATTAATTGGCTTATATAGAGAAGTGTAGTGTCTACCATTAGTATCACTGTCTTCACTCATTTCATCCCGAGGGAAATTTTCTTCCAGCCATTGCAAAGTACTGGACATTTCTGTGTAAAAAATATATATATATGTATTAGTTGTAGTGTACCTAATACAGAAAGTGTATTTTTCTTTTAGTAATTTGTTTATGGTTTTAACAGAGAAAACCTTTACAAAGTTTTCAATGTGAGATTTTAACACTTTATCAGAGTACAGCATTTTTAAAAAAATGTATTTAAAAATACAATAGCCACAAAAAGTAGAAAACCAACAGAGAGAAAACAGCATATGTAAATGAATATAATACATTCTTGACTGCTTTCCACAAAAATTAATAGACTTCAAAATAAAGATCTAAATACACCATCCAATGTACACAGTTTTTTAATAGTAATAAAAATGTGTCAGAAATAAATGGAGAGCACAGCAAATCATAAAACCATCCAGTAGAAAGTAGAACTTCAATTGTACAAATGTTCAGAAAAAAGAAGAAAAAAAACAGCTGTATTTGTGTAGTATTAACTCCTACAATCATTCCCGTTTGGATCGCATTTGAGTTGAATCAGAACATGTGTTCATCAGAAATTGGACAACAGCAATTTTTAACCCCACAGTATTATCATGTAGCATTTGCTACCGCACTCAGTCTAACAGGAGCATACCAGGATTTAAAGCGGATTTTGCAAAACTGGCAATACGTTGAGAAGATAAAGCAGAGCATTCTAATAATACATGTTTAAGTGTTTCTTTCTGGTTACTCTTCATACAAAATCTACACAGAAAGGGGGACTTCTCTTTACCCGCTCTTTTCTCCATTATTTCCCCCGTCAATAAATCATTGAAACGAAATCTCATATAAGCGTTTCTCCATAAATGGCCTGGGGAGCGCATCAGATACGTTTCCATGTTGCCTAACCGCTTCCAATGTGAGATTAGTTGGTTACATAATTTAGTCTTGGAAACTCTCTCCATAGTGCCAGACCAGTCAGAATGTTGCATTAGTTGTTTTACATGGAGGGGATTTTGTTTTAGCAAGTCCTCACCTATCCCCAGAGTGTCAGCTATATCCTGTCAGACTCTCTTAAGAGAGGAGAGAAGTACCGCCTCTTTTTCATTCACTCTTAGCAATCAATTTAGTCTAAATATTAGATCCTGAGTCTAAAGAGAGTTTTCTATAGAGGGGCACGTTTCTCCAATTGACAAGATTTGTCAGTGATTGCAAGCCTAACTCATATCTAAGTGCTGCTAATGGTACACATTTGGGTAACCAAAACATTATCACTCGCCAAACTTAGGCTTCAATCAGTGCCAGATCAAACTGCATACGAGGTGAGACAACCTATAAGCCATACAGAAGCTTCAGAATAGCTTTTGTTTTGTAAAATTCCACCAGTGGGTACATAGAGTATTGACAATATTGCCCCTGGATTTTCCTCATTTGCAATATCTGAATATCCACCCTTACTAAGACATGATACAGATAAGCCCGTTTCCTGGGGTTAACAAAAACTGAGAACCCTAGCTATCTCATAGAGGAATTAACTCCCAGTTTGACTGTGCCTATAAACCATTTGTATCAAAACCCACAATGGATTGTGTCAAGGCATTAACATTGATTTTTTAAGTTGACTCAATCGCATAACAACTGATTTCCCAGCATTCACCACAAGACCATTCAATGGGATATATTTAGAAAACACTGTTAATAAATGTTGAAACCCTAATGGAGTACAATCAATTAGAAGAAAATCATCAGCATATGCACACCAACACAATCTAATCCCCTCTATTTGAGGTAAGATAAAGGCAGCTTTAACCAGAGAAACGCCTGCATCTGCAACACAAAGATTAAAAAGAGTAGGTGTGAATACGCAGCCTTGACGCAATCCATTGTGGGTTTTAATTGCACAAGACAGAAGTCCCTCTTTGTTCAACCACACTTTAATTTGAGAATTATTATGTAGATGAACCAAGATGGACAAAATATCATTGGTTAAACCCCATAATGATAATTCTGACCAAAGCAGGGATTGATCAACAAGATCAAATGCTTGTGATAGGTCCATTACTGCAATATATATATATAGGGGTAGCATTTTTCATCAATTACTTTTCTTGTAATAAGGACATAATCAGGCCACCAGCATCAGTGCTGATACCTTTACGAAAGCCAAATTGGTACCCAGATAGTATGGCATTTGCATCTGCCCAGTCATTAACTTTGGAAAGAACCAGCCCGGAGAAGATTTTAGAATCTGCATCTAGTAATGCAATTAGGCGATAATTGTGGGGCTTTTTGTAAATGGGTACTATATGAGAGAAATGCATGTGTATAAATTACGTTTTGTAGTTATGTCAGAGACAAATATGGCCAACGTTTTGGCCCAAATTTCAGAATTGGCCTTCAGCGTCACGTTGGCCAAACAATTGGGTCCTGCTGCTCTTGAGGCACTAGATCTTTGAAGTAGCCTTGTGATGTCATTTATCGAAAATTCCAAATGCCAAGAATGATTTATAACTCTAGCGCTGACTGCACATTCTAACTTACTTGGAGAGTATAGTGTTTCAAAGTGTCCTTTCCATATTGCCTCTGGGATAGGATTCGTTAGATCCTGAAACTCTGGGATTCAATGTGATTCATCAGCTGCCAAAAACTACTTGAGTGAGGTTCCCTTATTGCACAAAAAATTGCTTCACTGTCTGCTTGTAGCAGAAATAACTTATGATGCTTCAACCAATTTTTCAGGCATTGTTTGAGCTTGTGTATAGCCTTTAGTTTGTCCGCAGGAAATAGAGAACTATTCTTTATTTGTCTAAAATCCTTTCTAAATTGTCATTTCCGTTCTTTCACTCTATCATCATAAACATGTTTATGTTTCTGCCTTAGGAGTGTAGTCACTGGTGATCTGCAATTTTGGTGAATCAAATCTTCCAGATATCTATAGGGAAAATGTTGTTGGAAAAAGAGACGCTGCCTGACCTCAATAGTATTTAAATGAAAGTCAGAAACAAACACCTTATTCACACTTGTTATGTTATCCCTGTGTCATACAATACTATTTTGGAAGGATTTAAAGCAATGTTCAGTACCATCCTAGTCTGCACAGGAAGAGACATTACAATTGCCAATGAGACTTCCAAAATCCTGTGATCACTCAAATAGAGTCCATTAGAGCAGGTGTAGGGGTCATGGTGGACTTCCAGAGTAGGATTTACAGACCTAAGACCCCAATTAGAAAATAATTTCGCCCACTGCTGGCCTTGTAATTTATTTTTATTGCACCCCTGTGCACCACCAATTATACGGCTACTGCCCTCCTCAGCCAAAGGTGTCAGTATACTCAGATCTGTGTCTCCCTTACACCAGATTCTGTCTATATTAGACATATTTACAAAGAAGTCACCTACAAACACCAATTGCAAACCTTGGTGTTTTAACATAACTTCCAGAATCAAGCTGTTAAGTTCTTTAATAGTATCTTGAAGGATACGGTGAGGTGACCAGTAGACATTAATGAGTAATATAGTTATTACACCAGGACCTGAATCCACCTTTACTATAGTGACCAGAACACTAGGAGGTAAGACAAAGGTATCTATAAATGAGATTCCTATACTAGTTTTGATAGCCATTAAGAGACCCCCCGAAGGACGCCCCGTACCGCCTTGAGACGCAAACAATTGGCGCACATTATAACCATCTGAAATGTATGGCTTGGTCATCCATGTTTCTTGAAGGCAGACAATGGAACACAGAGAAAGTCTAACACATAAAGAGTCTGAGGAGACAATCTGTGCATGACCACGGGAATTCCAAGATAGCAGTTTTAGATCACGAGTTAGGTTAAAGATTTTTTTTGTACAGATTTCAGTTGCGTAATGAAATCACACAAGGTAAGAGCTAACCAGCAGCAATTATGTTGCACCTCCCCTGTTTCAATGCCCTCAGGCATCGTGGATCGAAAACACACATCTTTTGCAACCATCTGTGGATCAGCTCTTAAATCCCGCTCCTGATTCGAGTTTGAGACATCCAAGCTGAATATTAGGACATCATACCCCAATCTATTGAAGAATGTTATTTCCGCAAGAATTGCATCAAATACTGTTTTTGAGTTCAGTACAAGCCTCACACAATCCAACCGTTCCGGATGAATAAAGTCCACCAATTTCAGATCTGCTGAGGACAAGAAGCGAAGCACAGGAATCTCATTAAATAGGGCCATAATTCTAGGCCTGTTTAAGGAAAATGGAATACCATAGTCAAAGAGATGATACAAAAGGATACTGGGATGCTCTGGAAAACATAGTGTTCTCTATTACACGCCACTCAGATCACTTTGGGAGACATAATTATCATTGTCATAAGACCTATCAGTCTGACAAAGAGAAGTATCCCTAACATTGCAATCCGGGCCCGTTAAATCAACCATTGCCGGAATGGTCTGTCTTAAGGTGTTAAAGGGAGCTAGAGCACTAGCACCCGCCACCTTCGTTGCATACTCTTTCTTCTCTGAGCCCATGAAAATGTCAGGGAGGATACCGTCAAGGGGCTTCTCTTTTATGGATGCTCTCATAAGCAAAGTTTTATCGCAGCCAGACACCAACATCTCACTTATAGTAGATCGAATAATGGCTTCAATCTGTGTCTTGCTTTGTAGTGTGGTTTCATTGTTAGTTGTCTCTATGTTTGGCAAGAGTGATTTTGGGACCAAAACAATATCCTATAAGTTAGAGATGGGTAATATTTGGGCTAAGACTTTATCCTGGATGTATGTCTTATTCACAACTGATGGTCTTAATTGAGTCTCCACTTCCTCTGTGGTGTTATCTCTGTTAAGTAAATCAGATGACTCCCCATGTAAGTTAGGTGAACACTTAATCAGTTCTTGCTACCTGTCGTGAGATACAAAGTGCCATATTTCCATATTAGGGCCTTATATGGCTGCATTATGAGCTAAAACCAATAGCTTATTCAAAGTATGTGATAAATGCTGAAAGTAATGTGGTAGTGCCTCCAATACACATTAGTGAGCTACAAGGAATATTCAGGCCCAGTAGGGGTGGAAGGTTACATTATGCCTTTTGCATAGACAGGCAGGGCAGAGGCCCCAGTTCAGTAGCTAATAGAGACTTGTATTGGAGTGTTTGGAGCATTATGGCACCTATGTAGCGCTTAGATAGTTAATCTTTGAAGTGCTATAGACACTAAGCTATGAGTGCAGGCCTGGTAGAGCTTGCTCACTAGGGGTTAATTGATTTCAGTTTCTCCTAGAATATTCTGTCTTTGCAACTGTAGCTCTGCTGTGCTTTGTAAACAAATCCTATTTCTCTGAGAAGGCCTGGTACGGCCTTGCACACACATTGATGAGACATGCCTGTGCTTTCGCAGATGGGCTCTAAGTAGGGAGGGGGGCAGAGAAAGGAGCACGTTGGAAATTTACTGAGATGGGCTTTTCCATGGGCAAACCTATTTTGCATGATGATAGTTCTGGAACTGTGCGTCATGTTGATTGACAGCACAAGAGCACAAAAGGTGCACGCAACCCGAACTGGGTGGGAGATTCATCTGCGGACTGAGTGTGTGCCCGGAACAGACTCTTAGCGGCACCCTGCAGCGCTGTTATCTGAGCGGGGCTCGCAGCAGTTAGTTTAAGATTACCAGGGTCTCCAGCGCTGATGACACCATCTTAAGGGGCGTAAAACTGTGTTTCTCTAAGTTTTGTGATTTCTCTAATGAGTTTTGTACTCTTCTTTAACTTGAATACCACATTGCTGCTAAATTTCGTGTTCTGTTATATTATGCTTTTTGTCTAATAAATGCTACATTTATACTGACGGTGTCATTTCACTAACATGAGTCCATTGCTTGGCACGAGCGGACCTGTAATTTGGGCTGAATTGGGTAATTTATGCTCTCAAGGGCTGGTCCCTGGGAAGAAACACCCCTTTTCAAGACACTCCCCTACAGAAAGCCCCCAAATGGTTTCCTTGGGCAAAGCCTTTTTTTCTGAAATACGTGATAGAATCCCTTCTGGGGGACACTGATTAAATTAAATGATGGAGCAGACCCACAAATATCTTTGTGCCGCATCTCCTCCACAAGAGTGGTAGTTGCTTCAGTTCCAGCCTCTGAGTCAATCAACTTGTTTCTGGAGTCATTATCTAAACCATACCCCAACTCATTAGATATTTCAATCTCCTCCCCCACAAAGTTTCACCAATGATTACGTGGGACATTTTTTCTGGGACCCATGTGATTTTTGAAGGTGCAGCTGTTTTTTTTCTGTTTCCTTTTGTTTTGCTTTTTGCTACTTTTATCATTACCAATTTATGGGAACCCCGCGGCATCAGAGGTGTGAACTGTAGACTTCAGTACTTTCAGGTTAGATAGATAAATAAATATGTACAATAAATGTAGTGTACTCACTAGTTTCTTGCTAAGTTCTGCTGTTACTGCTGCATAGGTGTCCTGTTGATTTTTGATGTGCAATTTCTGTGAGGTAATTCTATTGGAGGTATATTTATTGTGTTTTGTTATATTCCACTATGTTTCATATGCTATGTTATTGGACTGTTAGTGATTTACATACACAGTTCCACTTCTTATTTATTATTGAATGTAATTTTTTTATGTGCTGCTTTTTGAACATGTTTAGTGGGTTTTTTTGTGGATGATATAACAATGTAAGATACCCCCTGAGTTTTTGGATAGTGCTGATGTTGTCCGCGTCCATCAAGAACAGGCGCATGGTTCTCAGATATCAGACGCACTAGCGCAGTTAGGGGGTTCAATATGTTCTATGTTATATGTATATAAACTAAGGGCATCCTAGCAAACATTTATCAAATTTACATTATCTATATATGTAGATTCAGTGAAAATACTTTGTTACAGGAACATAGGAACATCATGGTTAAGTTGCGCTACTAAAGATCTATGAAATTCAGTGAAAAAACTTTGTTAAAGGGACGTTATGGTTAGACGTAAAACCAAAAAAAACCTGAAATTCTACAGTTATGGTAAGTTAAGCCACCACCATGCACTGCTAAAACGAACACCCAGGACATCAACGATGACATCACAAATGTGATTGATGACATCACTGATGACATCACATGCACATTTACTTTTCATGAAAAGTCTGTACAAAGGGATTGTTATTGTAATGTTGATAAAAAACTGTTAAGGATCATTGGACTAAATATCATGAGGTACGTAGTGCATTAAGCAATGCATTGATACAAATAGCATTCTATTTATGAAGTTATTTCCAGTATAGTAAGCTACTCATCCTCAACACAGTCCCCTAATACCTGTACCTCACCTTTTCTCGTCAGAGTGCCCCACTACTCACAACTCTCTGAGTTAAGCTATTCATGACTTCCCAAATGCTCAGAATTTCAAAGGTTTAGTTGTGTTAAATCTGCTCAATTTAACTAAACCTTAACTAAGGTTCTTTCTGTGAATTTCAAGGGTTTTGTTATAACATAGTTTTTTTTATGGGCCACTAGCCATGGCATTCAGTCATGTCCACTGTACATGTTACTCCACTAGGCGGCCACAGATCTCTTTTGGACCCAATATGAAAGTGAAAAAATGACACTTGGATGATGCAAAAGGATGAAATGGCCTCAGGCTAGAGATGGGGAGGGGGAAAGAGGATACCATTTGAAATTGTAGTTTGACATGCGGGTGAGGACCAAGTTCAGAGCGTGAACGTTTTCTCATAACCCGAGCGGGGTTGTTTTCACATAAGCAGGGTTATAATAGAAAACGGGATCACGAATGAAAGTTCCTCACATGAATAACTAGGGTTAGTTTATGAATAACCATTGTTATCTGTAGTATATTATTGTTATTACCGGATTATACTACCCATGTTTATGGGGAAAACTTGTTTTTTAAAAGAGTTAAAAAATGTGATTAATACAAAACTAGGTGGAATCCTACCACTACAGTGAGGTGGGGTAATGGGTGTGGCCGAAGAGTATGGTACTGGGTTACTTTAAGGAACTGAATGGTGCAATATGGAAAGTGGACAGCACCAAAGGCTGTGGACACTGGCTATGGCAGAAGGCCACGGCTAGTTTACCCCAACAAAACCAATTGTGGCAATGTGCCAATGGACCACAGCATAACACTTTTGCCACTGGCCACGGTCAAAGCCCATGGGTAATTTTCCCAAAAGAAACCTAGTGGTGTGGCCAAGGCTCACAGCCAGGACTAGTCGGCCCATTTAGGAAACCTATTCAGGCCATGGCAAGTGGTACTGGAAGAAAACTATTGGGGCAATTTGTAAAGGGACCACATCAGAAAGCCAGGGCCAGTGGTCATGGGCAAAGGCCATGGCTAAAAGTGGTAAAGAAAGGTAGTGTTTTAAAAGATAGAGTGGGCACGTGCGAAGACCCTGCCTAGTGGACCTGACAGACATGCCATGGACGTTGCTAGTGGCCTGTAAAAAATGATGGTATAACAAAGCCATGGAAATTCACTGAAAAAACACCTTAGTTAAGGTGCAGTAAAGTTATGCAGATTTAACACAAACAAAAGTCATGACCAGTTTAACTTGGCCCAGTAATGATTAGGCTAGAACAGTCTGCCCTTGATAGCATTTGTTGCCTGGCCCCACTGATCTTTTCTTTTGGGGTGGTACTGTCCACCCCCTAGGACCACTCCCAAATTATGACCTGTGCTTTATAATGTTTTTGGGAAGCTTGCTGCTCGAGTATGTGCTCAGCCTCATTACAGGCCCCGCTGCCGTTCTTCATCTGTGGGTAGCCCAGTGGCCAGAGGCCTACCCACGTCACCATGTGGCCTGAGGCACCATTTATTTATTCAGAGTGGACCCCATAGCCTGCAGGGTCCATCAAGATTACTGCTGCCCCACAGCACCATTGTAGTGAAGGCAGAATTCTCACTGGCTTGGGGAAGCCGCCGTTCTCACCGCTGCACCCAATGTTCCATGTTCAATTCAAGCAGCATACCCGTTGTCCTGTGGGATACCACTGTGTTCACCACCATGTTCTCGGCTTGAGTATTCACAAACTGGGTCCTTGGGATTGCATCAGAGGGAAGCAGGGGGTGGGCCGCTTTGCTTCTCCCGGGTTACTTCACTGCGGCACACTGGGCCATCTCTTTACCCAGGCTGCTATGATGAGACAGCCTGGGACTTTACCCACACTCTATTCAAACATATTTTTGGTACATCACAGGACTTTTCTTCACATTTCCACACTGGAGGGTTGAGGAGTCTTTGTGGTTGTTCCCCTCGTAGGCAGCTAG